>NC_044559.1:16439512-16755450 GCF_007565055.1 Rhinopithecus roxellana
TGTTTTTCATATTTTAAATACAGTAAAGGTATAAGAATGACCATATTTACAGAAGAGGAATATTGACTCATTAAGATTAAAGTTGCATGTGCTATTTTGTGATGTTATACTCCAATATGAAGACTCTCAGAAATGTTAGGGATACTATAATATGTTAATGAAGTGGTTTCTACCCAGGCTATGCATTAGAATTATCTGGAAATACTATTTTATTCCAAAATATACTTATAAGGCTTATACTCTAGACAGGGATTGATAAACTTTTTCTGCAAAGGGTCGGATATTTAATCTTTTAGGCTTTGTAGGCCATAAAGTCTGTATAGCAGTCACTCATCTCTGCTGTTCTCGCCCCAAAACATCGACTGATGATGCCTAAACAAACAGGTATGGCTGTGTTCCAATAACACTTTATTTACAAAAATAGATGATGGTTCAGATTTGGCTCAGGGCTATGGTTTACTGACCTCTGTTCTACATGAGGAGTTTGATGTGCTAATATTTTAATTGGCTGATAGAAAAGCAAAATTGTTATTCTTTAGAGAGTGATTACAGAAGTCATACTCTCATTAATATATTACCCACAATGCCTTGAATAAATTGAAAATCCACTATACATGAAAATAAAATAGAAAATATTACCCATACTGAAGTAAAATTTTGCTATAAAGTAAAACATTTACAAATTACCCAGATGTTAAAAATCAAGAGACTTTTAAAAAAACTTTGAAATAACTTTGATAAATAAACTCAGAGTACATTGGAAATGATGAATATGTAGGAAAGAGCTTAAGAGTTTCAGGAGAGAGAGAAAAAATGAAGAAGCAAATTTAATTAAATAATACATAAAATAAACAATCAGCATAAAGACCAAATAATAGAACACACAGAGTAACAAATACATGGAGGAAAAATTTAAAAAAATGAATCGAGCATCAGTGACCTATGGAGCAATATTAAATATGTTTACATTCATTAAATTGAAACCCAAGAAAGACAGAAGGAAGACAACAGGGCAAAAACTAACTGAGCAAATGTTGGTTAACTTTTTTTTTTCCTCAAAATTTCATCAAGAACACAGATCCAGAAAGATCTCTGAGTTCCAGAAAGTTCAGTGGAACCCAAGCAGAATAAACAAACAAACAAAATCTATTAACGAACATCATAGTCAACTGCTGAACACAAAAGATGTAGAAAAATTCTTAAAGACATAAAGAGAATGAAACATGTATTACATAGAAAAGAATAAAAATAAGAACTCCAGCAACTTCCTCGTCAGAAGCTGAGGACCAACAGACAACAAATGACATATTGAAAGTGCTAAAACGGCAGGAAAATACCTGGTGATCCAGAATTTTATACGTTGAGTGCTTTATATGGCTAACTCTACCTGAAAAGATGTGGGACATGTATGAAAGATGATGTTTAAGTTAAAACTTCAAAGGAGAGAAAGAGCTTACCAAGTGGATCTTAGGTGAAAGGAAAGAGGGCATTCTCAGCAGAGGAAAGAGCTTTAGCAAAGTCATGGTGGCATTAAGTAGAAATATATGTGAAACAAATTGCATAGACATGGAATGCTGATATGGTCTGGCTGTGTCCCCACACAAATCTCACTTTGAATTATAGCTCCCACAATTCCCACGTGTTGTGGGAGGGACCCAGTCAGAGGTAATTGAATCACGAGATGAATGGGTCTTTCTCATGCTGTTCTCATGATAGTGAATAAGTCTCACAAGATCTGATGGTTTTAGTAAAGGGGAGTTCTCCTGCACAAGCTGTCTCTTGCCTGCTACCATGGAAGAGGTCCCTTACTCTTCTGCTATAATTATGAGGCCTCTCCTACCATGTGGAACTGTGAGTTAATTACAACTCTTTCCTTCATAAATTACCCAGTCTTGGGTATGTCTTTCTTAGCAGTGTTGGAACAGACTAACACAAATGCCTTGTCTGATATTGTGCAAGAATTCAGTGACAGAGTTTATTTTCAAGTGTGGTGCTCTTTCCCCGTCTTCCTCCCAACTTGTAAGAATCCAGGCTCTGCTTAACATTGCTGCACGCATCTTGAATGCAATGCTGCCTGATCAATTGCCCTCCAAATGGGTACTCAGAGAACTTGATCATCTTAATTTTATATTTACAGCCACAGTTTCATTCTGAGGAAAGCTATCTATTCACACTAGCAAATTAAAACAGTTATGATCATGGTAATAACAGCACTTGAATAGAAAAATGCATCAATTTAGGCTGGACTTGAGCTACCATAATGTGCATTTCTGTTTAATACTGTTTATGTTTCCTTGGATACTATAATGGACTGGGTTGTGCAATTTAGTTTTATTGACAACCACCAACTCCATCCCTATCCTTGAAAGGCAGGGAGAACAAACGATATAAACTGATTATAAACAAACTATGCTAGGGCTCAGGCAATGAAGGATGAATAATTATAATTGCATTCAAACTATTATCACTGGCATAACTACATTGAGCTAGTCTAAGTAGAAGTAAAATGATCTTTAAAAATGAATTAGCAAAGCAAATATATCTTTTTGTACACATCCTGTCCTTTTTTACACTTCCTGTGATGTTTTGAATGCTATAGTCTATTGCAAAGTGTGCGTGGTTTCATTCTGGCTGCTCTATGAATGCTCATGTTAGTTGGATATAGTGTCTGCTAAAATATTTAGGGTTTTTTTTGTACAGCAAAGGGACAATGTGCCTGGAAGCTGGGACTTTAAGACTTGTATTGAAGCTGCATTTGCACATCAGATATTGCTTTAATCGACATTGTATAATTAATTGAGGTAGTTTGGGCCTGGAGAGGTGAGTGTGGTTTGTTGTAGTTACAAGTTTACCAGGTCACCCCTTAGATGTCACCAGTTTTGGAGACCAGGTTACTCTTCTTTCAGCAGTAATTAAGATGAATCTGTAAACATACTCCTAATGATCAAACTAGGAATGACACTTGTTTCTGTGACAGTTTACACCAACAAACAAGCACTCAATAACTCTTTTCCAGGCTTCCTTGTCCTGTATAGAAAAAATAAATAAAGTCCTTCTACACTTATTTTCCACTCACGACCTACTAGATACTTCAAAATAAGTGTCCCATAGCAACTAATTTTCTGTCCAACCATTTTACACAGAAGAAATACGGCTTGAGTATGTTAGATTAACCTCTGCAAACTGAACTTGTCTATTGAATTTATTTATAAACAACTGCTAAAAGTGTTGAGATGGTCTTAGCTAAAGCAATTTATGGCTTGTAGCCTCCTGAACAAGAGGTGCCCTGATGTGATCTGGCCACTGGTGTGGGTGAACAGGAAGGACTGCTTTAGGATTCCCGTCCTGTAGTTCATGATATAAATGATGGAGTGAATCAGGTATACATTTTCCACAAATGTGTCCCCACATGTTCTATTCTCATCAACACTGGGCAGGTATTTTTCCTGTCTGTTGGTTAACAGAAATGAAATGAGAATTGAGGCTTAAACATTAGGCATTTCATCTTTCTAGAAAATCCTGTGGAATAAAGTAATTGTTATGCCTGGCTTAGTTGATAACCTATTAAATTAACCCCCAAGTTCATAGTCAAGAGGGACAAAAGTGAAAAATAATTATTATTTTCAATGTATGTTATTATGTACCTGGCACCAAGGTGAGCATCTAACTTACACACTTTTACATAGTTTTCACAATGTCCCTATTAGATCGTCATTACTATTCCCATTTTATAAGTAAACAGATTAAAGCTTAGACTTGCTATTGAAAAAAATCAGTTGCCCAAGAAAGTAAAGGAGACAGGGGCACCAAAATCAAAATCCATATTCTAAACAAGAGCTCTGCAAACTACAGGCTGAGAGCCAAAATGACCCACTACCTATTCTTGGATGACCCATGAGCTACTTTTAAATGGTTGAAAAAATAAAAAGAGTATTTTCTAACCACACAAACTGACATTAAATTAAAATATCAATATCCATACAAGATTTTGTTGCAACATAGCAATGCTCATTAGGTAATGTCCATGTCTGTTTTCCTACATGATGGCAGAGTTCAGTAGTTGCAACAGAGACTGTATGTGGTGCTTGCATCACTTTGCACTGTTGTTTGGTGTGCTACCACCCGGCAGGGATGCAGTTATAATTTAACTGTGTTTGGAGTGTGCTATATATGGCTATATCAAGATATATGCTTTTTATTAGTACTGCATACTTATGATATCAAAACCACAACAAGAACAAAATTGACTTCTAATGTATTTTAAGGCACAGGAGAGTGTGAATTATTTTGTTATTGAATTGAATGTCAAAGCATTGTGTTTATGATGCAGTGGTATGTTAGCTATTCTAAAAGAATAGACATTAACATGATCAAGGTAAGCACTTAGCTTACCAAAATACTCCCACTCACTAGAAAGTGATGGTGAGAAAAATTAGAAAATGTAAAACAGAACATCTTTGCAGCAGAATCTCTTTACAAACATAAAAATGAAACTGCAACTAATGAAAGTGTCTCTGTGACTCATTTGTTAGCCGAGCCAAAAATAAAAAATAAAAATAATAAACCTCTTTATCAATGATGAGATAATTAAATCACGTTTGATTGTGACAGCTGAAGAAATGTCTTGAGAAATAAAACTTGTTTAGAATCATAGTCTTTCTGTGAGAAAATGTAATTGAAGTACTGTGGACATTAGATGCTATCTCAATAGCCAACTAAAAGTTAGCTGGGTGATTCTGAGTTGTTTTTCTTGAATCTTGATGAGTAGAAAGCTTTGCCTTTTCAAGAAGTCACTATTAAGGTTGAAGTGACTGAGGGATCGGCCTCTATGTATACCCTATGTGGAGCAACTACAGGTACGATTTTTTTTCTTTTTTTAAATTTTTAAAAAATTTTTGAGTGTACATAGTAGGTACACATATTTAGTTCAGAAAACACAAAACCTGCAGTGAAATCTGCCGAGATATATCATAACTAATGCTGGTAAAAGTATGGGTGGAGCAGAAAAATCTTATTTGAACAGATTTTAAAAGCCTGTGAAAATGTAAGTTGTTTAAAACTTTATGTTTATTTATAATAATATCCATCAGCATGCACTATGTAGAAAGTATTTGAATCTTTAGTGTGTTATTGAACCAGCAGTATCAATGGTGAAGTTAATTTGCTCTAGTGGACTTAAACATTGCTGTTCCAGGAGTTTTTATTAGACATAAAAGCTAAATATACTAATATTTATTCTTTACCACTTAGCAGGTCTATGATTAACCAGGCGGAAATTTTATTACTGTTTTTGAGCTCAGGGTCAAGATTGAAATTTTTCTAAATGAAAAGAACTGTCCTCAACCACTATCATTAAACACTGACTGACTTTGGAAATTAGCTTCTATTCCAGACTTGATAATAGTTCTTGGTGATTTCAACATAAAATTTCAAGACAAAACAAAGCTGATTTGTGAAACCTATGCTAGTTTAAAGTTGTTTCCAAAAACACTGATGATTGAAGCAAAAATAAAATAAACCACCTTATAAATTATCCATGCTAACAAGTTAAGACAAGAAGCAAGATCATCATTCTCACACAAATTTGTAGTCTAAATGTTCAAATTTTCAAGGTCAACCTACAGTTCCAACAGTGTGTTTCAGATTTCAGTGCAAGTTCAGAAATAATATTCATATTTCAAAATCTATTTAACCATGTAATTGAATAGCTTCAATCTAACCTTGAACTGGAAGTGATTTTAGTTTGCAATATTGTGCACACTAAGAGGTGAATATTAAGAAAAAACCCAATAGAATTGTATCAATGCCTCTGAACAATAAATGTGCTCAATTAAAATCATATGCTCCTGGATTGATATCAGTATTATGCAGTACCTAACTGTGTAATAAGACATTTTCAAAGATGAAATACATAAGATCTCATTGCAGATCAGCATTAATACATGAACATTTCCAATTAATTTTGATGGCAGAGAAAACTACTTCTGAACCCAAATTAAGTGAAACATTATCCCCCACCACATCCTTGAAAATGTCATTCTTCTGAAAAGAGAAACTTTTATTTTGAAATGTACTAAATTATTCTTATCATATTTTGAATGTCATCAAAAATGTGTAGAAATGTGTTTTCTCTCTAGTTCTATAATACTTTCATAATATCCTCAATTTTGCCTCTTGACCCACAAAACCTAAAATATTTACTATCTGACATTTTACTAAAAAATTTGCTCACCCTTAATCTAGTGGTCAGGACCAAGAAATAGAATTATTACTGGCTTTTCTCCTTTGGTCTAACACTAATGTTAGGATGGTGGGTTCCCGTTTACTTTTACTCTTCTAATGTTCACTCATGCTCAAAATTATTCACCCTAAGGGGTACTGTGTTGTGTGCAAGGCTCTAAAACTTTATACAAGAAGCACATTACATGTTTCAGTCCTTAGAGGGCATGTGTTTCGAAACCAGTGTTTGTGTTTCTGAACAATGAGACAAAATATAACTCTATATTGTCAGATCCTGAATAAAATAAAATTAGATGTTTTAATGATTGGTCAGCAGAACAGAGTTATTAAGCCCACAGGGGTTAACATCACTCTTCTAGTACAGAATTCCAGTAATACCACTAACTAGTTGCATGAACCTGGTAGCTGCAAGAGATGATACTAAGGACTACGGTCCCGGTCTGGTATTCAGGAAAAATTCAGGGTGAACTAAGAGTTAGCTAGGTGTAGAGTGGACACTGTCGATACAGGCAGAGAGATTAATGTGTGCAAGGGCAATGAGCAGATAAAAATAATGTGGCTAATTCAAGAGACAGAATGGAGATCATTGTGATTCAACAAGGAACAGAAATGGATCAGATTGGGGCTGGAGTGATGGAGTGGGAAAGGCAGATGGTGGGTGGCTTTGCAAGCCATAGTCAGCTTCTTTTCCTTTAAAATGTAATTATTTACAAACAATTAAATATTATTCAGCCTTAAAAGGAAAAAAAAGTCTGAAATATACTACAACATGAATGAACCTTGAAGATATTATACTAAGTGAAATAATCCTGTCACAAAAGGCTGAGAAAGAAAGTGGGGTGGGGAAGAGAGAGAGAGAGAGTGCAGCAGAGAGAGACAAGGGCGGAGACAGAGAGATACACAGAGAAAAATAATGCAGTCTTTCCATTTTAAGCCAATATCATAGTTTTTTCATGGAATCAATAGATTAATTGGGCCATTATCTAGAATGTTTTAATGACAATGAGATCTCACTATTTCAAACTATGGCCTGTTTCATACTGTAAGATTATGTGATATTCTAATATGTGATAAAGCATTGTTAATAAGAATCTTATCACATTTGTGCATTTAGCTCTTACTGCATGGTTTACAAAATAAATGTTTGGACTACCACTTATTTATTATTGCTCTCATGCACTAAGGTTATTCTAATTAAGATTCTGAACCTGTTATTCTTAATTAAACTCTTCTTAAACTCAATTATCTCCTGAGAAAGAGATTAGATTATTGCTAAATTCACCATACTAATGAATGCAAAAGAAACTTGTTCTTTTTCCCAGTTGAAACCCAACACACCCTTTATTGTCCATCTTTCTAAGAAAACCTCTTCCAACATCATCCTGCTTTCTCTGAACTGTAACTTCCTTATGGAAAGAAATACTCTAGCCATTCATCCCTAAATCTTAAGATTCGTCAGGTTTTTCTCCCTAGTTTGAATCTCTGTCCTCCAGTTGGCCTTAGCAATGCACTAAATACAGATCTTCTCTGAAGCTTTCTTTTTATTGCCGTCTTCGTAATTGTTATATCAAGAAATAAATTTGAGGCTGGGCACGGTGACTCACGCCTGTAATCCCAGCACTTTAGAAGGCCAAAGCAGATGGATCACCTGAGGTCAGGAGTTTGAGGCCAGCCTGCCCAACATGGCAAAACCTAGTCTCCACTAAAAATACAAAAATTAGCCATGTATAATGGCAGGCACCTGTAGTCCCAGGTACTCAACAGGCTGAGTCAGGAGAATTGCTTGAACCTGGGAAGTGGAGGTTGCAGTGAGCCGAGATCGTGCCACTGTACTCCAGCCTGGGCAACAGAGCAAGATGAAAGAAAAAGAGAAAGAGAGAGAAAGAGAGAGAGAGAGAAAGAGAAAGAAAGAGAGAAAGAAAGAGAAAGCAAATCAAAGAGACAGAAAATTGAAAAAGGTTAGAATAGAAATTACTTTGTGGGAATGTGCTGTGGTGGGGGGCTATACCTCTGGACTCCTTCCAGATACCTCTGAAATAAACGAAGGTACAGAAATTAACTAACTTTCTTAAGTATGCACAACAAGTAAGAAAGGAGGCAGAAATTCTGTCCAAGGTTTGTAGACTCTGGAAGTTAAACTCTTAATGTCTAAACAATATATGCTTGATAGTAGAGTGTGGAGGGCATGTTTTTAATCCTCTAATTGTCTCCATCAGAAGGAATTATGATTCCCAGTAACTAAGAGATCTTCAATTAATTAGTACCTAATGTCACTTTTTCAGTTTTTATTGCGAGAAAACAAAACTTCTCAATTTCACCAATTTTAATAAAGAACAAATTTTATGTGCAAGGTGAAGAAAATGATTCTCTTGGATTACATAGTTACTTGTTTCCAGCTGGATTTTTTTTTTTTTAAATAATGGATTTGAAAATAGCTTTTTATAATTTAACAAAAATCTTCCTTACTTTGGACTGCAAGCCTTTAGGACTTTTTTTTTTTTTTTTTTTTTTTTTTTTTTTTTTTTTTTTTTTTTTTATTACTTGTAGGAAAGGATGTGGTTCAACACTTCACACTTTCCTCTCTCTAAGAGAAATGCCTGAGACAAGTGTGGTAACCACTATCTCTTTATGTCAAGGGGATCAGTTATGGGAATGGCAGCAAGAGTTATTATTGCTTGCAGGAAAGAGAGAAGTAAGTACAGTGGTCTCAGGATGGAGAGGCTCGCTGTGTGGGTAAGGGTGCTGGAGATACTGCAGGACTGCTAACGCACACCTCTTAGTGGAGGTTTGTTTCTTCATTGGGGACCGAATGTGTAGGAGGCTGTGGGAAGAAGAAGAAAAGCAGGAAAATGAGAAGCCAGGAACAACACATAGATATCATAGCTCACAATGTTGAGAGTACCAAGCGAGTAATAATTCTAGTAATACTAAGCTACATAAGTATGCCAGCCTCCTACTCCAGGACTAATTAAAAATATTGACCAAATACCAAATAACCCTACTCCCAAAAGATAATAGTATTCTGGAAATAGTAATAAGCACCAGAAACTTTCACAGAGGCAGAGAGATGATCTAAGCCTTAAAAAATAAATGCATCTCACAGTCTCATGTTTTTAACATGTAAGCTACAGGAAGATAAATTAGACGAGAGAAAGATTAACTTATTGGCTCAAAGAGTTTTCCATTTCACAGATACAAGCAAGAAAGGAGACCTAGATTTGTCAAAATTCTGGAGAAATAATACGCAAATTTTCTATCTTATTAAGAATCTTATTCGAAAAGTGTCAGTTAAAAATGTAATTGAGTTTGCTGAGCCACTGTAGGGATTCTGAACTTGCAAATGCATCAGTTGCCAAGAAGAAACCATGTGTGAAAGAAAAATCTATATATTGCTGTTTCATAAATCAAGTGAGAGAATTTTGTATATGTAATATCATTAAGTTTATCCCACACAAACTCTAGATACTGAATTATTCAATTTTATTCAAAAATTTTCCTGTTTTGATTTCTCTGTAGGCAGTGATTACAAATCCATTAGCAAAATACATTTTAGAACGTATTTTAGCCTGATGTATTACGATAATTCTAGCAAACAGTCAATGTCACGTAAAAACAAGAATGATTAACGTAAACCACTTTGTTATCAGCTCCTAACTTGTTTAAAGTTGAATTTCTTCCCTTTGAATATTCAGAGAAAATATTTTCTTTTTGGTAGCACAAATTATGATAACAATTATTATCATCTGACTTTTTATCAACATAGCTTGATTAAATGAAATAAATATGCAATTATAAGAATTGTGAAATTGTAGAATTGGTGGTAGAGGTTTTTGCTGAACTTCTGTGCATGAAGTAGTGAAAGGAAGGATATATCATTTGGATAAAGAGAAAAATGGAATGTGGAAGTGAAATAGTTTTGAACTTCCCTCGCTAGCTTTGGTTGTACTGTGGAACATTTCAAACAAATCAGTGTTCATTTAACACAATTTTAGAATAGCCATCTTAATTCCCATTGCATCTTGCATTCATGTAAGGTTTTTAAATTTTTAGAAATGTCCACACCTGTTATTGTTATTATTTGAACTTTATGCTCACCTTATAGGAATGCAGAATCGATATTTATAAAAAAGTAAATTAGAGCAAAGAGAAATTAGGAAACTTGCAAAGGTCACGCTGCAAGTTAATGGCAAGGACTGCAACTGAATTTGTCATTTATTCATTAGTTCTTTTGAATAAACATTTTGTAGGTTTGTAGTTCACCATTAATAAACTCAAGTCAGTGCAGTGTGTAATGATGCAGATATAAAAGTTAAGGATTACAGAAAAGGTAACAGACCTTAAGCTGCAAGACAATACTCGATCAAATATGAAAAGTCTGGATTTATTATATCACATTGTTCTTGAGAATGGACTCCTTAACTTTACAAATGATGCTGAAATGAAATCCACAGTCAGTGTCTCTTACCACATCTATACTTGTTTCCACAAGTGGACTTGCTGCAGAATAGCCTTCAATGCACAGACCTGGCTTAGCTTTTCCTCTCTACACTGTTTGGAATCAAGGCAAACTTCTTGTTTGAATGCATGTGGAGGCAGTAAGTTAATGAAGCATGACAATGATTTTTGCTCACTTTTTGGCTATGGGATATTCTATACCCACTTTAGTCACATACCAGTGCCATATCAGAAATCAGAATATCCAATACAACTTATTAATCAAAACTCAATTTTATTTAGCATTAAAGTGGAAGCTAAGTGATGAGAACATAAGCACACATAGAAGGGAACAACACATACCGGGGCCTTTCAGAAGGTGAGGGGTGGGGTGGGAGGAGGGAGGGGACCAGGAGAACTAACTAATGGATACTAGGCTTAATACCTGGGTGATGAAATAATCTGTACCACAAACCCCCATGACACCCATTTACCTGTGTAGCAAACCTGCTTTTGTACCCCTGAACTTAAAGTTTAAAAAGAAAAACACCTCTCTTTTCTCTCCGTGAGAACTTGCTTTAGAATGGAAGCCTGCAGTAGGAAAGGGGGCATGGTCAGCTTCTTCTTAAATTTTTATCTGTATTTTTCTATCCTAACCTCACCCTGCTGGGCACATTCTGAGCCCTACAGAGCTGGGGCAAGAAGAGTACACAACAGTAAAGAAAAGTGAAACCTGTTATTTGAATGGTATGGTAATAAGCTGAGGCCCAGAGATGTTTTAAGCTGATTCTTTATCTTTTTTTTAATTCTTTTGTGTGATATTGTCAGAGACTCTTTATGGCTTTCTTAACAGGACTCTCCCACTTTAGTTTGCATGCCTTGGACAAGAAGATGAATCATTTCGTGGATGATGTTTTTCCCTAAATTATACAATGGTTAGAAATGCAAAGCCCCCTTTAGTTTTTGCTGCTGGGATTTGTGTATCTCTTGTGGTGACTTGATTTGGAAAAGATCCAATATGAACTCGTTTTGGTTCTCATTTTTGGTGATTCTCATCTCTCTGTAAGATATACCTACATATCCCTTGTTCTAACTATTGGAGGTAGGCTGATTGCCCTGTCTTAGTCCATTTCTGCTGCTATAACAAAGTATCACAGAGTAGAAAGTTTTTAAATAATAGAAATTTATTTCTCACTGTTCTGGAGGCTGGGAAGTCCAAGATCAAGGCACCAGCAGATTTGCTGTATGGTGAGAGCTCTCTCTCTGCTTCCAAGATGGCACCTTGTTGCTACCTCGCCTGGCAGAGGTCAATGTTGTGTTCTCACCTGGTGAAAGGCATGGAAGGTGAAAAAAAAAAAAAAAAAAAAGAAAGAAAGAAAGAAAGAACAAATACTGTGTGAAGTCTCTTTTATGAAAGTATTAATTTTTGATCCCATCCATGAGGGAGGAGCCTTCATGACCTAATCACCTCCTGCAGGTTCACATCTTAATGCTCTTGCATTGTGAATTATATTTCAGCATAAATTTTGAAGGAATGCAAACATTCAATCCATAGCAAACTCTCATTTTGATGTCTCACCAAGTAGCACTATTTGGATTGTTATTCCATCCTTGGTAGGAGTCATGCCCACCACAGAGTATGTATTTATTCTGAATAGACTCCAGATGACCTCTCTCACTGGGGATGAGGTGAAACAATTAAAACAGCAAGGTGGTGAAAGAATCCGAACACAACACTCTTTTCAGGGAAAAGCACTTTTCAAATATTTCTTTAAAAATACCTTTTTCTGGCCAGGCACAGTGGCTCACATGCTTTGGGAGGCTGAGGCAGGCAGTTCATGAGGTCAGGAGATCGAGACCATCCTGGCTAACACAGTGAAACCCTGTCTTTACTAAAAATACAAAAAATTAGCTGGGCGTGGTGGTGGGCACCTGTAGTCCCACCTACTCAGGAGGCTGAGGCAGGAGAATGGCATGAACCCAGGAGGCAGAGCTTGCAGTGAGCCAAGATCATACCACTGCACTCCAACCTGGGCAACAGAGCGAGACTCCATCTCAAAATAAATAAATAAATAAATAAATAAATAAATAAATAAATAAATAAAAATACTCTCTTCTTTTCACTTACTAATGACTTATTCTTTTATGTAGGTGAGAGGTACAAAAATTGTAGAATTTACTTACAAGATTGCTTTTTATCATTGACCTGTGATGATTTGAAACCTCACTATGAAAAGCCTAATTTGTATATTGATGCCTGTTTGAAATTTTACTTTTAATATCTTTCAGTATGTGATTTATACTCAAGAATATGGCTATATGGATCTTAGAGAAGCAGTTCTTGTAGCAAAGTAGATATTGATAATAATCAATAATAATTTGTTATTTATTTCAATATTTAGAGCTCCTTTTAGCAGTTCTTATAGTGCTGACTTGGTATTGGCAAATTCTTCCAGCATTTGTCTGAAAAATACTGTGTCTTTCCTTCATTTGTGAAGCTTAGTTTTGCTGGATACAAAATTCTTGACTGATGATTGTTTTGTTTGAGGAGGCTGAAGATAGGGCCCCAATCTCTTCTAGCTTATAGTGTTTCTGCTAATAAATCTGCTGTTAATCTTATAGGTTTTCCTTTATCGGTTACCTGGTGCTTTTGCTTCACAGGTCTTAAGATTATTTCCTTTGTCTTAACTTTAGATAGCCTAATGACAATGTGCCTAGGCAATGATCTTTTTGCAATGAATTTCCCAGGTGCTCTTTGTGCTTCTTGTATTTGGATGTCTAGGTTTCTAGCAAGGCTGGAGAAGTTTTCCTCAACTATTCCCCCAAATATATTTTCCAAATTTTTAGATTTCGCTTCTACCTCAGGAATATTGATTAGTCTTAGGTTTGGTCATTTAACATAATCCCAGACTTCTTGGAGGCTTTGTTCATATTTTCTTATTCTTTTTTCTTTGCCTTTGTTGGATTGGGTTAATTCGAAGACCTTGTCTTTGAGCTCTAAAGTCCTTTCTTCTGCTTGTTGAATTCTATTGCTGAGACTTTCTAGAGCATTTTGCATTTCTATAAGTATGTCCATTGTTTCCTGAAGCTTTTATTGTTTTTTTTATTTATGCTATTCATTGAATAATTCTCCCTTCACTTCTTGTATTATTTTTTCATTTCCTTAAGCTGGGTTTTGCCTTTCTCTGGTGCCTCCCTGATTAGCTTAATAACTAACCTTCTGAATTCTTTGTCAGGTAAATCAGGGATTTCTTCTTGGTTTGGATCCATTGCTGGTGAGCTAGATGATTTTCTGCAGGTGTTAAAAAACTTCATTTTGTCATATTACCAGAGTTGATTTTCTGCTTCCTTCTCATTTATGTAGGCTCGGTCAGAGGGAAGGTCTAGGGCTCAAAGCTGTAGTTCAGATTCTTTTGTCCCACAGGGTGTTCCCTTGACGTAGTACCCTCCCACTTTTCCTAGGGATGTGGCTTCCTGAAAGTCAAGCTGTAGTGATTGTTATCTTTCTTCTGCATCTAGCCAGCCAGCAAGTCTGGACCCCCTTGAGGCAAGACAGAAATGGCTTGCTAGTGGACATAGTGAGCTCACAGGGCTTTTCCTGCTGCTTCCTCTACCCTGTATTACGCTTGGCTGTCTACATGGACTCAGTTCCAGGTAAGGTAAGAATGTTCTCCCATAATCTAGACCTTCAGGTTCCCTAGTGCAGGTGTGTGTTCCTAGGCAGACAATCTACCTTTCCCACTTCCACAGCTTGGGCCCTCACAGTATTTGGGTTGTCTTCCAGGTCCTGCAAGAGCAATTGGCTTCCTTCAGAGGGTCTGTGGGTTCTCTCAGCTTTCCTAGTGTATTTCTGCAGTCATTCTAAAGTAAAAGTTCATGATGTGAGCCTCCACACTCTGCTCTGTCTGAGCGGGAGCTGCAGTCTAGTCCTGTCTCCTATCCACCATGATCCTGCACAATTATAATTTTTAATCAGGTGACACTCTCTACACTAAATTAAAAATTTAGGCATAAATGGTTGTTCTTTACATTAAAAAATGTTTAAAGAATATGTCCTTTATTTAAGCTAGAAACCCTTCATATTAATATATATTTGCCCCATTATTTGCCAATTAGAAAAAAAGTAGTGTTTTAAAGACTTTTTTTTACCATTATTAATGAAAACTGAAAACACAGTTTACAGATCATTTCACTTGTAATCTTCCCTTCGACATCATTATTTCCTTTCCTCCATTAAGCTCTTCCAGAATCAAGCGAAGAAATATAGTGACAGTGATGAGCAAGGATATTTTGTGCCTTGTCAATCCAAATAACCCCCAAGCTAGTAAATGACAAGCTGTTTTGTTAGCAAGGAGAAACATCCAGTGATATCTACAAAAAGGACCAGTGTATACATAATCACAAGTAGTGTTCTAGTATTTTAAAGATTATTCCTAAAAACAATCCTCTATTTGGCATGGTTTGAGCACATTGAATATCCTTTTTCTCCCCAGTTTTCTATGATTTTTTTTTAACTGATCTGAAATACAAGACACTTTTTCTCATTGATAAATATTAGGAACAAATTATTTTGTTAATTTTAATAACAACATTGTTCTTATTAGAAGACATATTATGTAATTAAGTGCAAGATGAAGTCAAATTACCCATCAAGTATAAAAAGTCTATAGGAAGAGGAAGGAAAACAAAGTGAGAACGATGCTACCTAGTGCCCACACCATAGGGTTACCTGAACAGTGACCATGTTATTTATTTGATTGTCGTCCTTTCAACACAAGAACAAATTGATATGGCACTTTTCTTTTCATTTGAACACTTTGTACAACCAGATTTGTTTGTACAGAACAACTAAGAGGGACACAAAATGCTTATCAAAGGAGTTAGAAATAATAACCAACCAATAGTTGTTATCCAATAATAATACTTATACACGCGTTGTGAGAAACACTTCCAGGATTCAAACCCTGCCTTCTTCACTAAGCATCTATGTGACCAGGGCAATTACTTAAATTAATAGTACATAAGTGCTATTATATGAGTAACAATATTTTATACTATTACTTAAACCATAATAATTTGTAGATTTTATAAAAATGAGTGAGATAGTACATGCAGGATGTATAGCAAGTTCCTGGTACATAGTGAACATGTGATAAATATTATGTAGTAATATTTAGATAGAGCTGTTATAGAGCTATCACTTAGCCAGCCATTATTTAGTGACCACCGCAGGGAGCCAGACACTGAGAGGGAATTTAAGATCTAGCAGTCCTGGTCTCGGTTCTTAAAAGGTTTCCATGTGGATGGAAGATAAACCACTGAGTCAAATAAAATAATTGCATATTTTAATATAATCTATAAATAAATAATAAGATATTTTCATAGAAAACAGTGATTTATATTTATATTTATAATATCTACTACCTTTTTTTAATTGGCAAATAATGGGGCAAATATATATTAATATGAAGAGTTTCTAACTTAAATAAAAGACATATTCTTTAAACATTTCTTAATGCAAAGAACAACCATTTATGCCTAAATTTTTAATTTAGTGCAGATAGTATCACCTGATCAAAAATTGTAATTGTGCAGGATCATGGTGGATAGGAGACAGGACTAGACTGCAGCTCCCACTCAGACAGAGCAGAGTGTGGAGGCTCACATCCCGAACTTTTACTTCAGAATGACTGCAGAAATACATTAGGAAAGCTAAGAGAACTCACAGATACCCCGAAGGAAGCCGATTGCTCTTGCAGGACCTGGAAGACAGCCCAATACATCAATAAGAAGGGAACACTTACTGTACTCAGTGAGCAGCTTAACAGATGAGAGACAGCTATGTGAAAGATACGGGTAAAAGCAGCCAAGTAGGTGAACCATATGTGCAAATGTAACAAGAAGAGAAAAATGCTGGGCACATTGAAGGAACTGATAGACCAGGAAGCCTGAGGTACACTGTGAGAGGAAGAAATATCATGTAAATGTCTTTGAAGATGTAATCAGGGTTCAGTCCATTCAATATCCCATAGACCATTGTAAGGTTCTTGGATTTCCTTGTGTGGAATAGGAATTTATTGAAAGGTTTTCAGCAAAGCTGTAGTGGTACACATTTTATATTTAAAACATCTCTTGTGCTGATTTATGGACACATATCTCTAAATGATCTTCTTCTAATAAGTTAATGGAAGAGGAAAGCTTTGAACCTATGTAGAGTTTCTGACAACATGTGCTTAACCACTGTGTAACACTGCTTCTACAACTAAAAATATAATTATTGGGGCGTATTTCCAGACTCTCTGATATGCACTTTGAGTTATTTTAATTATGTTTTATAAATGAATCTGATTGCACAAAGTATCTGAAGGAAAAAAATTATCATTTTAATTTGCTATTGTGTTGAAACAACAATGATCAAATAAATAACATGGTCACTATTCAAGTAATATGATACTACAGTGTGAGTACTAGGTAACATAACTTTCCTTTTGTTTTTCTCTCCTTCTTATAGTTCAGTCTATTCTGACTGAATAAATTTGGCTTCATCACGCACTAAATCATATATCTCGTAATTAAGACAATGTTTCTTCAGTAATTAACAGAACTATTGGTTTTTAATGGGAACTGATGTGAGACAGTGTCTTGTTTTTCAGATGAGTTTCAGATGAAACCAATGATAAAAAATCAGGGTGAGTAAAGACACTGAATGTGCTGAAACCATGTCAAAGAAATAATGACTTGTTTTAAAAGACTAATATTTAAAATATTATCATTTTAGCTTGTGACTGTGTATGCATTTGTCCTTACTAGATGTTGATTCTTGTTAACAAAATAGGTTGTTATGTACTAGAGTGCAGTTTATTTGAATTGATAAAACACAAAATAATCTTGCACATCATTGTTACTATATCTTTTTACTTGACTCTGGAAGAGCTCACTGGAGCATAAAGAATAATGATGGGGAAAGAAAGATTATAAGTATAATGATCCATAAGTTACATTTTCAGTTTCACATGAAAATGATGGTATGAAATAATGGCTTCAGGAGAAAAAAGCACTTTTTAACCAATTGGCAAATAATATAGCAAATGTATATTTATATGCAGACTTCCAAGTGTAAAAATATTGTAATTTTTATTTTGAAAATTGTAGAAAACAATTATATGTGATGAAAACTTCAATTTGCTTTAGTAGCGACTATCTTATTAGAAGAAAAAACCATGACTGAGAAATCCTTAAATAAAATTTGAGAGACTTGTTTTCTCCCCAGATTATCGCCAATTAAAATGCTTCAGTGAAATAGTAGATCTTCCAGTTTTGCTTTAAATTATATATGAACTGTTAAAGAACCAAATTACAACAAATTGAGTTCAAATATCTAATTGGGTTTATTTGTGATGTGTGAATTGGGCAGTATCTCATCTATAAATTAGAAAGGCATTGTACTGGACATTGCAGAACAGCTGGTTTTTTGTAAGGTAGCTTGAGCAGGAACAAGGAAATAGCTTAATACAAAGAAGTAGATTGGTTAACACCAGGTTATTTCAGGTTACCTTCCTTAGAAGTGTTAAAGCAGAGGGGATGTCCTTATCATGCCTGCTCAGGTTGATTGGGCCCATTTTTCTTTGGTCTGTTGGGCCTAGTAAGGAAGCTTGGTCCAAAATAATGGCTTCCAACAAATTTTACTCAAGAGTATTGAAGTCATTAAGTGAAATCATTAGGTAACGGGACATTAATAAGAGTAAATTTCTATTTTGTTTAGGCAAAAGTACGTATACATAAAATGTCTATTATTTTAATGCTGTGTCCATTGTCCTGTGGTGCTGCTGAGTGAATGAAACCCATGCTGGAGACAGTGTGGTAAAAAAGGAATTGGAGAGGAATAATGGTGGAGGCAGGGGGTGCAGCAATATGCAGCCCCTGTGGTTGCCCAGATAGTTGACAGTTTCAACTAGAGTGCTGGCAATTCTGATGGTAAAAAGGGAGTGATTTTAAGAGAGAGAGAGATATATATAATGTTTATATAAACATATATATTTATATATTATATATTTTCAGTTTTATATGCAAATATATAAAACTTTATTAATTTATATATAAATACAATGTTTATATATTAAAATATGTTGATATATAAAATATATAAACAAATGTATGTACATATAAATTTATGTATGTTTACTTATACAAATAAAAATAAGATATATATAATCTCATTTATAATTGAGATTTACAATAAAGATTTATTACAGAAATTGCATGACTATGCCCACTTCCCAACTTATAACATCAATGGTTTTTCCACTGACTGCCTGTTCATTGAAGTTTGTTGAGGGCACTTAGTGAGCCAATGGATCAAAAACACATTTAATTAGACTAGCTCACTTTCTTCATGTTTGGCAATGGGATTGCTTTGGAGATTTTGTGATATTTTCACTTCTGCTTATTGACAGAGGTCAGTGGGTGGTAGAAATGCATAAAATTAAATGTAATGATGTGAAAAATGAAGCCAATTTAATCTACATCCATGAACACTTCCCTCACAGGAATAACTAGCATAAGTCATCAAAAATCTTTAGGTCTCAGTAAATTGACATCTAATTGATCTCAAAAACCCCCTGTTTAAGAAATGATTGGGGAAAGTGTGCTTGGGAAGTTAGGAAGTCTAATTTTTATGGAGAGACAAAAATTCATCTATGTTTTCATCAAATTCTGCAGGAAATGTTTTATTTTGGAAAAACATTTCCAGCTTATGCAAGGTCAATAATACCCTAGGATTAGGTAATTAAGTGTTCATTCAAGATCAGCTTTGTTTCTGTGCTTTCAAATTCACTGTTTTTTTGTTGTTGTTTTTTGTTTTTCATCTTGTCATTTTCAGTTATATATTTTGACAGAGATTTCTTTAAATTTGGACTTTTTAATATGTTTTCTTATCCTAGAGGAATTCCCACTTAGTTATTCAGATGGAGAAAGGAGTTTAGCAGAACATGAAGAAAAAACCTTAAGCAAACAGTGCTGCAAATCTCTGAAACCCATTCAAAGAGGAAAGAGGAATGGCAGTCCTGGGCTTCCACAAAGAGCTGTCATTAATTGTGATAGAGGGATGGGGAAAGATTTTCTCGTTCCATTTTCTTGTTTAGAGACCACAGCTAGTCAGGTGGTATCAGTTTTATACTGGTGTATAGGCCTGGGTTCCAAGAATAAGCCATTAGTCAAGGGTAACAAAGATGCTCACACCCATCCCAGGCTCCTCTGACGACAGACATACTACTTTCTCATCCTTTCTTTCACCCAATATCAAAGGCTGAGATGCCTCCTCTTCTTCCATTCACGTTAGTTTTGGGTAAGAGAGTTGTTGAAAAACGCTACTTTGTGAAGGGGGGGTAACATAAAGTATATCAGTTTTTTATTAGTGTTACATTTCAGCTCCAAATTTAATGATTTAAAACAACAATCATTAATTTTGCTCAGGAATTTGCAATTTTGGTGGAGCCTGACAGCAACAGCTCTGCTCTGTTTCACATGGCAACAGTTGGGGGAGCTTTTCCGGGGACTGAGAATAGGCATTTGGGATGGCTCACTCACATGACTGGCTAGCTGACTGTGGCTGTCAGCTGGGAGCTCAGCCAGGGCCTGGGGTGTGTGGGCTTCAGTTCCTCTTCCTTGTGACAGGGTGGCTGAATTCTAAAGCAAGTGTTCAAAGAAAATCAGGCAGAACTTGTGTTGTCTTACATCAGCTAATCTGGGGGGTTGCATAATGTCACTTCTATCACAGCCTCAGCCTGCCCAGAAAAACAACAACAAAAAGGAACATAGACCCAACCTGTCTATGGAAAGTATCAGCCATACGATAGGTACAACACTTAGAATGAATAAAATTGTTGCAGCCATTTTCAAAAAATACAATCTGTCATAACTAATTTTTTTAGACACCACCTGAAATTTGTCATTTTCAATAAGAAACAATTACTTGATCTTCACGATGTCACCGTTAGAGAAACAGAGATTAAGTTTTCAGTGAGGTTACTGTTTAAGTACTAAGAAAAGACAAAATTACACAGTATTAGAAACTGGAAGTGTTATTTTATTGTGATTGTTATTTGTATTTTTGGCATGATTTTTTCATTGATTAAATGGAGATATATTAGGATTCTGAGAACTGAAAAGGAATTAGAAGTTTGCCACAGAAGCGCGCGCCCAGCACCCCCACACACCCCGCCCGCCACCCCCCACACACATAGAGGCACCCCCCCACCCCCAACCCCGCCACAGAGGTAGAAACCTTGGCTTGCATCTCTGGGGTGCTCTTGTTAGGATGCTCCAGATAGGACACTCAGACCGTGCTCTGGGTCAGATCAAGGTGTCCATTTATAAAGACAAAGAGAAAAGAAGACGCCCCTCCTCCCTTACACTCCCGCCCCCAACCCCCAACACACCAGTAACACTTTGAAAGGTCCTGGAGCCCTGGAAACAAGCCCTTGACAGAGAAAAGGTGGGGTTGGGAGCGGGAGCAGGTGGCACTGGTAACTGGCAAACCTGGCGGGCGTGTCAGTGGGGGCGGTGGCGCAGGCGATCCGCGCGCAACCGGGGTCCCCACAGCGACTGGAAGGCCTGATGAGACTCCAGGAGTCCCCGCAGCTCCCTCAACTCCTTTGCTGTCCAGGCAGCCAGCCCGCAGCCCCCTCCGCCTGCGACTTGTTCCCATCTCCAATCCCCGGTGGTGGCTGTGGCTCCTGCTCTGTCAGCGGCCGCCGCCTACCCTAGAACAGTCTTCGCTGACCTCCCCCTTCATCTTGAAGTCCGTGTCCTGAGCTCCTTCCCCTACAGTTGTCCAACTGAGATCCCCGGGGACCTCTCTTGGCTCCAATCGTGGGAAAAGCTGGGCAAGGTTGGCAGGCGGCGGAGTCGCCTCTCCAGCCCGGCTTGCGCGCGGTAAGCCGCCCACCTGCGCCGGGCTCCTGCGTTCCTTTGCACAGCGGGAGGGAGCGGTCTCGGTGGCCGCCTCCTCACCACGGCTCAGCACTGCTCACGGTCGGATTCCAGGAGGGAGGAATTTCAACCTGGATCCGCGGAGCGGGGCTCCTGCCACGCCCCTACTTCGCTCAGCGCGCCCTCTGTTGAGAGCTAGTGGAGAGGAGGAAGGGAGCAGGAGTCCGCAGAATGCCCTTAACCGAAGGAGTAAGACACAGACAGAACTGCTCGGCTCCTGACGGAGGAGCTGAAGTGGACCATCTGCAGGGCTGCGCCAGCGGGAGGCTCAGCCTAGACACAAGCCATAGTCTAATGGTCTGTTAAAAAATAAAATTAAATTAAAAAGGGAGAGCGATTACAGAAAAGGTATTGGGACTGCGTGCAAACAGGTGAAAGGTTGGAAAGGGTTCAAGCCTGCGAAGGATCAGAGGGAAGACGGGACTGGATGGGCGCTTCTGGATTTAAGAGCACCTGTGAAGGAAATCCTTCACCTATTCCTTGGACTTAATATTAGCTGAAGACGAAACTATCTCCATCTCATTCAAAAGTCATGTTCAGGAAACTTCCAAGGCGCAGTTTAATCTCAGTCTACCTCCTCAAAACTGCCCGGATCGTCCAGTCTAATATCTTTCCCAGTGATTTTAGTTGTAATGCAATTGCCAGAAACCTTTACAGAAAAAGTGCTACTTGAGTTAGTTGGACTCATCTTTAGCTTTTTATTAAGAGTTGAATACGTTTCAAAATAACAGTCTGCTCATTTATTTCCTTGATACATAGGTGTATATTGTATTAAGGAAAACCTTGATAATAGCATTTAGAATGAGATGATTTGTAGGAGTTGCCCTGCAATTCAGCCTTCATGTCAGAGGTTATTATTTTATATCCTTCCCAGCAGTAGTTTAATCAAATAATTGAATCAGAAATTCTTTCCATTCAGGTTTGAGAGACTTTTGTCTTCACTTCCTAACTCAATCACCATATCTTTCCTATCATAACCCTGAAAATTAATCCTCCAATTTGAACTTGAATCTTCTTATACTAATTTAATAACTTTCCTACAGCTTTAGGTAATTAATTGAAGTTCTGCATTTAAGCAGAAAATTTATATTTGTAGAACAGGTAATACTTCCGAGCCAGGATTGAAAGAACTTTGGACTTGAATTAATTTTCTTTTAAATGCTATCTAAGTTAGGAAACACCCCTTGCTTCTTTGGCTTTTATGTTTGTTCACATCTTGAAAGAAAGATCTTTAAAAGACTGAGGAGAGGAGAGCACATCTTTGGCAAATCCAAAACTCCAGTTAAATGGCAGGAAAGACTGCCAGGCTTTTACCTAAAGTGCTCTAAATCCTCTAAATCACAGTGTTTGTTTGTTTGTTTGTTTGCTTTGCCAGGGTTGGGGGGAGGGGGCGATGTCAGGACATAGGAAGAGAATGATAGGACTAGATTTCTGAGACAAAGAATAAATGGTAGGGGATAGTATTTGTTAAACATTTGAGGAACCAAAGCATGTTTAATAGTGAAATCTCCTTTCTCTGTAACCACTCCAAACATACGAAGAGGTGGCTTTTTCAGGGTGTACATAGTTGTGAGAAGTAAAAATTTATTTTCCTCCTCTAAATTAACATACAAAATACTGCTTTTCCTTTTTGTGTTAGCTTAATTACTATATGATTTCTCTAGCTGAAAAATGAAGACAATTATTCTGTCTTTCCTGAAAAGGAGATGCTGGCCAAGTATCTCCTGCAGCAATCAAAAGTAGTAGAAAACCAGGGATGTGGTTCCTGTGAACATAAAGCCACACAAATACAAAATTAATGGTTGCCTTGGGGAAGCATGTGCCTCTCTTTACTTTGGGTGGGAAATATATTCAAAAAGTTTACATGAAACAAAAGTGGAACCTAGTATGTGATGTTTAATATGAAAGAATAGAATTTATTCCGAGGTCTAGGTAAGAAAAATAATATGGGAATGTTCTGTAGGCCAACATTTTTACATTTTAATTTTTATTTTGAAATAATTTTAGTTTTACAGAAGAGATGCAAAGATGGTGGAGAGAGTTTCTGTATCCGATGACCCACATTTCCCAAATGTTAATAATTTATAAAACTATGGTATATTTATCAAAAAGAAGAGGGTAACATTGGTACTGTCAAATTAAATAACAAACAGACTCTCTAAAACAAAGTGATATTTATTTGGGGGTAACATGGCAGTTGGAATATGCAATGTTACCATAGTAGACAATGTGTATATTCAAGGAGATTGAGGCAAGGAGGAATATTTACGGTAAAATAAGGATTACATAAGTTGTTTTGAGATAATTATTCTGAGGTGCAAAAATCAATAACAAGGGTGCACCAGTCTGAGGTTAGCCTGGCAGTTGTTGAGCAGATATCCTTACAGAAGAATTTTCTGTCTTAGGTTGGCTTTGTGCAAGGTTGTGGTTTTTGCAGCCTTTAGTGATAGTTGCTGTTATCAGGCATACATACATAAGAACTCTCCATTTATGCCCTTCCTCAGCTCCGTTTGTCAAGGTTTTCACACATGTGACTTCATGTTGCTTCTGGCAACTTTCCTCGTGAAATATTAGTAACTAGGCTAAAAACCTTATTTTTTATAGTTTTTTTCATTAATGTCTTCTTTCTAAGATTCGATCCAAGTTATCATACTGCATTTGGATATTATGACTCCCCAATCTCCTCCAATCTATAACAGATTTTTAGTCTTTTCTTGTTTTTCATGATATTGACACTTTTGAAGAATATTGGTCCACTGTTTTGTAGAATGTTCCTCAACTGGTATTTGATGTTTTCCCAGGAATAGGGTGGGGTTATGATTTTTTAAAAATAATATTTATTTTAGAGTAATTTTAGATTTACAGGAAAATTGGGAAGATTCAGAACTGGAGTTCCTATATATCCTACACCCAGCTGCTCCTATTATTAACATTTTACATTAGTATGCTGTACTTGTCACAACTAATGAAATTATGTTGATAAGTTACTATTAACTAAAGTTCGTGCTTTATTCAGATTTCCTCAGTATTTACCCAATGCATCTTCTGTTCCGGGATTCCATCCAGGATACGTTGCTGCATTTAGTTGGCATGTCTCCTTTTACATTCCTTTTGACTGTGACAGTTTTCTCTGGTTTTCATTACTTTTGAGGTCATTGCAATTTTGGAGTACTGATTAGGTATTTTTTTCAAATGTCCCTGAATTAGGATTTATCTGATTTTTTTCCATGATTATTTAGGTGTGTTGACGAGAAGGCCACCGAGTGTTAATTTCATGACCTGATATGGGTATTTATATGAATATAATTCATATAAATATGCTATTTATATGAATCATTGCTGTCAATATTAATCTTGAGCACCTAGCTAAGGTAGTATGTTAGGTTTCTCTACTAGAAATTTACTCTTTCCCCCCTTTACAAATTGTATTGTTTGTAAAGAAATCACTGTGCACAACCCACACCAAAGTACTAGGGAGTGGCGCTTTCCTTTCTTGAGAGATGTCACTGAATCTACTTTTGCACACAGGGTTTATTCTAACCTTTCATTCTTGCTTATTTGTAACTTCTTTCTTCCAACAGTGAAAAACTGGCCCATGTTATATACTATGTATTTACTTATTGTTTCCTAGTATATAGGTGAGTTCGTTTTAGCATTGCTAACCCATACACCTAGGATAAATAAAATTGCCAACTAGGGTGTAGTGTTTTCATACAGGTATTTTTGTGTTAGAGTATCCAATCCAAAACAGTATTTCCCAGAGTTACTTAGATCAGCTGTTTCTCTTCAACTCTCTTCAGTGAGATTATAACATATATTTGTATTATAATTAAATTAATTTATTAAAGAAAAAGAAAACCATGAGTTCCAGCTTAGACTTTACCACCCAGAAGGGCTTTCTGAGTCTCTGTTTCTTTATCTGTACAGGGATATTGCAGGAATCTAGGAAGATGCTGTGCGTACAACCTCCCACATGTGGTAAAATACTATGCCATGTTGACCATCACCATAACTGCAACTGAGTTCATTCAGCACGTTTTGAGCACAGCCAGTATGCCAAGCACTGTGTTGGTAGTGGTAGCAGAAACAAATAAGATTCCTGGGTCTGAGACAAATATTTTATGGGAACAGTGTCTGAAAGAGGAGACACTTATATGGTGACACAGGTGAGGAGACCCAAGTGTGGTAGGAACACAGCGCACAGTGTAACAGCTGTCTCCATTGTTCATGTTGGCTTAGCCAGTAAGTAGAGATGGGTGAGGCAAATATACAGATGTCAATACTTAGATTAAGTGTGCTGTAGTGGAAAGAGCATGAGCTTTGGGTCAAAGAGAATAATTTGAATCTCATTAGTCATATGGTGATTAAATTAGTCAATAGTCCTGGGCAAGTCAGTTCTCTTCTCTGAGCCACAGGTCATTGCAATTATTAATCAATATGTGACAGGTACTTGACCCATTCACTCATTCACTTATTCAACAAATAATAACACTGTTTAATATAAGAGGTTAGCTAGGCTGAAAGGAGATAAACATAAAATACATGAAACTGATTATTTTTTATAACGATGAATCATATGAAGATAATAAAATAGGATGATGTCATAAAGTGACAGAAAGGGATACATTAGATTGGTTGGCTAAGAAACTACTTTCTAAAGAGATTTGTTTTTTTAGCTGAAATGTGAATTAGGAAAGGGAGCGACTATGCTCAGTGGACTGTTATGTGATTCTAACAAATGATTATTACAGAACCCATGTTTTTGCCTTGAAAAGTACATATCAAATAACAGTTTGGGAAAGGACCCTAGAGATAATCATAACCTGTGATTATGTTACCTCTAGAATGTGTCACAATAATTTAAGGAGCTAGAAAGATCTGATGCTTATTTTATTTGCATGCTTTCTTATTTATTATCACATGCCATCATTCCTTCTTCTAAGTAGCTTAACAGATTCTTGAGATATTGTTTCAGCTGTCTTTTCCTGGTCCAGCTCTTCCTCTCAGTACCTGGGTTATGGAATTCTGTTTTTTTTTTTTTTTTTTTGAGGCGGGGTCTCGCTCTGTTGCCCAGGCTGGAGTGCAGTGGCCGGATCTCAGCTCACTGCAAGCTCCGCCTCCCGGGTTTACACCATTCTCCTGCCTCAGCCTCCCGAGCAGCTGGGACTACAGGCGCCCGCCACCTCGCCCGGCTAGTTTTTGTATTTTTAGTAGAGAGGGGGTTTCACTGTGTTAGCCAGGATGGTCTCGATCTCCTGACCTCGTGATCCACCCGTCTCGGCCTCCCAAAGTGCTGGGATTACAGGCTTGAGCCACCGCGCCCGGCCTGAGTTATGGAATTCTATCTACAAATCTTTAGGGATGAGGGCATAAAAAATTTTGAAGCTGAATTTCAAAAAAGACAGGTGGAAGTCTGAAGCTAGGGGCTTTTTCCTGGACCATAAGAGGGACTGTCCCTAAGGAAAGGTGCCCTGAGACGCCTTCTCTCTGTTTTCCTTCCTTTTGTTACCTCCATAGCTGTGGGAGATTATGTTAACAGCAATATTTAGAGAAGCCTCAAAAAAGTAAAATGTAAACAGTATCCAGTGTTAAGGTTTGATGTGCTTTTTATTATATTTACATAATTTTCTTCAAAAAGAAATATTACAATCATATATAAATTATTACTAAGTAGTATAATGGGCACTAATTCACTCAAGAAAACATCTTTATCAAAACTTGGCATTTTTATATATTTTAATTTTTTTCTTTGCTCATTCAAAAATATATGCCCACAATTAAATTGGTTGGATTTTGCAACAAGATGTAATCAAACTGTTCATACTGTTTCTAAACTTGCGCTTTTTATTCATTAATAAGTCATGTATTGTTTTTAAGTTAAGTATGTAGAAGATAGTGTTGTTTGTCAACCTGTGATGCACATTACAATCATTTGAGGATCTTTGAAAACAATGCACACGTCCACACCCACACCTGTAGAGATTCTGATTCAATTAGGCTGGGGTTCAATTAGGTTGAAAGTACCCAGATGAATCTGCAGGGCAGCTGGGCTTGGAGCTATCGATGTGGATGCCTCTTTTTTTTTTTTTTTTTTTTAATTATTTTTGGATGTACCATAATTTACTCTACAACCTGTTTCTGTTTTCACAAATGTATATTTTTGTTAGGTTAAGTTTAGCAGAACCTAGTTATCTTTTCTCCTGTATACAATTTTCCTTGGCTGGAAGCTGGCGTCGTAATTAGAAGCCACAGTAAATGATACAAGCTTAGATTTGACCCCAGAAAAGGCAGAGAACAATGCTGAGCAGGTGTGGCAGCTCAGGGCTAATCTGCAGGTTAATTTTTGGCTTTCTGGTACTTTCTGATGATTCATGCTCATTTAATCTCATTACCAAGCCACCTGGCACCCAAAAGACCCCATTAGTGCAACTGGCCATCTGACACGAGTGAGTGTTAACATCACCAGTTTTCCTGCTTCATGGATTAGACGTTTGGTTGCCTGCTTTTCTGCTGAAAGCTCTCATAGAAGGTCCTGAGGAAGCAAAATAGAGGGCAAATAAATCTTACATCTTTCACTGGGCTACGGGATACAAGGTAAGAGAAATTATTGAGTTAAACCAGTCAGCCTCGCAAAACTTGATATTGCATGCAATGGTGACCGGATGTGCCCTTATTGTTCAAAATCTGTGCCTGTGCTTAAAAAGTTTTCTGAAAGAAATACAAGGAAGGGAACTTCAAGGGAATTATATTTAAACTTGGATTTTGTCTTCTACAAGAGGCTAGTCCTTGTAGATAAGAATTTGTTTGAAAAGAAATGTGTATTGCTATTGCATAAAGATAGTGCTGGGATGGTGTTTTTTTGTTTTGAGGGTTTTGTTTGTTTGTTTTTCTTTTTGAGTGCTTCTTTCTCCCCTCCCGAGCCTTGGATCTCCCCTCTGCTGAGACTGGTTTAAAATTCCATCCTGTGATTTTAAGAAAATTCAATACTGACAGATGCAATGGTTGTAATTGCTGGCAAAAATATGTGTTTGAGGCTAAATTTACCGTTCTCAATGCACAGGAAAGACTGATTCTGCTAACTTTATTCATTTTTTCAGCTTGTATTCATTGAGTGCCTGTTATGTGTCAGGCACTGTTCCAGGGCAGAAAGTCAGTGAACACAGCATATACGTGATCTCCTCTTTCATGGAGCTAGCAGTCTGGTAGACAAATAGATGAAAACATAACAGTTGGAATATAATTCAGGGACATTCCCTCTTCTCTCTCTGTTTTTACTCTTCTCCTTTCTACCTCCCTTGAATTCCTTCCTCCTTTTTTCTGGCCTGTCAGTGAGGAAGCCCATCTGAGGACCCCAGTGCTGAATTCTCTGGACCTGTGGAAAAATCACACACTGCATCCTCTTATGCAGCTGGGTGATAAGGTCTTACAGCCTGAAAGGAGGACACAGTGAAATTGTCCCTAGTGAGAGGCCAACAGCTGGGTCATGGGGAGGGTGACCTGAACTAACACCCCAGCTAGAAAGTGGATGCACCAGGTGGGAGGTGCTAGATTCAGATCTGTGAAATCATAAGCCATCTATATGGCTAAATGAAAGGCATATTTATAGAGCTATGATTCTTTATTGAAGAAATAAAATGCAAGTGGTACAAACCATCCCTCAGATATAGTGAGTGCTTGGCTCAATTCATGAGCTGAACTGAAGAAACTTGATGACAAATCACTCCACAGAGGATGTGTGGGGGTCATCATGGATTTTAAAATTGATGTAACAGAGCCAGTTATTCTGCCTCAAACCACCCCTTGAGCCATTATCAGAGGTGGACCTCTGGTTTAAAGGTTTTATAATGACCCTGAGGTGGGTGGGTGGGTGCACAGCAGCAATCAATACACTTTTTCTGTAAGAGGTCAGTTAGTAAATATTCTAGGTTATGTGAACCATGAAATGGTCTCTATAGTCATTACTTACTCAACTCTGCTGTTGTAGCTCTGAAGCAGCTATAGACGGGCTGTGTTCCAATAAAAGTTTACAAATAGAGGCTATGGGCCAGATTTGGCCCAGGGCAGTACTTTGCCTAACCCTGCTCTGCTGAAAGAGCATAGATCGGAGAGGCAAGAGATCTAGGTGAGAATTCCAGCTTTTGCACTCCTCTAGGAGGAATGACCTTGGGCAAGTCATATTGTGTATTTCTGAGAACTAACTTTTCGAAGGAAAATGGTGAAAGCTATTTTATTTCTCTGGGTTGTGGTGAGAATTATGTGACATCACAGCTTTGGAAATTATTTGGGGATAAATTTGTATTTATATTTGTATTTTTATTATTTATTTATTTATTATTTTTTGAGACAGAGTCTTGCTCTGTCACCCAGGCTGGAGTGCAGTAGTGCAATCTCAGCTCACTGCAACCTCCACCTCCTGGGTTCAAGCAATTCTCTTGCCTCAGCCTCCCAAGTAGCTGAGATTACAGGCGCCCACCACCACACCCAGCTAATTTTTTGTGTCTTTTAATAGAGACGGGGTTTGGCCATTTTGGCCAGGCTGGTCTCGAACTCCTGACCTCAGGTGATCCACCTGCCTTGGCCTCCAAAAGTGCTGGGATTACAGGCATGGGCCACCGCATCCAGCCTGGGGAGAAATTTTTAAAACTGCATACAATCCTAAGGAGGTCATATCTTATCAGACTTTTGAATTAAAGCATACAGCTTTGCATTTAATGGGAACAACTGCTCACCATCTTTAAATTGGAAGGACGTTTTCCTTCCTCTGTTTCTTATGTTTCTACTGTTCCCTTCGTCACTTTTCTTCTTGTCCCTGATATTCCAGTTTTAGTTGTAGATGCAACATCAACTCATAGTAAGTGTATAAACTCTCCTGTAGCTCATTTTTGAGAATTGACTTTTAAGTCCCCTGAAGCACCCACTACTGTCTTCTCCCTTCAAACTACAATACAGTTTTTTCTTGGTATTCACAAGGAATTTATTCCAGAACCCCCATGAATAGCAAAATCCAAAGATGTTGAAATGCCTGATATAAAATGGTGTAGTGCTTATATATAACCTAGGCACATCCTCCCCTGTACTTTATGGCACCTGTGGGCTACTTATAGTACCGAGAATACAACATAAATGCTATGTAAATAGCTGTTATACTGTATTTTTACCTGTATTATTTTTTACTCTTGTATTTTTTTGGTTTCTTTTTCCTGAATGTTTTTCTGTTTGAGATTTATTGAATCCGAGGATGCGGAACCTGTGAGTGCAGAGGCCCGACTGTATTTCCTGTTGACAGGAGCAAGCATTTTACATGATTTGATTGCAGATGTTAGCGCAGAGTGGTTAAACTGCATTTAGAAATAAATGTTAAAATAACGGTTGACAGGGAAGCTTCTTAAACATCACGTTTTCTTCATGTTTCATGTTTTTCCAGCTGTTAGGGAGCAGCCAGGGGTTTATTATGCATTGGAGGGCAGGCCTGGAAGCAGCTTCTTCTGTTCCCCCAACACACATTTTCATTTTGAGTAAAGAGTCCTTTGCTCCAGGAGAGGCACGTGGCTGCCTTTGAAAGGGTGAGTTCCTCCACGACCCTCTGCTCCATCAGGGTGATCTTCAGAGGTGGGGAGAAAGTGACTATATTGGTAGGAGAGTGAGAAGAGGCTGCTATTTACTAGCTTCTGGCCTTAGGCAAGCCATTTATACCTCCAGGTCTCTCTTTCTGAAGAAATTTGAAACTGTAAGAAATTGAAACTGGAAGCAACTGAAATTGCTTCCAACTCTTCATTTTTCTTTGATTTTTATTCTGGCTACAATGAGGAAACAACTAAGATTCTATCTCTGATTCCTGCCAGAGATTGACCCCATATCAAGGCTGGTGTGCAGATGGAAAGGGAAAGTTGATGTGTCCACTCATCAGTACAAGGGAGGCTGATGTCTTGGTGCCCCCAGGTTTCTGACTGGGTGGTCCCATTCACTGACTCTCCTGGCTGGAAGACTGAGTGGACAGCAGGCCATCAAGGGCAACAGGGCCCTTGCTGTGTTCCTGGGGAACCATGAGAGAGCCTGAGCCAGACCAGGAAAATCAAGCATCCAGGCCGGCACCTGCCCCTCACTGGGTGTTAGATAAACATTTGCCTATTTAAAAATATTTACCTATTTATCTTTTCTCACCTCAGTGGGAGGAGACCACACAGCAGAGATTCAAGCCCCCAGGGGGCTGTTTGCTGTACCTTGACCTCTTGGTCAGAGAGTGCTTGGTGGTCTCTGGTCTGAAGGAGTCAATACTTGAATGATATTTATAATCAGCTCCATTTCATTCATGTATGTTTTTTCTTTTATTCCTTCATTTGGTATTTATTGCTTTAATGTCAATGATTCAGTAGTCACAAGGCAGTTGATCATGGAATTTACATTGTCACTATATGGTTCAGCCTATCTGGACTCTCCAAATTGCATGACCTCCATAAAGCCTTTACAGGACAGCTCAGATTTGTGCTGTGAGAGATTGCTATTGCTTGTGTTGTTGTGGGATAACACAGCAAGTGGCATTTTCCCATTTTAAAGTGGGTTGGATAATGCGTGCTCCACATAACCCACCAGATGAATGTGAGACAAAATTCCATGCAATACATTCTAAATCACAAAATGGCATGCAAATTTAAAACTCACAAATCATCTCTTATATTTGTGTTTAATGTATTTTTGCTTTGTGCTTCAAATGAATGTCCCTCCACACTTTACACTCGTGATTTTAAAATGTCTTAAAGAGGCTCACCCTGTTGGGATGCGTAGCACTGTTTACCCTCAGATAACATGCTTTCCTGGTTCTCTCCTGGTTATTTTTCACTGGGTTCTACACACATTTTATTTTATTTTATTTCCAGAACTTGGCTCATTTTGTTTCTTGCTCATTTTATTTTCTTTTCTTGTTTGAGGTGGAGTCTCGCCCTGTTGCCAGGCTGGAGTGCAGTAGCACAATCTCGGCTCACTGCAACCTCTGCCTCCCAGGTTCAAGTGATTCCCCTGCCTCAGCCTCCTGAGTAGCTGGGACTACAGGCACGCACCACCATGCCCAGCTAATTTTTGTATTTTTAGTAGAGATGGGGTTTCACCATGTTGGCCAGGATGGTCTTGATCTCTTGACTTCATGATCTGCCTGCCTCAGCCTCCCAAAGTACTGGGATTACAAGCGTGAGCCACTGTTTCTTGATCTTGATTTTTAGTTCTAACTGTATTTCCGCATTCTCTTGTTCCACGTGCTGCTGCATAAATCTTATGAATTTTAGCCAACAGAACACCTTGTCCGCATTGAATACAGAGACAGTTCCCACAGCTAAATTAAGCAGGTTCAACTTGTAAAAGTCCATGAGATCATGAGCCACTACCTTTGTGATTGTGCCCAATTAATCAATCAATGAATGTTTAAATAGAAAATGCCATTATGCTGTAATGCTGATTGTAGCTTTCTTGTAATCCCCATTTGTCAAACATCACAGTCATTCTATGGTTCAAAAAATCATTTTATGTTATTTTAAAAATATTTGACGGGCCGAGACGGGCCAATCACGAGGTCAGGAGATTGAGACCATCCTGGCTAACCCGGTGAAACCCCATCTCTACTAAAAAATACAAAAAAAAACTAACCAGGCAAGGTGGCGGGCGCCTGTAGTCCCAGCTACTAGGGAGGCTGAGGCAGGAGAATGGCATAAAACCGGGAGGCGGAGCTTGCAGTGAGCTGAGATCCGGCCACTGCACTCCAGCCTGGGCGACAGAGCGAGACTCTGTCTCAAAAAAAAAAAAAAAAAAAAAAAAAAAAAAAAAAAAAAAAAAAAAAAAAAAAAAAATTGACGACATCAAAACTAATTTTGTACTCTTGGATGTGCAGGTTGTATTATTTGCTATTTTAAGTAAAGTCATAATGAGAAATTTTAGTGTTATATCATTGTCTCCTGCCTAATAATTTTCTTAGGATAAAATACTGAAATTTTGAGTCACTGAATTATATGGTATGCATAGTTTTACAGAACTTTATTTTGGGTACATATTACTAAATTGTCATTTCAAATATTTTTTTGGTTTGAATCTTGATTATTTTCCCCCTAACATGATGATCACTTAATTTGGTTTTAAAATTGCAACTCAAAAAATAAGTAAAAATAACACAAAGAGAAAAAAACATGAAATTGCAACTCAGTATAATAAAAAGCTTTCTCTATTAAGTTTCTGACATGATAATATTAAATGTTGTATCAGCCATGGTCAAGTAAAAAAAACAAAATAACTTGAAGCAAACCTTAGAAACAGCTTTCAAGGTTGCCACATGTATGAGTTTTATTTTGAATCCATCCAATATGTTCCTTGTCCCTGATGTTCGTCCAAAGCAAACATTATATTTTATTTGAACCTAATCAGACTCATAAACTAGAATGAAATCCTTTCTTCCATCTTGAAAATCAAGACAGCACCAATATTGTTTTCAAAATGGGATGTGTGGATGTATGTATAGTGTGTTTCTTCCTGCATCTTCCTTGTCCCCATGCAGTTATACAGTCTTGGGTATACTAGTCCATTCTCATACTGCTACAAATAACTGCCTGAGACTGGATAATTTATGAATAAAAGAGGTTTAATTGACTCACAGTTCTTCTGGCTAACAGGAATCATGCCTGGGAAGCCTCAGAAAAATTACAATTATCACAGAAGGTGAAGGGGAAGCAAGCTTGTCTTACCATGGCAGAGTAGGAGAGAGAGAGACAGAGAGAGAGAGCGCAAAGGGGAAGGTACTACACACTTTTAAACAACCAGATCTTGTGAGAACTCACTATCATGAGAACAGCAAGGGGGAAGTCAGCCCCAACTTCAATCACCTCCCACCAGGCCCCTCCTCCAACACATGGGAATTACAATTCAAGATGAGATTTGTGCGGGGACACAGAGCCAAACCATATCAGATGGCAAGGAAAATTGAGGATAATAATTTTTGTAAAAACCCATTCCATGGTGACTTCTAGTAATGGCCAATTTTCCCCTTCCTCTTCTTTCCCCTGTTCCCTTCCTGTTTCTTTCCTGTACTACTTTTCCTTAATCCACTTTTTTTTTCTTTCTTTCCTTTCTTCTTAGGAAGTCATATACCTCAGTTTAGTACTACATGATAGACTTTAGTATGACTTTGGAACACTCTTGGCCCATGATTTTGTAATTAGAGGACAATTAAAATTGGCCTTGGAAAACTCATAAACCATTGTTACTGAATTTTTATTTGATTAAATGTTGGAGTCAAAGTCATATGGCATGAGATAGAGCTAGAAGGGATCATAAAATATTTGCTCTAACTTTGGGCTTTCAATTAATAATGGAAGCTCAGGGAGGCAGACCTTGGACTAACTGCCAGTTCATTTGGGACTTTAAAACTTTTTCCTTCTATTCTCATTTTTTTGTGGGTTGAATGAAATAACTACTCATTAACTTCTGTGCCTTTCTAGGCTTAATTTTCCCCCTTTATTTGACTTCCTCTCTCCCTCTGTGTCATCTCTAGAAATTCAGAAACATTGAAAGATATAAAGGTCTTGGTTTCTGGGTTACATTATCAGTGCTTTTGTTTCTTCCTGCCTTTCTAGGTGAAGTCATGCCCAAATAAATCTACGACAATTTCAGCCTTGGCAAACACTCGTGTAAAATGAAAGTCTGCTTTTATTTTCTTGATTATATACAAAGCATTGTCTTTATGTTCATTCCTATTTAAAAATGATAGCATTTTTATCTCAGACAATATGTCATAAGTGGCCATCTCTTTTTCATTGTGAATCAGGGAGTTAAAGGATGATAGAAGATTGAGGCAACTCCCAGACTGGTGTTTGATTTATATTCTAGTAGGATATTGGTCCACTGATACCTCAATGTGACATCCAGATAGTTGATCCTGGCTTGCCATCTAGCAGGTATTTCCTGAGTTCCATCTCTCTGCCAGGCATTGGAAACAGTTGGGAAGAATCAGTTTATCTCTCTCTAAATAAGAAATACAGGCATGAGACAAAAATCAGGAATTGGATTTGGTTATGTCACACTGGCAAGGCTAGGAACTACATTTCCCAAAATGAAGAACTTGCATTAGATTTGGAAGGCAAATAAGAAGCAGCCATCATAGCTATCCAAAGGCTTCAGTGGTCAGGCAGGTACCCAGCAATGTCTAGTGGGCTCCAGGTTGTAGCTTGTCTTTCTGTTGGTTTCTGTGATCAACACTGGTTCCTAGGCCAACCAAGTACATGACTGTAGGTTGTTTCAGAGAATCCCTTATTTGCATTTCTATGTCAGTGTCAGGCTTACACAAGTTCTAAGATTTTTCTGCAAACACCAACCTGTGCATTCATACCAGGCTTCAAGCCATTGTGAACAAAAATGTTCTCTGATACTCTGTCTTATCTTCCAGATCTTCACTTATCCAGCTCTCCCCAGGTATGTGCAAGGTCTAATTTCTTTAGTAAGCCCCTAGTTCTCATACTGTTTGCAGTGGCTCTGCTTTCCTGACCAATCTTCACTGATACAGTAAGCAAGGGCAGTACTATATACAGAAACAGCAAGTGAAGAAAAACCAATGTCACCAGCAAGGTATTAATATATACAGAGACTGGGCACAGTGGCTCATGCCTGTAATCCCAGCACTTTGGGAGGCTGAGGTGGGCGGATCACTTGAGGTTGGGAACTCAAGACCAGCCTGACCAACATGGAGAACATCTCTGCTAAAAATACAAAATTAGCCGGGATTGGTGGTGGGTGCCTGTAATCCCAGCTACTCGGGAGACTGAGGCAGGAGAATCGCTTGATCCCAGGAGGTGGAGGTTATGGTGAGCTGAGATCGCACCACTGCCTTCCAGCCTGGGCAACAAGAGTAAAACTCTGTCTAAAAGAAAGAAATAAAGGTAGAAAATGTAGAAGATGGAAAAATTCCCTAGTACAACCCCAGGCTGATACCTGATTTTCTAGGTCCTCAGGTAGGACACAGATCTTCTTTGCAGATGGTATCATTTCGTCTAGTTACTATGCATAATGGTGATATTTTGAGGAAAGAGGATAGATTGAAGGCTTGAAAGGTGAACGAGTGGACAGGCATGGTGGCTCATGGCTGTAATCCCAGCACTTTGGGAGGCTGAGGTGTGCGGATCACAGGGTCAGGAGATCGAGACCATCCTGGCTAACATGGTGAAATCCTGTCTCTACTAAAAATACAAAAAATTAGCCAGGTGTGGTGGAGTGCACCTGTAGTCCCAGCTACTTGGGAGGCTAAGGCAGGAGAATCGCTCGAACCTGGGAGGTGAGGTTGCAGTGAGCTGAGATCATGCCACTGCACTCCAGCCTGGGTGACAGAGTGAGACTCTGTCTCAATAAAAGAAAAAATGAAAGGTGAAAGGGTGAAAGACAGAGAAGCCCAAGAAAAACTTGGTCACCTTGACAGTTTTGAGCCTCATTTCTTTGTATTTTAGAGTTGGGAAACAGAGAAAATTTTACTTTATTTATTGTCAGTAGGCATTGTCCTTATACTGCCCATTTGCCAGTAGTAGCTTACCCAGCCCTGGATCACAAAAGAGAGAGAAGACAGTGCAACATCTAGTGCCGTGGGAACCCTGGTCCCTTCTGAATCATCCAAAAAGAGCATGGTGGTGCCCCACCACCACCCCAGAGATAGCCAGACAAGCTGCAGGCAGTTGGGAGTCTGTCACTTTCTTCTTTCTATCACTTGCTCTTCATTAACAGGAATTTATTGAACATCTATTTTGTATGAGAAGCAATTGAGCTAAACTCCATGATACTTTGATGCCAGAAATCTTTATATGTATCTCTTCATTTTCTTATTGTTTTGTCTACCTGGTGGAGGATACTGTGTGTGTCTGAAGGAAACGTGTTTTAAGAATGTACTTGTTGATATGGTAAAGTCAGTGTGGCCACATGAAAAAAGGAGAATGAGGCTTGAAAAAGAAGTTTATTATGCTCACAGGTCCCAGAGAGGCAGTCACTGCATGCCTTAGCCAGGATGGTCAGGAGGCAGATGACAGGAGGCAGAGGAGAACTTACGCCAGAGATTTTATGGGGGTTTCTTTGAGAAAGGCAGGGTAGGGCAAGACAATCAGTTTAGAACTGGCTGGTTTGAATAATTTTAGGGAACTCTAAGGCATAGAGGTATTCCCTGGGACAATTTAGGTGACATAGGGCAAGGGAAATATTGGCTTGATGTGTGAGACTTAGATAAAGAGGTAGCTGGGGGTATAAATTCAGTATTGGTTTGTATATGAAAGGTACACTGATAGGCAAGTTTTGATTTATTATCTCTAGGGATATCTGGGGATTTGATAGTTCTGAGAGGGGCAGTCTTCCCCAAGACAAAAAGACTTTTAAAGATGTCAAAACAACATACATAATAAACTGACAATTAAAAAATACATATTTGCAATACAAACTGAGATTTAGAGGAAGTTTATGCTGCCCTTCCCAAGCAGGACATCAGTGTTCAGAGGCAACTCCCTGATACTGGAAAGTATTCAAGGAAATGGACCAGTGAGAGTTAGGCAGCAAGAATAGCAGACGGAACATTGACATTTTTTGCTGGAAGTAGTTGATAACATCAGAACTGGAACAGACTTGGGAAAGCTTCCAGCTCAAGCCATACATATGTTTTCTGAGATAGAGTTTTGCTCTTGTCACCCAGGCTGAAGTGCAATGGTATGATCTTGGCTCACTGCAACCTCCACCTCCTGGGTTCAAGCGATTCTCCTGCCTCAGCCTCCTGAGTAGCTGGGATTACAGGCACACGCCATCGTGCCATGCTAATTTTTGTGTTATTAGTAGAGACAGGGTTTTGCCATATTGTCCAGGCTGATCTCAAACTCCTGACCTCAGGTGATCCACCCACCTCGGCCTCCCAAAGTGCTGGGATTGCAGGCATGAGCCACTACGACTGGCCTCAAGCCATATTTTGAAAATTCAAAAATAGGCTCAAAAAATAAAGATGGCCTGCCTAAGTCAGAAGTCAGCATGGGAATTAGAACTTAATTCTCTTAATCTCTAGCATAGTAATCTCTCCTTAGTGCTAGACTGCACAGGAAACATTATAATACAGATACTTGCTGAGCACTTATTATGTGCTGGGCAAGATCCGTAACTAGATCTTGTCTATTTATTCCTTTCAAGAACTCCATGATGTACTACTGTTATTTCTATTTTACAGATCCGGCTCTGAGAGAAAGGAGTTTACTAGAGCTCACATAGTTAATAAATCAACAACTAAGAGTCTACTTTGGGTCTCTGGATATAGGGGTGAAATTTTATTGAATTATCTCTTTTAATTGTCACAAGAAACAATCTCCAGACTTGGTGCCATTATCTTCTATGTTTTAGGGATGAGAAAACTGAGACAGAGATTCATTCAGTACATAAGTGTTATAGCTAGTAAATAACCAGATCAAGTTTTGAAGCCAACATGGCTGACCCCAGAGTCTCCTAGAATAATGAGTTATAGGAAGGCATAGTTGGCTGCGGGCTGGCAGTTTGGTTTGTTTTTTGTGTGAACCCGGTGCTCTGTCTTTTTTCAGTCTAGGCAGAGAATCTTCTCTAGGGACTGGGGAAATCTTTGAAAGGAAAAAATAAATTTTCTCCCAATCCACCAACATCACACATTGAAGGCAGGGCCAGAATGTTCTGGGCATTGGTAAGAACAAGAGTCAGGGAACTAACAGCTTCCTCTTTATCAAAGTTTATTATCTAGAGAGGATAGACAAGGGCTTGGCAGACCTACCTTTCCCCACTCAAATTGAAGCCTAATGCTGCTCATTCTCTGCTAGACCTTAGGAGTTACCTAGAGGATGCTTATTCTGACATTGAGAACACAAGTGAGGAGAGCCATGGCTGATGGGCATGAAGTAAGAGCAAGAAGTATTTTAAGCCACCTGGGTTTGAGAGTTGTTATTGCAGCGTAACCTAGCCTGTCAATCTGTTTTTATTGACAACTACAGATACCTCTGTGAAGAGTGTGTGTGTGTGTTTGTGTGTGTGTGTGTGTGTGTGTGTGTGAGAGAGAGAGAGAGAGAGAGAGAGAGAGAGGCGCAGGGGAAGAGGAGGAGGAAGTGAGAGAATAAGAGGTAGAATTTATGTTTTTGGTCTTTTGTTTTTAACTGAAAGAGGAATAGCCAACTTTAAATGGGTATTGAAAGGCATAGGAGAAGCTTTGAAGGCATCATCTCATTTAATTCTTAAAAAAAGAAAGCCCCAATTTATCATGTCTTCTTTGTAGTCTCATTTCACAAAAAAAGAAACTGAGACATGGCATGGTTAGATTCCTAAACCAAGATGTCATAGTAAGTGCTTAAGCAAGAACTCAAATCTCAGCCTGAGTGTAAGGTTTGAATTTTAAATACTCAAGTATGTTATTTTCTATGGTTCAAAGTTATTTAGATCATGACTAATCACCAGTGTATTGACTACTAAGTTATTGCCTTTAAAGATTCTGATTGAGCCAGAATAGATACATTAGTTCTATGTGTCCAGTTCTACTCTAGACAAGGGGGAGGCTAAGGAGATAAACAATTACCAAGGCATTTGCAAAGAGGGTGTGGTCCGTTAGAGATAAGATGTGCATCAATAACTCCACAGTGAGGTAAATTGTAAATGCCATAAGAGAAAAAATACAAAAGCCTGTGAAAATTCAGAGCAACGAGGGATTTCTTCTAGTGTGTATGAAATCCAGACAACAGGTATGGGAATGGATAGTAAGTGTATAGGATAATAGTGGAAGAAACATAAAGTTAGGTCTGGCTGAATTTATTGATATGGGCCCACTAAGCTTAGATTTTGTATTTAATGTTGTAGCTGGGAGTTAAAAAGGATTCTGACAGTTTATTTGCTTGACTAGGTGAAGCATGGATCAAAAGATGGCCCACTGTGAGTGAGCCAGAATGCCTGATCTCCTGTGGTTTAATGTAGAGGAAGGGATTCAAAGGCTTAGGGAGATTGGAATGCTAGAATGGATTTGTCACTTTAGACGTACTCATCCCAACTGAGAGGGTCCAGAAGACATAGCCTTCTCCAATACCTTGCAAAGCAAATTTGTGAGGAGAGCACCTACATCCATGAAGAGCTTTGTGATTGGTCTTCTCTGTATGCCTAATCTTACAGTGGGAACTGCGGTTACTCAACTGAAAAACTTAAATGCAATGGGAATAATTGGATCCTGAGGTGGCAGGAGCCAAGTGGTGACACTCAATGGTCAAAGGCAAGGTGGGCATAGTTACCATAATGGACAGTAGAGGCAAAGCAGTAAAATCAGAGTAGTCTGACATGTGTAGAGCTCTGGCATTGGCCAGTTAATCATGGTGTTCCTCGAAGTGAAATAGATAAGAATCCTACTACATTCTTACTTAATGTGTACAAGCAGAAAACGTCCTGGTAAAGCAGACAAAAGACTACTCTGAATTATAAAAATAGAGAATCACAGCCCCTCAATCAATTTCCAGAGTTGAGTCAATTTACAGACCCAGAACCCCTTGAATGAAGGGAAGGCTGCATCCCCTTGAGGAAGGACTCCACTATACTCCCAATAATTTATACTATTAATCTTTCTTTCATTCTTCCCCAAGGATACCTCTGGCCTTTTACCAGGGTAACTGCTCACTGGGGAAAGGGGAATGATCAACCTTTCAGGGACTATTGGCCACTGGTTCTGACTTGACATTGATCCCAGGAGACTCAAAATGTCATTGTGGCACCCTAGTTAGAGTAAGGGCTTAAGGAAGTCAGGTGATTAATGAAGTTTTAGCTCAGGTTCAACTTACAGTGGGTACAGTGGTTCCCCAGACTCATTCTGTGGTCATTTCCCCTGTGCCAGAATGCATAATTGGAATAGACATACTTTGGAAACTGGCAGAATCCCCACTTGGCTCCCTGACTGGTAGAGTCAGAACTATTATAGTGGGAAAAGCCAAATGGAAGCCATTAGATCTGCCTTACCTAGAAAAATAGTAAATAAAAACATTCCTAGAGGGATTGAAGAGATTAGTGCCACCATTAAGGACTTGAAAAACACAGGGGTGATAATTCCCACCACATCCTCATTCAACTGTCCTATTTGGCCTGTGCAGAAGACAGATGGATCTTGGAGAATGACAGTGGACTGTCATAAGCTTAACTAAGTGGTAACTCCAATTGCAGCTGCTGTGCCAGATGTGGTTCCATTGCCGGAGCAAATTAACACATCTCCTGGTACCTGGTATGCAACCACTGACTTGGCAAATGCCTTTTTAGACATTCCTGTCCACAAGGCACACAGAAGCAATTTGCCTTCAGCTGGCAAGGTCAGCAATATATGTTCACTGTTCTCATATGTTCTCAGAGACATATAACTCTCCAGCTTTGTGTCATAATCTTGTTCACAGAGACCTTGATCACTTTTCCCTTCCACAGGAGATCACACCGGTCCATTACATTGATGACAGGCTGATTGAACCCAGTGAATGAGAAGTAGCAACCACACTGGACCTACTGGTGAAACATTTGCTTGCCAGGAGATGGAGATGGAAAATAAATCCAACTAAAATTCAGGACCTTATACCTCAGTAAAATTTTTAGGGGTCCAGTAGTGTGGGGCCTGTCAAGATATTCCTTCTAAGATGAAGGATAAGTTGTTGCATTTGGCGTCCACTATGACCAAGAAAGAGGCACAATGCCTACTGGGCCTATTTGGATTTTGTAGGCAACACATTTCTCATTTGGGTATGTTACTTCAGCCAGCTTATCAAGTGACTTGAAAGGCTGCAAGTTTTGAGTGGGGTCCAAAACAAGAGAAGGCTCTGCAACAGGTCCAGGCTGCTGTTCAAGCTGCTCTGCCATGTGGGCCATATGACCCAGCAGATCCAATGGTACTTGAGGTGTCAGTAGCAGACAGGGATGCTGTTTGGAGCCTTTGGCAGGCCCCTATAAGTGAATCACAGCAGAGGCCTCTAGGATTCTGGAACAAGGCCCTACCATCTTCTGCAGATAACTACTCCCATTTTGAGAGACAGCTCTTGGCCTATACTGGGCCTCAGTAGAAACTGAACAGTTGAATATGGTTCACCAAGTTACCATGAGACCTGAACTTCCTATCTGACCCATCTAGCCATAAAGTTGGGCATGCACACAGCATTCCATTCTCAAATGGAAGTGGTATATACATGATTGGGCTTGAACAGGTCCTAAGGACACAAGTAACTTACATGAGGAAGTGACTTGAATGCCCATGGTTCCCACTCCTGCCACCCTGCCTTCCCTCCCGCAGCCTACACTGATGGCCTCATGGGGAGTTCCCTATGATCAGTTGACAGAGGAAGAGAAGACTAGGGCCTGGTGTACAGATGGTTGTGCACAATATGCAGGCACCACCAGAAAGTGGACAGCTGCCGACTGTAGCCCCTTTCTGGGACATCTCTGAAGGACAGTGGCACCATTGTGGATCATTCCTCAGGATGATCAGCCAGCTTCTTGGTTACAGGTTGATTACACTGGACCTGTTCCTTCATGGAAAAGGCAGCAGTTTGTCCTCACTTGTGTAGATACTTACTCCAGATATGGGTTTGCCTATCCTGCACACAATGCTTCTGCCAAGACTACCATCCATAGTCTCGCAGAATGCCTTATCCGCCATCATGGTATTCCGCACAGCTTTGCCTCTGACCAAGGCTCTCGTTTCACAGCTAGAGAAGTGCAATAGTGGTCTTATGCTCATGGAATTGACTGATATTACCATGTTCCTCATCATCCTGAAGCAGCTGGCTTGATAGAATGGTGGAATGGCCTTTTGAAGTCACAATTACAATGCCAACTAGGTGACAATACTTTGCAGGGCTGATGCATAGTTCTCCAGAAGGTCCTGTATGCTCTGAATCAGTATCCAATATATGGTATTGTTCCTCCCATAGCCAGGATTCATAGGTCCAAGAATCAAGAGGTAGAAGTGAAAGTGGTACCATTCACCAGCACCTCTAATGACCCACTAGCAAAATATTTGCTTCCTGTTCCCACAATATTACGTTCTGCTGGTCTAGAGGTCTTAGTTCCAGAAGGAGGAATGCTGCCACCAGGAGACACAACAAAGATTCCATTAAACTGGAAGTTAAGATTGTCACCTGGCCACTTTGGGCTCCTCCCACCTCTAAGGCAACAGGCTAAGAAGGGAGTTACAGTATTGGCCCGGGTGATTGACCAGGACTAGAACGAGGAAATCAGTCTACTACTCCACAATAGAGGTAAAGAAGAGTAGGTGTGGAATACAGGCGATCCGTTAGGGTGTCTCGCAGTATTAACATGCCCTGTGATTAAGGTCAGTGGGAAACTATAACAGCCCAATCTAGACAGGGCTACCAATGGCCCAGTCCCTTCAGTAATGAGCTTGGGTTACTCCACCAGGAAAAAAAACACAATCTGCTGAGGTGCTTGCTGAAGGCAAAGGGAATACAGAATGGGTAGTAGAAGTAGGTAGTCATCAATAACAGCTACAACCACGTGACCGGTTGTAGAAATGAAGATTGTAATTGTCATGAGTATTTCCTCCTCATTTTGTTAAGAATATGTTTGTGCATGTACACACCTGCACTAACAAAATCTCTTCATTTTATTTCTTTTCTTTTTCCTTTATTGTGTAACGTGGGATTTGTTGACTTCGTATCAGCATTAAAATGTCATTAACTTTATGTAATAACATTTGGGTTAAGGATTAGTGTGCTTCTGGTTGTATGAAGGACAGCTGCCTTATGGTAGGTGTAATTATGATCTCATTATTGTCTTTATTTGGAGATTATGATTTCAGATGTATATGGGTGCCAAGTTGGCAAGGGCTGGACGTGTGATGTTTAATATTAGGTGTCAACTTGATTGGATTGAAGAATGCCTAGATAGCTGGTAAAGTATTGTTTCTGGGTGTGTCTGTGAGGGTGCTGCCAGAGGAGCTTGACATTTGAGTCAGTGGACTGGGAGAGGAAGACCCACCCTCAGTGTGGATGGGCATCATCCAATCAGCTGCCAGTGTAGCTAGAACAAAGCAGGTCAAACAAGGTGAGATAAGTTGGCTTGCTGAGTCTTTTGGCTCTTATCTTTATCCCATGCTGGATGCTTCCTTCCCTTTCTCCTACCCTTGGACATCAGACTCAAAGTTCTTTGGCCTTGGGACTCTTGGACTTACACCAGTGGTTTGCCAGGGGTCTTGGGCCTTTGGCCGCAGACTGAAGGCTGCACTGTCAGCTTTCCTGCCTTTGAGGCTTTTGGACTCGGACTAAGCCACTACTGGCTTTTTTCTTCCCCAGCTTGCAGATGGCCCATGGTGGGACTTTACCTTGTGATCATGTGAGCCAACTCTCCCTAATAAACTCCCTTTCATATATATATGTATCCTACTGGTTTTGTCCCTCTGAAGAACCCTGAAAGTACCATGATGAGCAACACAACCATAAAGGAGAGAAAAGCATTTATGATAAATCACTTGGAATTAGAAGTCTCTGCAGGAACCAGACATGTGGGTATGTATTTATATTTGTAAGGTCCAAGCCCTAAAATTCTTATCTAGCCTATTTGCTATAATGAATGCAGTAAAACACTGCTAGGTCATGGAACATAGATATTTTGACAGCTAAAGAAAGTGGATTTATATTGGCAGGAAGAAAAATTTAAGATATAATGAAGAGTTCTGGCCCCTGAGTCTGTATCACATTGGAAATGTATGGAGAATAACTAAAATTGTGTCCCCCAGAGAGACATTGCATTGTGCAAAGGATTCTGCATGGGTTGTGTTGAAAGATTCTGGATTGATCTGATGGTATGCATAAAATCTGGTCTTACTGTCTCCTGAGCAAGCAAATGATAGTAAGAAATTTCCTTTGATAAATGGAGTTAGTCTATTCAAGTGAGAACTTATTTTGTGTTGTCCATCAGCCTGGAAGCCATGAATGTTGGAAATAACGTTAATGAGCCTTAGGAATGCTTGAGAGCCCATCCATGGTTTTTAAATTCAAACTTACCTACAAATTGGCAACTCTAGGCTAGTGAATAGTGAGAATCGAGGAAGGTGAAAATGGTATATGGAGGTAGGAAAGGTTGTAATTTTAAAACTTGTCTATTTCCGTGACTTTTTGCTTTATTTTCTTGAAAACCAGGTTTAGAATAGGTATTTGAAGAGAAATGCCACACGAAGCCATTCACTGAAATTAACAAGTGAATTGGCTGTCTCCAGTTTTTGTCATGCCTCTATCAGCAAACAATAATTATTTTCTGTCAAACAGTATCTACTTGTACCACATCATAATTCTAGTTCCAGTAACTTCGTACTCAGCTTTGCCTTTGCCTGGTGAAACTCATGTTTCTGTCAGATCTTTGTTAAGAGTTATGATTGTTTACTCATTCTAGGTTTATACTTTGCCTGCTCAGAGAGAAAGAAAATATCTCAAACACTTTTGATAGACATCGCTCTGAACTGTTAATTGGAGTATCAATAATATTAGATGATCCTTCCTGGGAAAATACCAAATTCCCAAGCAAAAATATGTGTATAGTCTGAGATAACAATGAAAAGAGGAATGTACTCTATAATGAGTTCCATAGGTGTCACATAAAACCATAGATTATTTAAATAAATTATAAATAAAATACATGCGTTTGAGAAACACTGGATTAAGAATTGTTACTATTTTAACAGATTGACTGCAAGATTACCAGAACATTTAATATGGTAATGTGAATTAAAAATCACTACATTTTTTTTTTTCTGGGCCATCTTGCAGGCTGATTGTTATACAAAATCTACTGAAAATAGCTTGTTTAGGTATCTTTTTTTCTTGTTTCATATTCAAATTATAAGTTAGATGAGGAACCAGTCATCAATGTTTGAGGATGACATCAACTTTCATCTCAGTGGATCAGAGATAGTTTTCAAATAAATTAAGGATAGTCAACTACGACATAGTCATTCCTTGCTTCTTTCCACAACTTCTTTGCTAACAGACTTGCATTTTCTAAGGAAGGTGGTTATAATTCTGTTACCTTTTGCCAATATTTAATTTCCCAGCTCCTTTTGCAAGTTGGGGTTCTCCAAGTGACCCAATTCTGGACAAAGAGAAATGAGATATCTGTTAGCTGGATTTTGGGAAATATTGTGATTACTGTTAGAAGTCAGATGTGAAAGGAGAGTTCTTACATTCCATCTCTTTCCCCTTCTTGCTTTGAATGTCTTTGACACTGGGTGAAGTGACATTTAAATAAGGTAGGAAAATGCCAAATAGAATGGTAAAAGATTATGGGCTCTGATTATATTGTTGAGATACTAACCGAATCTGGTACCACTTTCCCCCCGATGACCTACTACATAAATGATCAATGTCCTTAGGTTTAAGCAGTTGTCCGTCAGCTTTCCTTTTACCTGCAGCTGAAAACACCTTGACTGATATATACTTTAATTTTTTTATTAATTGATGCTGCTTCTCTCTTATTTGTATCTATAATTTCTGCTCAGATTGAAAGTATTCCAAAGAAACAAAGACCTTTCTTCAAAAATATTGAGTTTGGTTTGCTTTGACTTTTTTTTCTCTTTTCATAGATTGGTCAAACAGGAGGTTTTCTAAGAGTTTCCTCCACATTCCTCAAGGTGCTTGATGTAGGTCTTTATTCTACCTTCTAAAAAGAAATGGTCAAAAACAAATATGATTACAAATTACACATGTACAGCTAATTAAAGACAATATTCACTTTCCAATTGTAGTTACTGCTGTTCAAATTGTAGGCATCCCTTATGCATTCTGAATAAGATATTAGTAGCAAATAGTAAGCTTGCCCAGAGACACTGAGGATCATATCCACTGAGTTGATTGAGGCTTGCCCTTTTATTCTTTGCTGATATACTCACTTCCCCAACAGCTGGGCAACTTGCTGGGAAGAAGGCTTACAGGAACTGGGTTGCAGTTTCCCCAGGTTTTAAAGAAATAACTAAATAATTACATATATCTTGGGAGTAAGAAAGTACAAAACTGAGACATGCTGATAAACAACTGCAGATTACTTAGATTTTCTTAATTTAAGGACATTTTGTACAAGGTGGCTTAAAGCATCCCTTACCATTTTGTATTAAAATTAGCTAACACTCATATACCAAATCCTCAACATGGCACAAGATAACATGTTTCATTCAGTATACCTTTAAGGAACTTGGAATGACCATACATGCTCTCAGGGTTTGAGAAGCTGGAAGAATAGAAGTAGAACCATGGGTGAATTTCATCTGCTCCTCTAACTAGTTAATTCAGTGATGCATCTAAGGTTTTTGACAACCGAGTGGATCAGCTTTTTTTTTTGACAGCCCCTTCTTTTATGTGACAAAATTATTTTAGTAAGTACAATAAGCAATAAGAATAATGACCAAAAATAAATGCAGAGAGTGATTTTTTAAAAATTGAACTTCACATATGAAATCATCGCAGTAAGAAAAGTAAAATATAAAATACTGGTTTATTGATTTTTTTTGAAAAAAGAAAAAATCTACATATGGAATGTGTTAATAGCAAGTACATTACAGTCTTTTTAATATTCTTGTTTAATAGTCTATAATCCAATTTGGCACTTGGATACCTTTGCTTATATTCAGTAAGAGAAACTTAGTTTTAACTTTAAAAAGTTCCACATGAAACAACAGAAAAAATTTTAAAGGTAAGGATAAGTTTGTTGCAGATTAATAACAACCTCAAATCACCAACAAATTTAGAATTTGAATTATTTACTTTTTAGGCTATTTCAGTGGCTTTCAAATGTCTTGGCAGTTAAAATCTTTCTAATAAAATATCCTTACCAGAAAATTCATCATATGTTTATATTTGATAATTTATAAAATTTCCATTTCCAAAAAATCATAGAAAATGGCTAAACAATAGCAGACATCAACACTTGATTCATTTATTTAGTATAAATATACAGTTCTGGGTGTAGGTAGTCAAATTATTCCAATATTAAAGTGCTGGAATTACAGGCGTGAGCCACCGCGCCCGGCCGTAAATAATTACTTCTAAGCACCCTTTAAATCACTCCCAAAGTAAAACCTGGCAGTTGCTTTCCTTCATCTGCATGTCTGGAATCCTGAAGTGCTACTTCTCAAGGCTAATTTTTTTTTCAACACTAAGTCTCAGTCTATAATTTTGGTTTCACAGTGTCACAAGGAGAAATACACATGGCGGTGGTGGTGAGGGAGGGTGTATGCGGAGTAAGAAGAAAGACTGTAGGTCAGATAAAAAGCTGAATGCATACGCTAGCACAATCAACTTATCAGATTATTACTGTTACTAACTTCCAACGATGACCTTACTTAAATGACCAAATATTGCATGAACTTCTAGAAATTTGAGTTCTTTCTACTCAGGATTGCTTTGGTTATTCGAGGTCTTTTGTGGTTCCGTACAAATTTTATATATTTTTTTTTTCCATTTTTGTGAAGAATCACATTAGTACTTTGATAAAAATCACACTGAATCTGTAGATCACTTTGGGTGATATAGACATTTTAGCAAAATCTTTCAATCCATGAGCATGGGATATCTTTCTATTGTGTGTGTGTCTGTGTGTATGTGTCCTCTTCAATTTCTTTCATGAATGTTTTATAGTTTTCCTTGTAGAGATCTTTTACTTTTTTGGTTAAATATATTCCTATTTTTTATTTATAATTTTATTTATTAATCTTCTTTGTTTCATTTTCTTCCCAACTCTTATGAAGAGATTTGATTTAATACAAAATGTGGGCACCTGCCATTGATTCACCCTGCCTCCTTACACACACACACACACACACCCACACACCCACAGGGATCTATCTGTAAGTTAGCAGTCAAAGTAATATTGTGGAGTCATTTAAATTTATTTTTTAGTGGCTGGATTTGCTTGCACAATAGCACTTAGAAGCATTTGCCACATGTTACAAATTTATGGCATCCAGAGAAAAGGGAAGGAAGAATCCTTATTATTTCTCAGAGAGGAAGAAAATTATTTTGATATTGTATTGATAAATTTAATGTGGATCAGGGAAGCAGAATGTATAGGGCTGAATAGTCCAGGAAAAGGTTAATGGGGTCAACAAGTCTATTTATTAAGACACAAGGTTAATAAGTCTGTGTTTGTCAGGACATTCTAGATGGAAGTAAAGCAGCATGATACAGTGAAAAGAGTAAAAGATAAAGGAAAATACTCTTTGGTTTTGATTCCATCATTGATAAGCTCTGTCACCACAGATAAATAACTTTGTGTCACTGCAAACTGTTTTCCTCAAAATTATATGAGAGGTCTGGACTGTACAGCCTCCATGGGGCTTTGCCAAATTAACGTTATTTATGTATTTATTTGTTTATTGAGTCGAAGTCTTGCTCTGTCACCCAGGCTGGAGTGCAGTGGTGGGATCTCGGTTCACTGTAACCTCCACCTCCTGGGTTCAAGCTATTCTCCTGTCTAGGCCTCCCTGAGTAATTGGAGTTACAGGGGCATGCCACCATGCCCGGCTAATTTTTTGTATTTTTAGTAGAGATGGGGTTTTGCCATGTTGGCCAGGTTGGTCTTGAACTCTTGACCTCAAGTGGTCCACCTACCTCAGTCTCCCAAAGTGCTGGGATTACAGGCATGAGCCACCATGCCTGACCACCTTTCTTCTTTGAAAATTCTCCAAAGTAAGACAATTGCACACCTTCCTGAATAAAGCATTCCTCAACTTTTTGGGGATCAAAAAGCATCTTATACCCCAGTAGCTTAGGGTGTGATGTAACATGGAGGTACATCATAAGAGAAAACTTGACATGGGACTCATCCATACTTTTTCAGTTGCTCTATTATCTTGTCAATGGTGGATGGAGAATGAGTGGTGTATCTGTTAAGCAAACGCGACTCTAGAGTCCTGTGATTTGAACTGGAATTCAGGCTTTGCTACTTACATATCACTGGACCTTAATTCTATTTGACCTCTTAGACTTTGTTTTTCTCATCAATGAAATTAATCTGATGGATATTTCTGTCCATTAGGTAGTTGAGGGTATCAATTAGGAAAATCATAAAATAATGTCTTCCTGTTGCTTTTTCAAGGATATTTTGTTCCCAAGGTATATCTCCTTGGTGATAACTATACTGATGTTATCGAGCTCCCTTTTGACTCTCTTGTTGACTTTAGTTGAGTTTCTTTGAGTGGCCCATTCAGTTCTGACAGGTTGTTAAACAGTACATAATGCATTTCTTTATTCCAGAAATGTTTATTCAGCATCTTAATATGTTTCTCACAGATAAATACAGTAAGGAAACTGAGGAGTGTTTTTAAACCTGGCTTTCTTCTTCCTTAATCAAGAGTCTGTCTGTTCACCTGATGTTATGTTCATGGGTGACAGAGTCCAAATTATGAGTCCCACAGAGAGGTCCCCAAGTAAGAGGGTTTGAGGAGAGGATAGGGCTAGGTGGATACCAGGCAGGCTGCCTCTCTCCATCTGAGCTTCTGGCATATTCACTGAAAACAAAGAGGTGTCTGCTGAGGAGGCAAATGGGGCTGGATTTTGAAGGTGTGAGGGGCCTTAAGCTTATGCAAAGGTATTTTTAGGATTAAAAAAGAGACCAGTCTCCCAAGGTTAAATACCTGCAGCTTTATTTTTTTTTCCTTCCCAATTATTGCAACCTTTCTGTATTAGTCTGTTCTCACACTGCTAATAAAGAACTGCCTGACTGGGTAAGTTCTTTATTACTTAGAACAGTAAGTAATAAAGGCAGTAAGTAATCATGGGGGTAAGGCAGTTACCCCCATGATTCAATTATCCCCCCACTGGATCTCTCCCACAACAGGGGGATTATGGGAACTACAATTCAAGATGAGGTTTGGGTAGAAACACGGCAAAACCATATCACTGTCTCTCTCCCATCCTTCGATTCTCATTCTTCAAGATTATCAATTCTGATGCATTTATTTTCCTTCCTATTTTCATTGCTATGTAAAGGACGTCTCAAAACATGCATTTAAATTTTTATGTAGTACTTGTTTTATTATACTAATAAATCCTCTTTTTGTTTGCCAAAGGCCCACAGTGGCTACAGAGAGTTTATATGTAAATTAAGAAATCAATTTTTCTTCTTAGTTATACTGAGGTATACATAACAGCATACAAGTGCTGGCCAAAAGAGAGGTGGACTGAGGAAGAAGTTTCTCCTCATTGGTTTCTGTGGGTTAATCCGGGGCTATTATCTCACAGGTTCCAGTCTGCTAGGGTACTTACTTCCTCCTCAGGAAAGTGGTGAGAGGGGAGATGTTTTCTACATAGGTAAGTTATTTAAATACTCTTTCTTTCCCCACTGTGATATAAGCAAAGTCACATATAATCGAAGCACATTGAAGCTTTCTATGAAGAGTTTCAGCATTTTCACCAGTATACTAATTCCAAGCCTGGCTTTACATTACAATCAACAGGAGGGCTTTTCAAAGTTACTGATGTCTGGGCCTCATCTCAGAAAAGATGTAATAATTAAATTTTTATAAGAATAGAATGTTACTGTTTTAGAAGTAGGTGATTCTGTTTCACAACTGAGACCTGAAACACTGACCTTACTTTCTGAAGGGCCTGTGTAATAGTAGCACAGAGCAATTTAGGAGCATTAGGAGCATCTGGACTAGGTAGAAGTTTCCTAATCTCTGCCTTTGTTATACAGAAACTCTCAGACACATAGACGTGGTTCAAAGATAGTTTCATTGACACAGGCATATAAACATGCCTGGACACCTATGTATACAGTCCCAGCAATAACTCTAGAAACACAGTGCTATTCCAAGGTATTATCTAGCATAGGCACAGAAAATACATTCACAGCATAGGCACATAGACATACACACTCATGCATATACATATATATAGACACAGGTATACATAAAAGCATACAGAGATACACAACATATAAAAAGCCAGACATAGAAACAGATGAACATAATGAGGCTTACTTATATAGACATAGCCCTAAGCACACAGATACACCCACAATCAAGACTTTCAAGGGCGAACACATACAGAAATATCCACACCAAGACATACAGGTACTAGATACCAAGTCATAAACTGACATGAATTACATGCGCATATATTCAAAAATTGACCTTAGATATTTTTAGCTTTTTGTTCTGTACAGGGTATTGGAATGTTACTGAAAATTATTTGCTGCCTCTCTCTGGATATGACTTGGCCCAGCTCAGTGCAGGCTCCGTGATCTCTCACTGAGATGGGTATTGAGAAAAGCAAGATGGCAATTGTAGCCCCAAGGCAGGAAACCACTCAACATTTTAATGAGAAAGGCAACTTTACTGAAAATTTCCCACTCTCTGACCTGGGATGGGCTGTTGAACATCTGAACAGCACACCAAAGGAGTCTTAAAATGATAATTAAAAAATAATATTTGAATGATATCATACATTTATAAAGTACATTCCTACTGTCAATCTCATTTTATTAGACCTTCACCTATAGAGAGCTTTACAGGTTTGATTTTAATATCATTTAATGATGTGAACAACTCAAATTGGTAGATTTCTTATCCCCATTTTACAATGAGATTGGAATTGACATTCTGATTATTCTTACTTTACAGATGATAAAACAGATTTAAAAAGACAATTGAGTACCCCATTCAAGGGTACTCCGGGACAAACCAAATTCCTAGTTCAGGGTCAACTTCACTATGACAATGAATTGTATGGGAACTTGACCAGGTGTAAAAGTGAGCGATTTAACTTAGATATTAAGTACCCAGCTCTGGAAATTAAACAGTAATATGCATGCTTCAAATAAACTTAGAATCAAGTGTGCATTCTCTAGAATACAGTGGGGGAGTTAATATCTGAGATATGTATAACTGCTCTCCATAGCACTCAGGCCAATGACATTTTAATAGATCTTAGACATTACTGCCTTCTTATCTGTTGGGTGTTGAGATCTGGACTTTGGGAGGAGAGGCGTCTGTTCATTTGTTATTTTCTCTGAATATGGGTCTGGATGAAAATTAAACTGGATGGAAAGGCATTTGGTCACATTGACATGTGGAATTACCTTTTAATCCTTTCCTCTATATTGGACTATAGAGACAGCTATGTGCTCAAAGGTGTGAGTTACAAGGATCTCCTGTCAATCAACATGAAACTGGATTTACTGAGCAGTTATCTTGTGACTTTTCCCTGAGATTGGATCTGTGATCGATGCTAATGAGAGTCACTTTATTCAAATGGCATAAGTTTTTATTTAGGAGACAAGTAGTGATTAGAAATAATGGGACAACTAAACAAAGATAAATCAAAGGGAACAGACTGAAGGCCGAAGAGATGAAGAAGGTAAATACATTTTTTTCTGGCCTATTATTGCTTTAAAAGCTAGCAGAAGTACTTTTTTTCGTATACAAATCAAGTTTTTAGATAAAAATACAGATTCCTAAGGATATTTATATTTATAGAATTTTAGATGATTTGCAACTCAGGGCCCACATTCCCACGCTTTGTATACTTTCTTTTGTTGTAATTCAGCTCCACTTCACCCATTTGGGTTACCTTCTTGGCACTGGCAGTCTATTGGTTTACAACCTCTGATCAAGCAATAATTCAGTACAAATACAATGGCTGATGCTTTAGCTACCTAGGAAGGAGAAAGTCAGTAAGGGCAGGAGCAGTCAGGGAAGTTCCTGCAATGGAACTGGAAAGAAATCAGGGTTTAGGTAAGGGCAGTATCAGATGCAGGTACTTGAGAGTGGAGCTCCTGAGAAGAGGCACAAAAAGGCAAATAGAAATTAAATTCCAGATGAATTGAAGTTCTATGAGTATAAACCATAATTTAACACTTTAAATAGATGGTATAGGAGACTCTATTTAAGATATTAGTACTGAGAAAGACTTTTTTATACCAGACAGAAAAATTAGAAACCATAAAATGTTTCTTTTTAAAAATTAAAAAAAGGTTTGTACAAATACAAATCACAGACATGGGGTAATTATTTATAATGAATAAAACTGGCAAAGAATTATAAAAATGATTCACAAATCATGTGAAAAAGATAAGTTAATAAAGAGGGATGACATATGAAAATGCCATTTAGAAAGGAAGACACACAAATGGTCAATGAAGATATGAAAAACTGCTCACCTCTCAAACTCCCAGGGTTATGTAAATTAAATTATCAGTGAAGTATCATTTTGTACTTAGTGTATTTGCAAAATTCCAAGAAGCTGGCAAAGATGTTGAAACTTAGAATGCTTATAGACTGATAGGAGGAGTGTGAATTGGCAAAATTATTTTGATTGCAAGTTGGAAATATTTTGTAAAGTTGCATAGTAATATTTCTTTGAACAAGAAATTTTATATAGTTATGTATGTGTATATTTATGTATGTGTGTAAAATTGGCTCTCTGTGTATTTTGCATTCACAGATTCAACCAACTATGGATAAAAATAGTTTGTAAAATAAAATAAAAATAATATAAAAATACAGTGTAACAACTATTTACATAACATTACATTGTGTCAGATATTATAAGTAATCTAGAGGTGATTTAAAGTATACAGGAGAGTGTGTATAGGCTTATGCAAATACTATGCCATTTTACATCAGGGACTTGAGCATCCCTGAATTCTGGTATTCACATGGAGTACTGGAACCAATCTCTTGTGGAGGGATGAGTCTGTATATATATTTGTTTTTGTGTATTGATATACCCTACATATATAATTTATGTATAAAATATATAATTTCTCTAGGATAGACACACAGTATCAAGTGTGTACCCCTTAGAAGACATTGAAGGTTGCACATCTGAGATATATGCAACTGTAAGTGTGTACATATATATCGTAGATTATATTTGCACAGGAATTATTTGGACAAATGTCCAATGTAAAATTTCATGTAAAACCCAAAATAATTATAATTATCTTAAATGTTCCTCAGCAAGATGATAGCTAAATAATTGGTAGTGTATACATTCAAGGGAAAAACCATATAGTGGTGAAAATGAATCAACTAGTGTTAAATATTTCAACTTAACTAAGTTAAAACCTAAGGTTAAGAGAAAAATAACAAGTCCCAAATACTACATATAATGTGATCCCACTTTTTATCAAATATAGGTGTATGTAAAACAACAAACCAATAAAAGGCTGAATGGGCATAGTTCATTCTGGACTAGAATATTCTGGACTGTAAATAAGTCTGGTGGCAGGAGATGAAATTGGCCTGCTCCGGCTCAGAGACTCAGGGTCCTTGGAGTGGGGCGGACTGCAAGATCCAGGCTCTGCCCTAGAACTTTGAGAATCACTCTGCTTTCATTATCTGATCGAGCAGCCATTGCTACTGTCCTGTTTTCAAAGCTGCTACCTTGGGGGAAGATAGCTGTTACAGATTGATGTGTAAGACACTATTCATGTGTGGTTACAAATCACTATCTGAAGAAAGATGAAAGTCTGGGAGAACAGCCTGTTCAGAGAGATAAAGGAAAGGAAGAGTCACAAACCATTTGTCATTCTTTTTCTGTGAAGTATCATCCGGAGGAACGTCTCAGAGACTCACAGATCGTTCGCTCAATCAAATAAACATTACCTAGTGCTTGGATGTGCTACTAAACTGTTCTTTCTGCCCTTTGTGCCTGGCTACCGTCTGCCTCCTTCATACCAGATGAATTCCCTAGCAACATATAGCTCTGACAATTTATGTCCAGTTCTGACTTATCTGAATAAAGTCCAGACTCTGCACCTACTGACATCTGCTTCTAGCTTTTCTTGCTAGTCTCATTCCACAGATGTTTGTCAAGAGCTTGAGTTGTGCAGCCTTCTTTGTAAGCACTCCGGATTTGAAGAGAGCAAGATGGACAAGGGTATTTTCCTCAGAGTACTCTCATTCCATGGGGGATATGGACAGCAAAACTACAAATGAGATCACCACACATGGCTTCAGGGCTATGCGTTCAATAAAACAAGTGTGCATGCGCAGCACTGAGTAACTGGGGACATTAGATTCGATAATCAGGGAAGACTCCGCTGGGGAGGTAACATCTGAGCTGAAATCAAAGAGATGAGAAGATGTAAACACACAAACATCAATACTGGAGTCTTCTCTCTTTTAGGCAGGGCTCTGATGATAACATGTGACAGAAACTTAGTTGGAATGAAAGCCCACAGTGAGGAAATGTATTGGTTTTGGTAGACAAACAGAATGAGCAGGGGTGACTGGATGTTGAAATCTGTCCAAACAGGAGGTGCTTCTGCAGGTTGCCTTCTGTTTATTTGTGGTTTCCAAAAGCATCACCCCAGAAATGCTTCTTTGCTGCAGCAGCGGCTGAATCCAGTTTGCCCTTTTCCCAGCACTTACAGAATCAGTTTCTTTATAATTTCCCCACCATCCTCTCACACCGCACTCCACATACTCCCAGATGGACACCAGCACCAGTTGCCCAGCAATCCATCTTTAGAAGTCCGGGTCCCGGGTTCTGTGATCCTCTGAATTCAGTGACGCCAGCACCGGCCAGCAAGCGGCCTCTCCTCTGAAGTTTGGGTCCTTGTCGCATAATGTTTCCTCTCTCTAGAGAGCCGAGTTTTACCTCTCTTTTTTGTATTTCAAAATTTTAATAATTCCAAATTAAAATCCATTTCCTTGTTTTTCCCTTTCATCTCTAAAAGTGAAAGTGTTTCCTTATTCACTAACTTCATTATACCGGGGGTCTTTTTTCTTGTAAAATGTTTGGTTACCTGTTTGTAACTTCATACCTAGTTAACTAATCTGTATGTTAAATTCTGTTTGTTGAAATAACAGATGTGGTAGCTGAAGGAACATTACCGCAAATTCTCAAAGCTAGACAATATCATACAGAAACACACCACTGAATCTTCAAAATTTCCAACTAATTCTTAGTAATGTTTTCTATATCATAATATACAATAATAAAATGAATAGTGAAATAAACTTACTCATTCTAATAACATGTCTGGGACGGGGTGGTCTCTGAAGGCATCTGAAAAAGAACATATTTTATTTATGTATTTATTTATTTTTTTGAGACGGAGTCTTGCTCTGTCGCCCGGGCTGGAGTGCAGTGGCCGGATCTCAGCTCACTGCAAGCTCTGCCTCCCAGGTTCACGCCATTCTCCTGCCTCAGCCTCCCGAGTAACTGGGACTACAGGCGCTGCCACCTCGCCCGGCTAGTTTTTTGTATTTTTTTTTTTAGTAGAGACGGGGTTTCACCGTGTTAGCCAGGATGGTCTCGATCTCCTGACCTTGTGATCCGCCCGTCTCGGCCTCCCAAAGTGCTGGGATTACAGGCTTGAGCCACCGCGCCCGGCCAAAAGAACATATTTTAATCAGTCCACATGTCCTTTGCTTTGGAAGTAAGAAACCTTGCCTTTTTTGACAGGGACCACTCTTCATCCTCTCTTCTTTTAACTGGTTCAGATATTTACCCTGACAGCTTTCACTCCATCTTGAAACAACAGAGATGCTTTAACACTGTCCCAACACATGGCATTTTGTTTTAAATCTTTTAAGGAATATATTAGTGCTAAAAATTTCTTTACAGCTGAAACAAGGATAAAATAAATTATATAATTTTGTAAGTATTTGCAATTGAATCTCTTCCCTGCTGACTTTTCAGGAGGAGCCATTGTTGATTTCCATGTTAGCTCTTGGGTCTTTCTTCAGGGCACAGAATCTTAGTAAAGATGCTTAGAAAATTTTAAAGTGGCAACAAGCTTAAGTTGATGTGAATGAAAATCACCAAGGCAGAAATGATGGTGGGTTGGAGGGTGGCGCAAAATAACATAAAAGCTTGTTTGATCTTAAGGCTGATTTACAAATATACATATATATATATATTTGTATTTTTAAGGAGATTTAAGAATAGAGGAAAGGAGAGAAAGATTTTGAAGCCTCATTGCCATGCATGAGTGAGAGAGGTTGAGTGAGAGAGAATTTAAGGTTTGCTGAGGGTTATAAATGGGATCACCATTTAGTATACATAAATAGACTTCAAAGAGAATAAATATTTCAATTACCTGTGTGCGCCATCCTGAGATTTCTTAAAATGTGACTTCATGCCAGAATTGTACCAAAGCCTGCCTGGTTTGGCACGTTTTCTGTGGTTTGGTATTTTTCTAGTTGATCCTCACTCCCAATACGATGGATGTTTCTGGGAAGCAGATGTTGTCATTTCCTGCAGTGCCTATGGCCATGTCTTGCAAATAGAACTTGCTTCATAATTGTTGAGAAATGATTATATTGTTATCTAACATGTATGAATTACTTATTGCCAATCAAGCTCTATACCAACATTTGTACACACCCGACCTCAAGCAGCACAATAAATAGGCATGTTTATCATTTCTACTTTTCAAGAGAAAACAGAAGTTTCTAACTGTTCAGTCACTGGGCCCAAACTCATGAACTTTAAAAAATATTTTGATCAAAAATTGTCAACCAGGAAATTTGTAGTATTCTGGCCTTTTCATTTATCAGAACTTCGTTACAGAGTACAGCTCCCTAAAGGACATTCTCCTAGCCTGCTCTTTCCTGCTATTCAAATGGGAGACGTCAGGGGCTGCCAGAATGACGTAGTTTATAGCAAATGAGCCTGAGGTCACTTTCCTGGTCATTTAAGCCCTGTGGTAAGAGGAATTAGGTCTCCCCATATTCTTTTCATTTCTCCATAGGTCGTCATCCACTCATTTGGCCCCACATTTCCCCAAGTGCTAGCAGAGGGACCATAGAAAATTCACATGTCTGTCTTACCCATTTCAGGAAGGAGAGACTGGAGTTTCTAGGAGGAAGGCCTGACACAGTGATTAGAGACTTGCTTCTATTGCTGTCTGTTTACTTTCAGGGAGAGGAGCACTTTATCCTGTCATTGTTTTGTTTTATTTCTAGCCATCAAGACCTTACTTTTTTGAAGTATGGGAAAGGGAATTTTGGGAACCTGGGTGGAGAAGCTTTTCATGATGGAAGCTGTCACATTGTGACACCCTTGCCCTCCCAGAGCAAAATAAATGAGACCTAAGAAGATGTCTTTCTTGTGATAGAATGGCATAATTTGTTGACTGGGAGAGTCATAGAGGTGCTAGGTGGGGGAGGGAGGAAGGATACTTGAAGTATATGCAGCAATGATTAGGGCAAAACATTTGATCCTCTTACTAGCATCCCCTGTCTGTTTTCTGCTCAGAGCTTCAGCTTCATATATTGTTTGGCAAAGGAAGTGGCATTTAGAAATATTTGGCTCTCAAAATCTGGAACAGAGCAGACTCTCTTTTTTAATTTTTATTTGAATTCAGGGGTATGTATGCAGGTTTGTTACATAGGTAAACTTGAGTCATGGAGATCTGTTGTACAGATTATTTCATTACCCAGGTACTAAACCTAATTCCCATTAATTATTTTTCCTGACTCCCTCCTCCCATCCTCTACCCTCTGATAAGCCCCAGTATCTGTTATTCATCTTCATGTGCCCATGTGAGCTCATCGTTTAGCTCCCACTTGTAAGAGAGTACAAGCAGTATTTGGTTTTCTGTTCCTATGTTAGTTTGTAAAGGATATTGGCCTCCAGACCCATTCATGTTCCTGCAAAGGACATTATCTCATTCTTTTTTTGTGGCTGTGTAGTATTGCATAGTTTCCACAGTGGTGCAGACTCTAGATACATGTTAATGGAGTCAACAAATATAACCCAGGAATAAATTGCACAGATAAGTGAATAGTTAGACCAGATGGATGAATATCAACAACATTGTCACCACCACAACTTATTAAAACATACCATGTGCCAGACCCCAAGATAAGTGTGATTCCATTTCCTCATTAAGTCATAATAGTAACCACTAATAAAGATGACATTGTTATATTTAAATTACTAATGATACGGAGATTTAAGGATGTTAACTTTGCTAATGTTTGATAGATGGTAAGTAGTAGGTGTGAAGATTAAACCGAGGTCTGTCTGCCTCCACTAAACTGCAAGACGTTGTAGAAACCCAGTGAGGATCTTGTTGTTATTATACAGATGAGCAAATGAGGTTGAGAGAGATTGATTCCCCTCTCTTATCAGAAGTGTAAGCATTGGAGTCAGCCTGACCCAGGTTTAATGCCCAAATCTGACTCTTAAGAGTTGCATGATCTTAGGCATTTATTTAACCATTTGGGGCCTCACTCATTTTACTTTCTATAAAATAGGGATGAAAATAATGCCTAACTCATAGGGTTGTGGAGATAATTAAAATGAGATAATCATACAACCTCCTTAACACGGGAGTATTAAAAAACTCAATAAATGTTTCACTTTCTATTTCGCAGTGTATTCACACATTCAAAGATATACACGCTCACAAGTAGAGAAAAGGAGGCTGTTAAAGGTGACAGTGCTCTAGAAATGTAAATTAGAGCCGGGCGCGGTGGCTCAAGCCTGTAATCCCAGCACTTTGGGAGGCCGAGACGGGTGGATCATGAGGTCAGGAGATCGAGACCATCCTGGCGAACACCGTGAAGCCCCGTCTCTACTAAAAAATACAAAAAACTAGCCGGGCGAGGTGGCGGGCACCTGTAGTCCCAGCTACTCAGGAGGCTGAGGCAGGAGAATGGCGTAAACCCGGGAGGCAGAACTTGCAGTGAGCTGAGATCCGGCCACTGTACTCCAGCCTGGGCAATAGAGCGAGACTCTGTCTCAAAAAAAAAAAAAAAAAAAAAAAAAAAAGTGTAAATTAGATCAAGTACTGAGGGGAGTCAGCTCTTGCACTGGCCATATAATTTTTAAAACTTCCTTAAAAATGGACACTATATTTATCTTACCATCAATCAATCATAATCCTGAGTATGTAGCATGAGTTCAGTACATTCATGTTAAATTAAGTGGATTAAAAAGTAACAATGAACCCAGAGAGACCTTACGCCAGGAAACCTTTACTTCCAGGAAACATTATAGATTCATCTACAGAGGTCACCTGGAGGGACATGGTCACACTTTTGTCTAGGGTGGTATACTAAGGAAGAAGTTTCAAATTAAAGGTTTCTAGAAACTGTTTGTAACTCTTCAATTGCTTATACTCCACAAAGGAGGGAGGAAGTAACTGCAATACGCACCGTGTGTCATGTCTTCTGTATTAAATAGCATTGTATCATTAAACTCCTTTTCTTGCATAACAAACCTCCCCATCATGGGTGCTTAAAATAATAGCAGTCATGTATTTTGCTCATAAGTATGAGGGTTAACGAGGCTCAACTGAGTGCAGGATTTCTCTTTAGATTATAGTCAGGCAATGACCCCAGGGTCTCATTAAAGGCTTCTTCAGTCATTTTGATACAACTGGGTTAGGAAGACGCAGGCAGACGGATGCTGTTTTCCTCTCCCTCTCCTCCTTCCCTTACCTCTCACTTGTCTTTGCACATGGCAGCCTCAGGATAGACTGCATTTTTATGTGATAGTTGAACATTCCAGAGTGAATACCACCAGAGGCAATGTGGTGTTTCTAACCTAGCCTGAGTCATACGACATCACCTTTGCCGCATTCTATTCATCTAGCTATTCCCAAAAGCCATTCAAGTTCAGTGGATTCCACCTTCTGATGAGAAGAGTGTCATAGAGTTTACAGATGTTTAAAAACCACCAAAGACTATCCCCTTGCCAAAATTATTTACATTCCTCCCAGATGCAAAATGTACTCACTATTTTCTAAGATACCGAAAAATGTCATCTATTACGGCATCAGACTGAAGGTGTAGTATCATCATAAACATCTAATCATAAACCGGATGCAGGTGGAGAAGGAGCTTCTCAAAGCTCATTCATTGGGTAGCATCTTGAGTGCTGTTCTTCTCAGTCTGAAGTCTTGGGAACTAAAGACAAGCTACTGTCCGCCCAACCATGCTCAATAATAAAATGTGGAACTGGCATACGGTAACCACTACAGACACACTTCAGAAATTTTGAAAAGGGAAGAAACATGGAGATCACTGTTCCTTCATAATTCCAAAATTAGACCAAGCAGGTCCTTGATTAAGAATTAGCTCCATTACTTGGGAATAATTTTCCATTGCCCTAGAGTCAGCCCTCTGGACTCCGCATCCTGTCCTCTGCATTATTCCTTGTTTTCAATAAGAAGTATCTAGAGTTTGTAGCTATAAACTTTTGTCAACCTGTTTAATGCTAATTTGGGTGTCTAAAGTCGTCTTTTAATTTTTTAATGCGTATGTTTCTTTAAGAACAATGTGTTTTTGTCAGGATAGTTCTCTGAAGAAATATTTGTGTTTTCTATGAATATTATTGAAATCCACTTTATCAGAACAAAACCACGCTCACAGATCTTGTTGATATAATCACTTCTCTACCTTGGGCTTTCTCTAAGGCTTCAGTAGGACAAAGCCCTGAGATTTGAGATTTTCCTGTTTATTTGAGAAGATCAAAGAGGATGCCCTGATGATTGAATGTCTTTTGTACTTTGACAAGGTCAATTTAGCAATGTTTAGATATTTCTGAATTCTTAGAGAATTTACTCCTACCTCAATTTGACCTTTGACTTGGGGCCCTGTTTTACTTTGAGAATCATCTATCTACAAGACTGAAAACAATAAATGGTACTGTTTTTATTTTTAGTATTTATTTGTTATTATTATTATTTTAGACAGGGTCTCTATCACCCAGGAGAAAATGCAGTGGTACAATCACAGTAAGGTGACTTTGACCTCCTGGGTTCAAGTGATCCTCCCACTTCAGCCTTCCAAGTAGCTGGGACCACACATGTGTATCACACCACCCAGCTAAAGCTTAAATGTTTTAGTAGAGATGAGGCCACACTATGTTGCCTAGGCTGGTCTCAAACTCCTGGCCTCAAGCTATCGTCCCACCTTGGCCTCTCAACATGCTGGGATTATAGGCGTGAGCCACTGTGCTCCACTGTCTTTAGACCTAGAGCTACCTCGATCCTTTATGTTCCTGCAAATTTTTATTTACTAATTAAGAGTTCCTTATTTAATCCATCTCTTTTGATTTTTATGTTAGGTAGTTAAAAGAAAATAACTAATTGTTACTTTCAATGTTTTGCCTTGAAATCTTGTTAGCCAAACTCACTGGTTCATTATATATATATTTTATGTTTTTTTTACATCAAAGCAGGCAGAGTATTGCTTATTTTACTGCTGGTACATAAAAAGCTATCCTTACATCCAGCTCCCAATAACTTTATCCTTACTTTACTTTAATCGCTCATTGCTGGCAAGCCACTTCTATGATTTGGGGCCAATGGGCTTTCACTAACAGTCTTTTCAGGTCTCTTTTAAACTCTATTCACCATCCAGTGTCACAGCTACTGTGATATATGTTAGGTTTTTTAACAACACCCCATTAATCTCTTCTGGTTGTCTATTATTAAGCGGAGGGAAAAACACATCACAACAGAATAGATTCATGAATCTGGATACTGACTGGACTCCTATAGGCAGTTTTCACTTGGGGTCAGTTTTGTGGTTTCATGCAAATAATATAGAGACTAGGTTCATCCCAAGGACTTCTTCACCCACATCTCTGGCACCAGGCTGGTACTCAAACAGCTAGTGGTAGAATCTCTGGGGATCCTTGGATCTTTCTCCCTTTCTATCACCCTCTGTCTCCTTCTCCCCCACCTCCCTCTTTCCCTGCCCCTTACCCCTCATTGTTATCTCTGTATGGTATTTCCATGTGGCAGCCTTAATATAGGTTGACTTCTTATTTGGTGGAGGAAGACTTCTTAAACAACCATCACTGGAAGGAGCTTCTGGGTCTTTGCTGACATATCCTTAAAAGTTATTAAAATCACTCCCCCCACTAAAATTCCATTAATCAAGGCAGTCACAAAGGGCCACTTACTTTAAGGAAAGGATACCTAGTCTCCACCCATTCATGGGAGGAGTATCAAATAATTTTTGGAAATGGGAAACCATCATAATCTTCAAAGAGTAGTTTTAACTCACATTTTACCCAAGGAAATGGAAGCTGTTTAAGTTGACTACCTTGGTATGCTATATAATAGTGAAACATAAGAAACAATGTAATTATTTTAAAATATGAAAATAGTTAAATACATGATGCTCGTATATAATGGATCATTGTACAACCATTAGAAATTGTAGTTTTGAAGAATATTAGTTATATATGAAAATATCTGATATATAATATTCAGAATAAATTAGAATACCAGATTATGTATAAAGAATCATGCCATAGGGGAATAGTCTTGTATATATTCATAGGATAAGAACTAGAAGGAAATATAACAGTCATCTTTATGTTGTGAGCTTATAGACTAACATTTATTTCTATTTTCTGTAGTTACAAATTCCCTACAAAAGGCTTTGTATTACTATTAGAAAGTAAGGGAAAATAAATTAGAGGCTCATAGATACGAAGTAAACTTTCACATAGTTTAAATCAATGAGTTTTTCTATTGAGATTTAAATTTGGTGTCTCTTATTTCATTTGTTTCTTCTCAATGATGTACTTTTCTTTTCTATAAAACTGGAATAAAACCTGCCTTCATTAATAGCACTTGCACTATCCACACCCTCTGGCTTCAAATATTCAAGCCACCCACACTCAGTGTCCACCCACACCTTCTCAGCAGTACATATAGAAAGCAGTACATACTGAGGTTAATATGTCTGTATCTTATAATGAATATCAGTATTAATATTCCACGTTCTTTGGCCTTGAGAGGACACAGGACTCATTTTCTTTAAGATGTTACCTGTTGGGATGTAATGTGTACACTTGACTCATAGATCTTCACAGGCCTCCCCAGATGCAGGTTTCATTGTTTGTTTCAGGACTGCAGTGGCTGACAGCCTCCTGCCAGCGTCACTTTCCCAGTGGCAATATTTTCTTGTGTATCTGGCCTTGCTCGACCCACAGTAGCCTCTCACATTCATCTCTAATGGAACCAGCCTTCCTCTTTTCCTCTGCATTATCCTAGAGGTCTGTATCCAACTGTACTCCTTTTCAGACAGTTTTAAACAGCTCAGGCTTACAAGGTAAGATTCAGTTAAAGGTTAATCAGCTTTCAACCTAAAAATGAAATGTGAGCAGGTTAGTTTCCTTCAAGGAGAATAGTCAACTGTCAAGCCTCTGTTAACAACTTTGTTGTCAGGTGCTAATAGGTTGGCAAGGGGGGCATTTTCCCATTAATTTAATTGAGTAAAAATGAACATTAAAATTTCTCAATTGTTTAGACTACCTCAGTCTATCATTGCAGGTCCCTTTATTTCTTTGAAAAATCAAAGGGGCTCAAAGAAACTTATTAAGAAGACAGAACAGGCAAGAGTCTCAGGATATTTTCAAAGTCTCTCTCCCTGTGGCAATTTCTTTTCCTTTCTGTTTGGCTCTCCCCTTTCCTTCATCCTCCTCTTCTTTCTCTTCAGGAAAATGTTAAGTGTTCATATCCTTCACAGTTCTAGCCTCACCCTGTTTATAGCCTCGAGAGGTTCCTAGAAATGAGATACAAGAGAGAGGGGACTAATTTGCTAAGGAGAATGTTTCCCTAAGTCATAACTGATGCAAAAAAAAAAAAAAAAATCACACAACATGACCCCGTTGTACATTGTTCTGCATAGCACATTGCATTTGCCTTCATGTGTAATTAGACCTTCTCTTATTTTTATCCATACATCATGAGATATGTTGTGCATTATCTCAGTGCATCTTATGACAAATGTGTGAGGTAGACACTATCGTGATCATCATTAAACAAATATATTCACTCGTTCATTTTTACAAATATTTGTGGCATGTGCCAAACTGTACCAGATAGTGGAAATATAGCAGTCAACCAAATGGACAATAGCACATGTGTACTTTTTAATAAAACTTTTGTCGCTTTAAAAATGTTTTATCTGAGGATTATTTATTTAACTTTTATTTTAAGTTCATGGGGACACATGCAGTTTTGTCATATAGTTAAACTCATGTCATGGGGGTTTGTTGTACAGATTATTTTTTCATCCAGGTTTTAAGCATAATACCAATTAGTTATGATTTCTGATCCTCTCCCTCTTCCCACCTTCCACCCTCTGATAGGTCCTGGCATCTGTCATTCCCCTGGATGTGTCCATGTTGTTGTTGTCATTTAGCTTCCACTTCAAAGTGAGAGCATGTGGTATTTGGTTTTCTGTTCCTGTGTAAGTTTGCTAAGGATATGGGCCCTCGGCTACATCTATATTCCTGCAAAGAACATGATGTCATGCTTTTTTATGACTGCATAATATTTCATGGTGTATATGTGCCACATTTTCTTTATCCATTTTACCATTGATGGGCATTTAGGTTGATTCCATGTCTTTGCTACTGTGAATAGTGCTGCGAAGAACATCCATGTGCGTATGTTTTTATGATGGAATGATTTCTTTTCCTTTCAGTATATACCCAGTAATGGGATTGCTGCCTTGAAAGGTATAAGTCTGCCTCTGGGTCTTTGAGGAATCACCACACTGTCTTCCACAATGGTTGAACTCATTTACACTCCCACCAACTTGTAAAAGTGTTCCTTTTTCTCCACAACGTCACCTGGATCTGTTATTTTTGACTTTTTAATAATCACCATTCTAACTGGTGTGAGATAGTATTTCATTGTGGTTTTGATTTGCATTTCTCTAATGATTAGTGATATTGAGCTTTTTGTTATATGCTTGTTGGCCGCCATGTATGTCTTCTTTTGAGAAGTGTCTGTTCATGTCCTTTGCACACATTTTAATGGGGTTGTTTGTTTTTCTCTTATACATTTAAGTTCCTTATAGATGCTGAATATTAGATCTTTAAAGCATAATTTGCAAAATTTTCTCCCATTCTGGAGTTTGTTTATTGATAGTTTCTTTTGCTGTGCAGAAGTTCCTTTAATCTTTTCAAATAATGATCTCCTCTAGCATACATAAAATATAGTTTCTCAAAAAAAATGTAGGGATAAAACTTTTCAATTAGTTTAAAATGTGAGATTGATTTGTAAACCATAGACTTCTTCTCAGGACCAGATGAATTGGAAACCTTCATAGGGCAAACTACTTTAATTCCCTATAGAAGTGCTAGTTCGAGAGGCTGACATTTGCTTGGGATGAGTAAAGCAATCAAAAGACAAAAAATACAACTGAAGCTTATAACACACCGTATTACTTCTACAAGTGCCTCCGGGAAATGAGTAACTTGTTGATGTTCACACCAATTATTTTCTTCTTTTCCCAACCTCGTCTGGCTTCCTCCTGGGTCTCACATGCAGTTTTCAATCTCTGAAGGAGACATGCTAGACCAAAGTTGGGTATTTTTTGTCTTGATCAATTTTGATCAAATGCCAAAAATGTAAAATTATTCTGGATTGTGATAAAGTGATTTATATTCCTTTAGGTATACCCAGTAACGGGATTACTGGGTCCAATGGTATTTCTGCCTCTACTCACCTTTACTGAGTACTTACTATGTGCCAAGCACACTTGTATGCATTCAAATCATGTAGGTAAACTGGAAAGGTGGGTGTAGAATCATCCTTTTAAGATTGGTGGTTCTGGCATTGGACCCCAGTAGTAATTCTGGTTCTGCCATATGACATGATAACCTTATTTGATATTCAAAATAAACCAATTAATAGTAACACTATCTTCATTTTCCAGCTGAAGAAATCAAGGCTTAGAAAAAGTACATAATTGGTGAAATGCGCACAGCCTTGAAGTGTAAGTTGTGAAAGTGAACCCATATCTATCTGAGTCTAAAGCCTTGTGTCTTAGTCATGGTACTGTAGAAATCATGACTGATGCTCTGTCCTTTGTCTCCATCATCTGTGTACAGTTCTCTCCACTAAAATTATAATTGCGCTCATCTAAACACTTCCTAGTTGACACAATTGAAAATTACAGACTCCCTCAAAGGAATTTAATATACTATTAAGTATTGAGTTTTAATAGTTATAATTTCTTGAACATAATTTAAAAAGAAAGCTCTCATATCAATCTTTCAATTATTAGTATCATAAACTCATTTGTTTTGATTTTTCTAAAATTAGCTAACATCCAATCATTTAAACTTAGCATAACACAATTCTTGTCATTACTTTTGTTGTTTGATTATCTTCAGAATCTTCTTTTTCTCTTTTCACAAGTCTACACTATTCTTCCAATATTCTACCTCCTTGCTTTACCAAGTTGGGTGTACTCAGAGATGGATATTTCTTGTATATTATATCTTTGTTTCTTCAATAAGTCAGTTTTCTTAACAATGTGCTGTTTTGCATTGATCTTAGTAAGAATTTGGTTATGCTTCCAATCGTTATACTAATACAAAAGTTCAATTCATTTAAAAATATTTGAATGCTGCCATTTACTCTTTTAAATTAGACACTAGTTAATATATTTTTCAACCTTTTCATTTATTGGAAACTTGTTTTTTTCATGTCAGTGCTTACAAAGATATGCACATTTTGTTAATGATTCCATAACAAAGCAATTGTGTTGAAAATGATAGGAGTTCAGGACCTCTATTTGGAAAAGATACAATGCTTAAAGATAGTATTAATTTGACAGTAATTTTAAACTGCTGTGAGCCTCCTTCAGATAAAGATGCCCTGTGATTTTAATACATTTCTGAATAAAGGTAAATACATTATTTAAATGTAATTTCCACCTTAGTGATTTAATAAAATCATGATTAGAGAAACAGGAAAATTGATATATATTTTTTATGTGTGTTGGATAGTATTTAAAAAGCTGGAATGTATCAGGAAAAAAATCTTTGAAAACCTTTTATATACGAACCACTGATTTTATTTCATTTTTTAAAATATCACTCCCAATTGGTGGCATTTAAGTCCCATTTTATAGATGATGACATTTGGAGTATTTAACCATCCAAAATGAGTTAAAGGGTGTCTTCATCCCTTGTGGCTACTATAACAGGATGCCATGGATGGTGGCTTGTAAACAACAGATACTTGCTTCTCACCATTCTAGGAACTAAGAAATCTAAGACTGAGACACCAGCAGTTTTATTTTCTGGTTAGGGCTCACTTCCTGGTTCACCAACGGTGCCTTCTGTGTCCCTAATATGGTAGAAGAGTCAAGGGTAGTTATCTGGAGTCTCTTTTATAAGGGCATTGATGCCATTTATGAGACGGTCTTCATGATCTAATCACCTCCCAATACTATCACATTGGTGATTAGGTTGCAACATTTGACTTTTGGGGGGAAATAACATCCAGACCATGGCAAGGGAGAACTGTAGGCAGACAGGCCTGCATGCAAAGATCTTAACATCAAAGGAGATGACTTAAAGTTGGAAAGATGGGAAAAGTGGTCCGATTGGAAGGCTGGCAAATGGAGGGTTGACAGGCAAGGTTGATTAACAGGCAAGGCTGGCATATGGAGAAAATTCCAATAAACTTTAAGAATTTAAGGCTTTAGATATTACATGCTAGAAAGTTCGCTTTTGCTACAACGTAATGAATAGATTGGTGGGTGGGAGAGTTGGAACCCTGTTGGAATCATTCGCAGTTGCCAAAGCAATGTGATGGTGATATAGACTTGGGAATTGAGAGTGGAAATGGAGAATGCATGGTTTTAAGGAGGATTTTGGAGATAAATTGTTAGACTAATTTATTGTTAGATTGACATGGTGGAGAAAGTTGGTGAAAAATGTGTTGAACATGATTCTCAGATGACAAGCTTGTAATACCTGTGAGAGTTGTAACCATTTGTTTTGATTTGTAACACTGGAAAAAGAGAATTTTCAGAGAAAGATTATCTGTTAGGATATAACATGTGCTTTTAAAACAATCAGAAGAGGAGTTACAGAGTTGGGATTTAGAGGGCTTGTTTGGATGATTTAAGTGAGAGAGGAAAAGTAACGAATGTGTTATATACTGCAGGGATTCTCAACAAAAATCTTGTACAATCTCAACTTTCTTCATTACTATCCTTAACTCAATGTATTTTAGACAAAGTGTTTCAGGATTACCTAGATATAGGGTGGTAGGAAAGATGGCAGGCTTTGGAGTCACACTACCTGAGTTTAAATCCCATCTATGTCATCTGCCAGTGTAACTTTTATCGTTTAATTTAATATTTTGGTGCCTCAATTTCCCCATTCATAAAATTTGGTTAATAATAGCTAACTTGTAATGTTTCTGTGCAGAACAAATAAGGTAATTCATATGACACTTCTAAAAAGTACTTACATCTTCTATGCTCAATAAAAATTAGTTAATATTATCATCTGGGGAATTTGTTAAAATGAATATTTCTGGAGAAAGAGTAGGATTTATATGATCACTACGTTTGAGTGTATTTGAGTTCAAAGATAAGTATTTATGCAGGACATAGTCTATGCCCCTACTTGTAGGTAGATGATGGATTTGAATTAAGTGGGTTGTGTCAGGGTGATCTCATTTGTAGACCCTACCACAGACTTCCTAAATGTTGATTCATGAGTCAAGAACCACAGGAATATGCATTTTAAAATAAACTCCCTAGACACTTACAGTGATGATGACAAAGAATCTCATTTGTAAACAATTTTCTGATGTTTAGATGCCCTATTGAGATCCCCTTTCTGTCTTAGGTGTATAGATGGCTAACAAAATGTATATTCCTTTAAGAGCAGAGAGATTTTGCAAAAAATGAGCTGTCTCGGTACCAATCACATTGCCCAGCCCACTTGCTTCTAAGGATGGCTATGCGATTACTTCTTGCCATTGAAATGTGAGTGGAAATAATGCTTGTAGTTTCTGCAGCAAAGCTTTGAAGAAGTGACTGTGCACATTCAATATTATCTTTCCTATGTAGTTTGCTGACCCACAGAGGACAAAGAGGCCCTGTGGGAATGTGGGAGCCAAGGATGAAAGGTACTTAGATCTTTAAATATCCATGTGCAGAAAGAATAAATCATCAACCTAGAATAACACATAGGGCTGTTATAAGAATAAAAATTAAGCTTCTATTTTGTTAAATTATACAAATATTGGAGCATATTTGTTCCAGAATCTTTCTACCCTCAATAGTTTTCGACATGAGGCATTTTTCCCCCTTCAAAATCTGTGATGATTGTATGTGTGTGTGTGTGTGTGTGTGTGTGTGTCAAATTGGCTAGACTATTGTGCTCAGTTATTTGGTCAAATACTAGCTTAGATACTAGTTTGAAAAGTTTTGTTGATGTAATTCAATCTATCTTAGTTGACTATAATAAAGAAGAAGTTATCTTCAATAATGTGGATAAGCCTCATCAAATCAGCAGAATACCTTAAGGGCAAAAGTTAGGTTACCTAGAGAATAAATTCTGCCTCAAGGCTCTAAAACAGAAATCCTGCCAGAGTTTCCAGGCTGCTGGCCAGACCTGTGGATTTCAGAATTGCCAGTTACCACAGTCACTACACACACATCGTATTGGTTGTGCTTCTCTGGACGATCCTGGCTGATTCAAAGTCTACATCCTTTAAAAGTAGCATGATGAAATGTGCGTTTCCATCATCATACATGTACTCTTAAATTTATATACTATATGTTGTAGAGTGTGGTAGATCCTGAAGAAGGAAAGAATAAGATCATTGGTGTGATGCTTAGACTATAACTCAATTCTGAATAAATATCAGCATTTCAATCATTATTGGTTTTATATTTTATATTACTCAATTATGTAATAATTTTTAAAATGTGCATTTTCAGAATCATTGTCTATTCTAAATTACATTTCGATTTTGGTAACTTTATGCTCAGCATCACCCCCTTTTTATATTTTTAGCTTAGAAAGGTTTTAGTGGTTACAATTTTCTTTAAATGGGAGATGGATCTCTATTCTGTAGCTCCACATGCAGCCAATTACTGGATTTTATAAAATGAAATAATGTGCTTCTAAACCATAATTTAAAACACAATTTTTAAAAGCCTTTATAGACAAACATTATAATATATTCATAAATTATTATTTTAAATACGTTGGCTAAATTTACATAGAGATGAAAGTTGAAATTTATGAAATGCTATTTTATGTTCATGCTGATGGCTTAATGCCAGCAATATTTTATGGTTGAGATCCTTGAACACACTGGGCTACATTTCTCCATCTGACTGAGAACACGTGATTCCAATCCCCAGTCAGACTACACAAAGTAATCTCACACATTAGCTTCAAGATGGCTGGGAGAGATAGGTTTGAGAGGGACTGGAGCCTGGAAATTAGAATTATGTGAAGCTAATTTATTTGACTTGAGAAACTTATAATCAACCTGTATTCTCTTAGAAGCAAGGTTATAAATGGAAACTTTACTTATTGAGGCTGCATGTCTGGTACCCGCCTTTGATCAGAAACATCTCAGCTGTTCTCTGTTAGGAAAAGATAGTAATCTCTTTGCCTAGGGATATATCGCATATGCATGTAGATATAGACAAATGTGTGTGCTTGCACTCACACACACACACCCCTTTGGTAGGGTTTTTTTTTTTTTTTTTTTTTTTTTTTTAAATAGGTGAATCCAGCCTCTTAGGTTCACTTTTTAGTTGCTTTCATTTGTGATTAAGTAACAAATGCTACCATTTTCTTTTCAAAGCCACACTATTTGGCACTGTCGGCTATTGGTCAACTTTGAACCCTCAGGGAGTAATGATTTTTTAATATCTATAGTGGCCCTCTCAAACTGAGACTTGACAAATGTCCAGTTTGCAGTAATCTTCCTTCCTCATTTTGTTCTGTCTTTTCTATCCCATTTGTATGTCCTTGACTTAATTAGTTGAGCTCTCTGAACATCAAATTCTTCAACTAGTAAAGAGAAGAGTTGTAATACGAAAGTTTGTAAATATTCTGTAGTGGTTAATTGAAATCTCCCTTATCTCTACCATGTCTGCTTCTCTTTCCATTGCTATTGCTGAATGGCTGAGGCTATAGGGGGCAGTTACAGGTCTCTCTATTCTTGTACAGTGACCTTTACAGGTGGGGCCAGTTTAGCCACACACAATAGACTCAGCAAATTAATTTAGGGAGAATGGGGGAGGGGGTGGTGTCATGGGATCAATGGATTAAAATCAACAATTCATGTGAAAGATATTGACCTACCAGTCAGAGAACACTGTTAGTACTTCTCAAAATGGGACCCTCGTTCATCACATGCACATCAGGTTCTTGTTAAACACTGAGAATTCTGGTTGTTATTCAAGGTCCCTGAAGGAAAACTTTGGGGATTAGGCTTGGGGCACCTATATTTGGGGCACCTATATTTTTTATAAGCTCCCAGGTGATCTTGAGGAACACAGACATTTGAGAACCACTGGCCCGGAATGTGCCTATCATTTTGGAAGTTTCGAGGATGATGCAAATATGCAATGATTCAGTTGCTACTTGTTACAAATTTTTACATTTGAAATAGTAATTTGATGATCTCCGCCTCCATCTCATCCCTCACTAACCCTATACCATCAGGTGCACTTTGATGGGATGATAGGGCCAGCTTCAGCTTTTCTAGAAGATGTAGGATCATGTAAAACACCACCTTGGTAGAAAAGCAAGTGTGCTGTAAACTACTTTCAATATTTTTGGCAAGTACGCCATTGCTTATAAACATATACATTCGAGAAACAAAACCAGGGTGCTCTAGAAGCCTAAGACCCCCAACTATTAGATCTACCAGCCTCAGGAAGCTTAGCGGCTGCCAAATATCATCAGCTCTGCAAAGTAGGTGAAAAATAAAATGTCTACCAATGAATAATGTAATATTTTTACTACTTCCAGATAGTTGCAAAGCACCATAATAACTATTCTCACTTTTATATGTATTTTTAATACCTGCAGAATGTGTTTCTTTTATACTACTTGAGCCACTTTGATCAGTGCTGCATTGCTGATTTTTGTTTTTGCATTGGACAAAAATTATAAAACATGTATGTCCATAAATTCAAACCCAAACTTCTCAGAACCAAGAGTAAAATACTTTTGTGAAATCAAAAGTAGATAATTGCTCTTCATTTTCTGATACAATTGCACAGAGACTTCAGGAAAAGCAGAGGAAAAAGCATCATTTTCACATTTACTCTAGAAAAAAATGTTAATTTTGTTCTCTTTCTCTCTTCTTTCTTTCATTTATTTCTCCCTTCCTTTCCTGCCTCTCTTTCTTTCATTTTCTTTATTTTGTTTCCTCCCTTTCTCCCATCTTCTCTTCTCTTTTCTCTTCTTCGTTTCTTTCTTCTGTAAGTAAAGACAAAGATATATGAGATGTTTTATGACATTTGGACAGAGAGGTTTAAAGCTGTTGTCTTTAGAAAATAAAAGCAATGCATAGTCAGGTCGGCTATTGGCTTCTCTCTATTTTTCTGTGTAATTCTAAAATTCAACATTAATATTGAACATACAAATGTGTCAGGCTTGGATTAAGTACATCATATACATTCCTTTTATTTCACAAAATATATGTAAACGTGAATATGGAGAGGCCACATGAATTGCCCAATTCACCCGGATAGTAAAGCAAAAGCCATTCATTTATTTATTCTTTCATTCATTTTCCAGATATCCATGGAACAGTTATGCCATTATTCTAGATGCTGGGGATATAGCAGCAAATAGAACAGAAACAGTCCCTGTCTTAGAGTGCACATTCTAGTGGGGAAGACCAATTATGTTTCCATAAAGACACACATGCACAAAGAAGAGATGCGGAGAGAATAACAAGAAGGTAAAGGACTAGAGAGTGAGAGAGTGGACTTGCTGCTTCGATGTAGTGATCAGGAAAGGCCCGCCTACGCACATGACTTTTGCACAAAGACCTGCATGTAGTGAGGAAATCAGCCCGGGGGCATCTGAGGGTGGTGTTCATGACCATGGCATGTAACAACCTGTAGGACCTAGGCCTTATCCACCTCTGCTGTCCTGCCCTCTGCACTCTCTCCTCACACTGTAACCCAGCTTATACGTGTTCTTCAGTGAGCTCTGTGATTTTTTTGTTTTAAATTTCAGATCTTTTATTCATGCTCTTCTTACTTTCTTCTACTGGAATATCTCTCTACCCAAATGGGTTAGATCTAGCGGTGATATTTTCCTATCACTGGACATGTCTTTAAATATTCACCATAATCAAAACAATCAGGAAAAGATACAAGCGAATCTCCTCTTCTCCTGCATAGAAGACCGGGAGAGTCACAGGGGAGTGATGTGAGTTGCTCAGGGTTGACCATTGCCATGTATCTGTAGAAGTTATGTGCAAGCAACACTTGCTTACATCTCTCCACTGACCTTACTTCAGTGGAAGAGATTTATTCTTTGTCTTTGCTGACCTCTAAATCTAGAATTAAATGAATTGTCTTACTATGTGGAACTATAGTTCACTCATTTCTGTGTGTTTGTGTGCTTTTCTGTTAGTCTGTGTGTTTGGTCAGGGATAATTTATGAGAAAACCACTCAGCATTCTTAAAATGTCAGGGCTCTACTCCCATTTTGTGCGGTTTCGCATAACCAGAATAGATCAGCTGTTCACACATTTATCACTAAAAGCTTTCTTGAATCAGTTGATACTTTGGTCCCTGTCACCTCTCAGGTAGATATTTATCTGGCTACTGTGGTATTCTTGTTTCTTCCTTTGCCCTAAATCTCTTTTGCTTTAGTGAGTGGTGTCTTGGGTACATCTCTTTCAATCTGGTGGTCAGGAAGGAGCACCAGAGTCAGGCTCATGAGACAGGTTCTCTTCCCCATTACTCTGGACAACTTTGGGAGACATCCCCAAATTTTTCCACCTCAAGGTGTCTATATGAACAATGGGACAATAAACCTGATCTATCTAACTCAGAGAGTTACTATGATACTTGAATAGGCAAATAACTATGAAAGATAATTTCATTCTTATAGTTAACTTGTTTGACATTACACTTTCACTTTAATCTGTTAGTCTAGAGACATTATTATTTATATTGCTGATATTGCTGTTATTGTCATCATCACTACTGCAGTAATATGTGCACATTGAAAATAAATCCAATAATACCAAAAGGGCCATGACAAAAAACAACAGCCCCCGACCCACTGAACCCTAGCTATAATTTCACTTCCTGAATGCAACCAATTTTAATATTTTTTATGTTTATTTGACAATGCTTGTGTAATGTTTCTCACCTCTGTGTCTTGATTATTTTTACTCATTCATTCTATTCACTATCTATATTTTACCCAATTCCTTTTTAAAAAAATCTCTTGTTTTTCTCTTACACTGAACACAGAAAAAATAGTCTGAGGAAAAGAGAGATATTTTCCTCTTACATTTCTAAGATGTATGGATCCTGTGTAGAAGCAAAAGTGCTGCTCTGAGACCAGAGGGCAGCTGCTGTTCTCAGTAGCTTTGGTGTCTCTGAGAGAATGCCTATTGCGGATTATTTATCCTATTGTGGAGCATAATATGAAGAACCATTCAGAATGCTCTAACAAATTATATCCCCAACTCATACAATGACTGTGCTGCCGCACTTAGTCACAATTTATTAGTCTTTATGCTTCAGGGAATTGGAGTCTCTTTGACTTTATTTTTTTCTTTTCCCACCTATATTTACTAATATTAACATGCACAGTGAAATGTGAACTCCTACAACTGTCAAAATAAATAACGTGAAACAGACAGTCACACATTTCTGTTGACTTCTGGGTTTGTTTTAAAAACCAACTAGTCACAAAATGTGTCATTTTACTTTTTTCCTTAGGGCTGTGGATAAGGACTTAGACTAAAGCAATGCTTGCTGCACACCTGAAATTGTATGGGAAGAGGGTTCCCCAAAAGGATTGGAGGTATTTGGGAAAAAAAGACATTTCTCATTAAGAAAATGAAAAGACTAATTAGATTCCAGAAAAACAAATTCAGAAAATTTAGGCAAAATTATTGACCAGTGTGGATAAAGTAAGATATCCCTGTTTACTGAAGAGAACACAATATAAAGAAATAAATGTTTACCTGCATGTAATATAACCAAACAAAGCAACTTGTTTGGAGAATAGAATTTAATGCACAGGAATTCTGCTACAGGAGAATGATTAGCAAAAACATTTTTATATTAAAAAAAGTTTGGATAACATATTAAGTAAGGGGGAAATTAGTTGGTATAAAATTTGTCTCTTCAATTACCCATTTAAAAACTGCTCTTGTGATAAAATCTTAATTTGTCTTGGACTTTAAGAATGCTGACAGTGAAGAAAAAAAAATCCTGCAATTTTATGAACAGGAAGAAGCATAAAATACAACAAATAATGCTATCTTTTCTTTGAATAGTGATTTTACTTTTGTTCAACATGCTTTGATGTTTGCTCCCCAATCTCATGAGAACATCATGAAATGGAGGAACAGATATTATTGCCCATTTTTGTGGATAAGCAACCTGAGTCTGATGAACAAATGATTTATCCAAAGTCACAAAGGAACTGACAACTGAATCTGGACTAGAATCTGTGTCCCTTTATTTCTAATGTCTGTGATATTCTTACAAGAAATAAAGCTCTAGCTGGAGATAGAAAACCATAGTCTACCTTCTCTCTTCTCATTAGGTAATCTTTTATTCTTATTTAAATTTACTTATAATTTCATTTCTCCAAGAAGTTCTTTATAAGTTTTCTTTTTTTTTTTTTTTAATTATTATTATACTTTAAGTTCCAGGGTACATGTGCATAACGTGCAGGTTTGTTACATATGTATACTTGTGCCATGTTGGTGTGCTGCACCCATCAACTCATCATTTATATCAGGTATAACTCCCAATGCAATCCCTCTCCCCTCCCCGCTCCCCATGATAGGCCCTGGTGTGTGATGTTCCCCTTCCCGAGTCCAAGTGATCTCATTGTTCAGTTCCCACCTATGAGTAAGAACGTGCGGTGTTTGGTTTTCTGTTCTTGCGACAGTTTGCTGAGAATGATGGTTTCCAGCTGCATCCATGTCCCTACAAAGGACACAAACTCATCCTTTTTATGGCTGCATAGTATTCCATGGTGTATATGTGCCACATTTTCTTAATCCAGTCTGTCACTGATGGACATTTGGGTTGATTCCAAGTCTTTGCTATTGTGAATAGTGCCGCAATAAACATACATGCGCATGTGTCTTTATAGCAGCATGATTTATAATCCTTTGGGTATATACCCAGTAGTGGGATGGCTGGGTCGTATGGTACTTCTAGTTCTAGATCCTTGAGGAATTGCCATACTGTTTTCCATAATGGTTGAACTAGTTTACAATCCCACCAACAGTGTAAAAGTGTTCCTATTTTTCCACATCCTCTCCAGCCCCTGTTGTTTCCTGACTTTTTAATGATTGCTATTCTAACTGGTGTGAGATGGTATCTCATTGTGGTTTTGATTTGCATTTCTCTGATGGCCAGTGATGATGAGCATTTTTTCATGTGTCTGTTGGCTGTATGCATGTCTTCTTTTGAGAAGTGTCTGTTCATATCCTTTGCCCACTTTTTGATGGGGTTGTTTGTTTTTTTCTTGTAAATTTGTTTGAGTTCTTTGTAGGTTCTGGATATTAGCCCTTTGTCAGATGAGTAGATTGCAAAAATGTTCTCCCATTCTGTAGGTTGCCTGTTCACTCTGATGGTAGTTTCTTAGTTATGATATCTCTCATTTTGAAAACTCTCAGAATTTATGAAAATATTCTGGACCATCCGGTTGCCCTGTATTCATTATCTAGTTTGTAATAATAATAATAATAATAATAATAATAATAACCATCATCATCATTATTACCTTATCTATCATCATCAGCAGCAGCACCCCTATATGTTGTAAACACCATCAAAATAGGAAAAGGGAAGGCGCTGTGGCTAAACTATTTAGAGCTTGGGTGTACAATTCGGTTAGATCTAGAATCAAACTCCATTCTGGCAATTTACATAGATGACTTTCAATAAGTTATTTAAACTCTAAGCTTCCTATTCACCTACTTATAATTGCCCATAGTTATTTTTGTTTTCCTTTTCCAATATTTATTTCTAGTTAGACTGTCAATCATAGGATTCCATGATTTGAACCTCGGGGTTGAGGATGTGACCTGAACTAGCCAATATGGAAAACTTCATTTTCCTTGCTATGGTGTTGATTAAAAGATAGACATGTGACACAAGCAATACCAGTGAGGATATGTTCTGGGGGGTTCTTTGCTTGAGAAAGCAAAGAAGTGGCGACCACTTTTACAGATCTCCGTCCTGAGATATAAAGTGGTGCCCCCTTTTATGGATCTCTTGCCTAGGTACCTGGTAGCTCTAAGTATCCATATAGGTATCTATCCTAAGAATATTGTTCTTAGAATGAGAATATAAGGCTGAAACATAAAGAGAAACGAAGAGAGAAAAAGAGTTAGTAGGCACTAGATATAATGCCTGATCCACTTTCACCTATTCTTCCTGGTTTCTCATGATGCTAAACCCTCATTATTGCCATGATTATGATCTTTATTTCATTTAATAAAGGTGCAGTTAGATTTCTTCCAACTGCATTTGAAAGAATTAGGACTAGTGTATAATGCTGTAAGGTTGTGATGACTATCAAATTAAGTCATGTGTAAATACAAACTATAATTTCTGCTGTATGACAAGCATGCAATTGATGTTAGCTAAGAGGATTCCTATGAGATTATTAATAGTGTTGATAAAGATTATTTTTGTTTCTGTAAAAATTTTAGGGCAGCATCCTGAATATGGAAGGTTGTAACTCAGTATGGTTTGAATGAATTCCTTCCTTTTCTTTACAGACAATGTGTGGAATGATGAGTTGGAATTAGAATATAATTTTGAATCAGTTGAATGAAATCCCTTTTTTTGTTTTGTCAAATATAATTATTCCTGATTACTTTCTATTTTAATTCATTCCTATCATAGACGATTTCATATATCGAGGTCATAGGATACAGGTTACCATATGAAAGTCAACTGCTTTCCTATATAACAGTAATGAACATCTTGAACCTAATATGATTAAATTATTTTGTAACATTTGCAAAAAGATTTAAAAACTAGGAAAACAAGTAGTATTTAAGTACGAATCTATAAATATGTGTATAGTATCTTTATGCAGAAAACTATAAAACTGACCAAAGAAACCCTAAGTAAATGGGGAAGTAGTCCGTGTTCATAGATTTGAGGACTAAAAATTGTTAATATGTCAATTTTTCCAAATTTGATCTATAGAATCAACGTTATTACAGCAAAAATCCCAGGAGTCTATTTTGTAAATATAAGCAAACTGATTCTAATGTTTATAGGAAAATCAAAAGTATTAAGATAGTCAACATAATACTGAAGGGTAAAAATAAATCTAGATGATACACATTACCCAATTTAAAGACTTCTTATAAAGTTACAGAAATCAGGAAAGCATAGTATTTGTTATAGAATAGACAGATCCGAAACAGAATGGAGAGCCCAGAAATAGATGCACATAATATCAGTTAACTGATATTTGGCAATGGAGTAAAATGAATTCCATGGGCAAAGATAGCCTTTTCAACAAGTTATCCTAGGTCAATTGGATGGCTGCATGTCAAAAAAGTAAACCTAGACATAGACCTTATATCTAGACATACACCTTCTTTCACCATAATTAATTAATAATGGATCATAGATCTAAATACCAAACACAAAACTATAAAACATAGAAAATATAGAAAACTATATGATCTTGGGTTTTATAAGGTGACACAACATCAAAACCATGATCCCTGAAAAAAGAAATTGACAAGCTGAACCTTATTAAATTAAAAAACACAAAAACAACTTTAGTCTGTTGAGGAAACTGCTGAGATTAAAAGAAATTAGCCACAGACTGTGAGAAAATATTTTCAAAACACATATTTAATAAATAACTTGTATCCCAAATATCAAAATAATTCTTAAAGCTCAAAAATTTAAAAGCACTAATTAAAAAATGGGCAAATGATCTGAACAGACATCTCACCAAAGAAGATATGCAAATGAAAAAAATGTTTATATGCTCAACATCGTTTGGTCATTATAGAATGGAAACCTAAAACAACAAGATAGCGCTGTATATTTACCAGAATAGCTAAATCCAATACCAATTGTTGGTAAGGATGCAAATACTAATACTAATACTACCAATACTAATTGTTGGTAAGGATGCAAAGCTATAGAATTCATTAATTGCTGGTGAGAATGTAAAAGTGATACAGCCAATTTGGAAGACAGTTTTGTAGTTCTCACAAAGCTAAACAGTCTTATCGTACATTCCAGAAATTGTGCTCCTGGGTATTTACCCAACTCATCTCAAAACTTATGTCGACGGCCAGGCCCGGTGACTCATGCCTGTCATCCCAGCACTTTGGGAGGCTGAGGTGGGTGAATCATGAGGTCAGGAGTTCAAGACCAGCCTGGCCAAGATAGTGAAATGCTGTCTCTGCTAAAAATACAAAAATTAGCCAGGCATGGTAGCAGGCACCTGTAATCCCAGCTACTTGGGAGGCTGAGGCAGGAGAACTACTTGAACCTGGGAGGCAGAGGTTGTAGTAGAGCCAAAGTCACCCCATTGCACTGCAGCCTGGGCAACAATGTAAGACTATGTCTCAAAAAAAAAAAAAAAAAAGAAAGAAAGAAAGAAAAGAAAAAGAAATAAAAATATCTTATGTCCACAAAAATGCACATGCAGGTGTTATAACAGGACTATCAATAATTTTCAAAAACTGGAAGTAATCAAGATGTCTTTTAATAGGCATGTGGATAAAAAGCTGTGGTTTAATGCAATTCTATGCACCAATCAAAACAAATAAGCTATCATACCATGAGAAAACATGAGTGAATCTTATGAATAAATACATATTGCTAAGATAAAGAAGCTAATTGGAAGTATCTACATACTGTATAATTTTTTTATATGACATTCTGGAAAAGACAGAACCAGAGGTCATACAAGTGTTAATGGTTTTCAGGGGCTCACAGAAATCAGATGGTTAAATTTTGAGGCAGAGTGGATATTTTTTTAGGGTGGTAAAACTACGTTGCACAATCCTGTAATTGTGGCCACATGACTATGCAAAACCCATTGAACTTTATAGCTTAAAGAGTGAACATTGATGTATGCCATTTAAAAATATCATTTAGCAAGATAAAGAAAATCCCAAGATGGAATTCAAAGTGTGACACAATAACCTAACTATATTACAAATATATAAGACAACTATTCTTAAGGTGATGGTGGAGGAAGTCTGACCTAAGCAACTATAAATCACTGAAGTCTGTAAGACCAGGGGCAAAATAACTATTCAAGAGCAGTTTGAACTCCAGTTTATACTCGAGTTGATAAGTATTTTTCTACAAGTGTATGGGTTAGCAATTCTGTACATTGAAGGTGAAAATTTAGTAAATAAATGGTAGATGGTGGAAGCTAGATTTCTCAGTGTTGGAGCAGTTTACAAATATGCAATCAGAGGACGCTAGAATAATCCAGATTGAAATCTATCAAATTTGGAGACATCAGTATGAATCCTGGTTTTAGCATAATAGATATAATCACATATAGATATATTTAGAGATATGTATATATAGATGCGTTAGTATATTCACATATATACTTCCTTGCTATGTCAGCTGAGAGGGCCTGGAAACAACATCCAAATAGCAACCAGCCTACTCAGCACCCACATCTTGTTTTAAATACCATTTTTTCCATTAAAGTGTTAATTAGAGGAATGGCTAACTATAGGACTTGGTCAGGAAATGTACGGGATAAGCCTCGAGTATTATGTGGTGCCAGAAAATAAGAAAATTCTCAAACAAACAAAAATATTGTGATGGGAGTGTGTCAAAGGGGCACAGGAACCTAATGAAAGAGCTTCCAAGGGCCAAAGTGGACCAATGTGAAAAATAAATTAGTGTTGAAATATAATCCAAAGTATAATTTGAATATCCATTAGTTCTTCCAAGGGCCAAAGTGGACCAATGTGAAAAATGAAGTAGTAGTTAATTATAATCCAAAGTATAAAATGAATATTCATTAATCTATAGTGATGTAAACAAATGAATGAATGAATACAGTTTTATAATTATTACAAATAATATTTCATGATAAAAATAACTTATTATGGCAAATAATTCCAAATAGTTTATGTGAATACTATACTCTCAAGAGATAAAGCATACCATCCCACTCTGTGTGGGCTGCACATGGTGGCTTATTTCTAAAGAGTGCAGTAGGGAAATGTGAAAACAAAGTATAAATTTACAGTGAAAAATCCTGACCAATGCAACCTTGGTCAAGGGATCAATGTCAGCATCAACAGTAAGAAGTCATTTCAATAGTATAATTATATATATATAATATATATGTCTATATCTATATCTATATATCGTGATGAATATAGCACTTCTGTGGCAGCCTGAAATTTGTAACTGCAGCCTAATAATGAGAAATAGTTCAGAAAAATTTCAATAGAAGGACATTTGACAAAACACCTGATAAGTACTCTTCAGAATTTTCAAGGCCAACAAAAACAAGGCAAGTCTGAAAAACTGTCATAGCCAAGAGAAACCTGAGGAGACATGAGAACTAAATGTAATGTATTATCTTTATTGGAAACCTGGAGCAGTAAAAAAGAAATCAGGCAAGCAGAAAGAAAATCTCAATAAAATATAGACTTTAGTTATTAATATATCAGTATTAGTTAATTCATTGTGACACGTGTATTATACTAATGTAAGATGTTAACAGTAGGTATAATTGGCCTTGTGATGTTTGGGAGCTTTGTAATATCATTGCAATATTCTTATAAATCTAAACAGTTCTATAAAAGCTTATTTTTCACAATTAACTTCTAAAAATTAAAAAGGGGACATAATATTTAAATAGCCACTTCACCTATGAAAATAAAAAATGACAAATAAGCATGTGAAAAGATGCTGAACATCAGTAGTCATTAGGGAAATGCAGATTAAACCACTGTGAGACCATTCTAAACCACTCGTCAGAATTGCTAAAATTTAAAAAGATGGGGAAACCAAATGTTGACAAGAATGTAAAGCAACTGAAACTCATACATCACTAGTATCATGGCAAAATAGAGGAGTCTGCAGTTTAGTTAATGGTATTGTATCAATGTTAATTTTCCATTTTCGATATTGTATCACAGTTACATAAGATGTTACCTTTGAGGAAATATGGGAGGGACTGTATGTACTAGTTTGGCAAATTCTTATGCCTATAATTATTTAAAAACATGAAGTTAAAAAGAAATGCATTAGGACATTAATTTATGCTTATTAAGATTTTATAATATAAAATTCTACAACTATGATGCAACTGATTTAATTTTTACATCCTGTCCAGACAATACATGTTTTACATTGTTATATTTGATTATATAACTGTTTGATGCCTTTTATCTTCTAACTATATTAGATATGTAAACATTTCTCCAAAGAGCAGTTTAGTGTTTGTGAATTTGATTTAAATGGAAACCTAATATGCAATAACATTTATGTAATACAAGTAACAAAATAAATTTAGCAAATCATTGGGCATTTTCACTATTTGGAATTGATTGATACTTTTAAAAAAAGCAAATGTAATGACATATGAATACATGGTGTCTTTCTTTTTTTATATGAATAGAGTATTTTTTGGAAGAATGTTAGGGTTACTAAAATTGAGGGAAAAGTTCAAAGAATTCCTATATACTTACTTCCCACAATTTGCCCTATTATTCACATCTTGCATTACTTGGGTGCATTTGTTACAAATAGTGAGCCAATGTTGATACATTATTATTAAACAAGGTTCATAGTTTATAATATGATTCACTTTTGGTGTTGTATGGTTTTTGGGGTTGTGACAAAAGATTATCATGTGTCACCATTATAGCCTCATACAGAATAGTTCACCAACCTAAATATTCCCTGTGCTCAACCTATTCTTCCTTCCCTTATGTCCCCTGAACCCAGGAAACCACTGATGTTTTTGTAGTCTACAGTTTTGCTTTTTTCCAGAATATCGAAGAGTTGAAATCATACAGTACACATTCTTCTCATACTGGCTTCTTTCACTTAGCAATATGCATTTAAGTTCCCTTCAAATTTTTCCTTGGCTTGCTAGCTCAATTCTTTATGTCACTGAATACTATTTTATTGTATAGATGTGCAGTAGTTTATTCATTCACCTGTTGAAGGCAGCTTGGTTCTTTCCAACTTTTGACAATTATGAATAAAGTTGCTATAAACATTAGCATGCAAATTTTTGTGCAGGCATAAATTTCCCACAAATTTGGATAAAAATAATGAAATATGACTGTTGGATCATACAGTAAGACTATGTTTAGCTTTGAAAGAGGCTGCCAAATGTCTTTCCAAGTGACTGTATGATTTTACATTTCTACCACAATGAGTGAGAGTTTCATTGCTCCACATCCTCTCCACCATTTGGTCTAGTGGGTGTTTGGGATTTTAACTCATTCTAATAAGAGTGCCATATTATCTCATTGTCTTAATATGACATGTAATGTTGAATACTTTTTCATATGCTTATTTGCTTTCTTTTCAATTTAATTGTTACTTAGGAAAAATTTCCAGGAATAATATATCTAGAGCAAAGTTTTGGAACACTAAATATTCCTAGTTAAATTGACAATAATTCTTCCCATAAGTTTTATTTTTACTTATTTTTTATTGTGACATGTACAGTTGACACGAAATCCATCCTCTTAACAAATCGTTAGGTGCACAGTACAGTATTGTTAACTATAGGCACAGAATTATACAACACATCTCTAGAACTTGTTAATCTTGTATAAGTGAAACTTTATACACACTAAATAGCAATTTTCCATTTCACTCTCCCTCTCAACCACAATTCTCATCTCTGTTATCATGAGTTTGACTATTTTGGACACCTCATATGAAGTATTAAAATACAAGTGGAATCTCATGTAAGTGGAATTATGTAACATTTGTCCTTTTTTAGCTAATGTTACTTGGCATAATGTCCTCCAGGTTCATCCATGTTGTAACAATGGCAAGATTTCTTTCTTTTATAAGGCTAATATTCTACCATATGTGTATACCACTTGTTTTTAATCCCTTCATTCTTCCAAGGACATTTAGTGTGTTTCCATATTTTGGCTATCCTGAATGCTTCAGTGAATATAAGGGTGCTAATATCTCTTCAAGATCCTGATTTCAACTTTTGGGTATACTGTAGTCTCCACCTTATCTACTGTTTCATTTTGGTTTCAGTTATCTGTGGTCACCCATGGTCTGAAAATACCAAATGGAAACATAAACAATTCATAAGTTTTAAATTGCATGACATTCTGAGTAGTGTGATAAAATCTTCTGCTGTTCTGCTTAATTCCACATTGGTTGTGAATTATCCTATTGTCCAGCATATCCATATGCAATCCTTCCCACCATTAGTGACTTAATAACTTAGTTATCAAATTGACTGTCAAGGTTTGGCAGGGCTTGTGTTCAATTAACTCTTATTTTTATGTAATAATGGCCCCAAAGTGTAAGAGCTATGATGCTATCATATTGTTACAATTGCTCTGTTTTATTATTAGTTATAATTGTTAATCTCCTGTACTTAATTTATAAATTAAACTCTATCTTAGGCATGTATGTATAGGAAGAAACATAGTATATATAGGGTTTGGTACTATATATAGCTTCAGGCATCCACTGGGGGTCTTGGGACGTATTTCCTGTGGCTATAGGGGGACTACTCTATACCCAGAAATGGAATTGCTGGGCTATATTGTAATTCTATTTTTAATTTTTTTGAGAAATCTCCATACCATTTTCCAAAGCTACTGTACCATATTATATTCCTTCCAACAGTGTAAAAGCGTTTTAATTTCTCCACGTACTCATTAGTACTTGTTATCTTGCTTTTCTTTTCCAAATAATGGCCATAATGTGAACTGATATCTCATTATGGTTTTGACTTGCATTTTCTTATGATTGCTGATGTTGACTTTCTTTTCATATATCTTTTGGACATTTGTATGTCTTCTTTGGAGAAGCACCAATTCAAGTTCTTTGCCCAATTTTGAGTAGAGTTGTGTTTTGCTATTAAGTTGTGATAGTTCCTCATCTATTTGGCATAATAACCCTTTATCAAATGTGGGGTTTGCAAATATTTTCTCCCATTCCATAGGTTGTCTTTTCACTCTGTGGATTCACTCTGTTTAAATCACTCTGTTTGAATCACTTTGCTTTCTGTGCAGTATCTTTTTAGTTTGATTCATCCCTCAACCTTTGTCTATTTTGCTTTTGTTGGTTATATTTTTACTGTCATATTCCAGAAATCACTGACTAGAACAATATCAAAAGGGTTGTTGTTTTTGTTTTTGTTTTTGACAGAGTCTCACTCTTGTTGCCCAGGCTGGAGTGCAGTGGTGTGATCTCAGCTCACTGCAACCTCTGCCTCGTGGGTTAAATCGATTGGCCTGCTTCAGCCTCCCGAGTAGCTGGGATATCACAAAGTTTTTCTCCTGTTTTCTTTTAGAAGAATTATAGATTCAGATCTCATATTTAAATGTTTAATCCATTCTGAGTTGATTTCTATGTAAAGTATATGGTAAGAGTCCAGTTTTGTTCTTTTGCATGAAGGTATGCAGTTTTGCCAAAACCATTTGTTGAAAGGACTATCCTTTCCCCATTAGTTATTCTTGGCACCCTTGTCAAAGATAGCTGATCATATATGTGTAGGTTTGTTTCTGGGTTCTCTATTTTATTATTTTGGTTTATGTGTCTGTTTTTGTGTCAATACTGTACTATTTTAATTACTGTAACTTTGTAATATAGTTTGAAATCAGAAAGTGTAAGGGTTCCAGCTATGTTCTTCCTTCCGAAGATTGCTTCAGCTCGTTGGGATTCTTTTTGGTTTTATATGAATTTTAGGATTGTTTTTTCTATTTCTAATTTAAAAATGTGACTATGATCTTGATACAGATTAAATAGAATCCAGTGACTCACGTCTGTAATCCCAGCACTTTGGGAGGCTAAGGCAGGTGGATCACAGGGTCAGGAGTTCGAAACCAGTCTGGCCAACATGGTGAAACTCTGTCTCTACTAAAAATACAAAAATGAGCCGGGTGTGGTAGCGGGTACGTGTAATCCCAGCTGTTCATGGGGTGGAGGCAGGAGAATCGCTTGAAACCAGAGGCGGAGGTTGTGATGAGCTGAGATTGTACGACTGCACTCCAGCCTAGCCTAGGTGATAGAGCAAAACTCTGTCTCAAAAGAAAAGGAAAAAAAAAAAAAAGAATCCAAAGATAGTATAGGTCTTTGATTTTAATGACCATAATTTGAGAAAAGTACATAATTTTTCCATGTTTAAAATGATAAAAATGAGAAAATTTAAATAATTTGCAAAGAGATGAAGGCATTTGAGTAGCAGAGCCAAGTGTAGCACAAATATTTTCTTATGAGATTTTCATGCTAACCTAATAAAAGTATATAGATACTTTATTTTTATGTGTTTTATTTTGCTTAAATGTAATTATTGATTACTTTCCAGTTTTTATAGGATTTTTAAATTTGATTAGAAAATTGATTTCTAAATTTGACAAATTTTAAGAAAGGATGTCAAAAGAGGAGAAAATTGTTTTTGATTATTATAATTTTATAAGAAAATAATTAAAAATTATGATTAATAATAATATATGGCAAGTATTTCTGCTTAAATGTTTTACATGCTTAAAATGCACAAAGGAAAAAGAGAAAAAGGCAGAAGGGCTATGTGAATTATTTTAATTCTCATATAAGTCTTTGAATATTTTACTACAATAATTTTCAACTTTCAAATGAATAACAGAGTATTAGAAATGTCAACAGCTAGTAAGATTTAGATTATACAGTAATTTTGAGATTTATAATTCAAAGCAGATTGACTTTATTCTTAGTCACCGCATTTTACTATCTTCCTGTTGATACAAAGTAGATAAAATGGCTAGAACATACCCTGGGAGTATCAGTAACAGACTGTGAGAGGTCTGTTACTTTCTCAAACTAGATGAATAACTTGGGTAAAGCCTCGCAACTAACATTTTCTTGAATTTCTTCATTTATTTTGTGGTTCTGTAGTATGGGCTGATAGTTAAAAATTCATGTATTTATTGAAGAGGATAGTGTCCTGTAGGAGTGAATGTCTTGCCCAAGGTCACCAAATAATTCACTAACTGAGAATCTCAGCTTGTGTCTCAAATATACATAATGACGGATGCTCAGCCTATCTCAGCTGTGGATCAACATGTGACCCCACTTTGATTACAAGCAATTATGATTTTCTTCATACAAATTCTTTTCCTTCTTTCTTTAATGAGAATGGTTTTGTTAATATTGTTCTGACATGTCATCTATTATAGTGCCAATTATTCAGGGAGAGGTTTAAAAAATATTTAGTTCCAGATGGTTTCATAATTGGTTTACTATTTTTGCAGATGTTGTAAAGGAAACTTCAGGGTGCAAACCAACAACATATCGTGACTTTTTAATTATTCATTTTGTAAAAACAATCATGTCATATGTCAGTGGAAGATTCCGTGAACTATGAGTCAAGCATGTTATGATTTTATAAGCTGCATCAATTATTTGGGATAGAAATTGATGTTGCTTTTTGGGAGACAGCTATCTTTGAATATGAATTTAGTAGTAGTCCCAAGTTAAATGTCCCTTCAACTCAGTTTTCAGAAAAGTCATATGATGACATTCTTTTGCATTTTTGTACTATTTTATGGCTTTGGAAGAACTTAACCATGATCTTTGGAAGAAAGCCAGGCAGATACTATTACCCTCAGAACCATGTTGAAGAAACTGAAGTTCAGAGAAGTAATCTACTACAATGCCATTCAGCTCTCCAATGAGTAGTAAATTCAGCCTCCTGATTCCTCATCTAGTCCTCTATACATTATTCTAATACTATAGCCTCTCCTGGATATAGGATTTCTAATGTAGATGCAAGTTAAGTATGTCCTACACTCTCTGAGGGCCACTCACATCTACAGAAATATAAAAGATTGGTCTTTCATGGATTATCTTCTATTTATCTCTGAAATACTTTGGTTTTATAAAAGGAGGTATGAGAAGCTTTTCACTGAAAAGTTCTTAATTTTAGAATTTTAGATGGGCCATAGAGGTCATGAAATGCAACAACACATCCCAGCTAAAAAGCTCTACTATACCCTTGCTGACATATATTTCCTGCCTTTGATGGAAAGTTTTCAAGATGGGGTGATATATATCTACTTTTTTTTTTTTAATTTCTGGATTTGAAATAATTTCTTCTTAGAGGAAGTCAATATTTGTTTTACTCTGATTATTGTCTCAGGCTTGCCAAGTGCATGGAGCAGATCTATTTGCTGTGTGGCAGAATGGTTGAATTAATTGATTTAATATTTCATTTTGACTCAAACGATCCTCCTGTAAATCTTCAGCTATTGATACTATTGCTTTGTCTTTGCCAGATCTTTTTTCTAAAAATACCTCAACTCTCTAGTGAAATACCATATCAAAAGTTTCTAAGTTTCTCATCCAGTTGGTCATTTTCAGTTTTCACTAAACTTAAAATTCTTCAAGATCTGTCAAGTCATAACACCACCCAAAAGTTCTGCTAATAGCTGAATAGTTGAAGTAGTTGTGATACTTATGATGAGAAGGGATGGAACTTATTTGGGGTAATAATGAAAAGATGGCTGCCAAGAGAGTAATATTTCAGCAAGTTCTTAATTGCTCTGCTGTTTTATACATCAGAAAGAGAAGGTAAAATCAGTACAGAGATGTGGAATGAATGTAGACAGAGTAACTGAGAATTCTGCTCTTCCTTAAAGAAAATTATTAAATGGAAGATTTTGGTCAGTAAGAGAATTCATACTGAGGAGGGACAAATCCTCTGGTTAATTAATTAAATAAATTGATGTATTGTATTTAAGAACAATTATATAGCTCATTAAACACTTGTCTAGAAACAAGACAAAATAATACTGGAGAATAATTGCATTCTTAGGGCTGCAAAACCCAGCGGAAGTCCAACCATGTGTATTTGAGGAACAAACTGATACTGAACTGTAAGTACCACCACTCTTCTCTAAGGGACCTCTTGTTCCTGATGATGATATTATAATGACAAAATAAATAAATAAATAAGAATTGCCACAAACTATAGTTAGAAGTGCTATGACCTGAAATTCAGTTAGCTTCATGTTCAGTTTAAGTCTAGGGTAGAGAGTGGGCATGTTTAATGCAGTAAAGATGAAATCACAAAGGGAAATTTTTGGGTTGTACTGAGCACAAAGGCTACAGATCTTTTGGGGTATTGAAGACCTATGGAAATCCCCACTGACAGTGGCACATAAATTATGCTTCAGGAATTGCTCATGCTCAATATTTCAACCTGGTGCCATTGCCACATGGAAGGAGACCTGTGAGGGAGCAGCCATTTTTATCTTAGGATCTGTGACTAGAAAAATTGCCAAGATAAGCAACTTATTTTAGTGTGATTCTGTTTTAGAAAAATATGTCTTGAATTTGGATACTGATATGAAGCAATTAGCTAAGAGGTAATTAATTTCAAAATGGATTTAAGATACCAATAATTATCCACATTCAGGAAAATAGAATGTGGAATATGTTCTTATCATTTTTACTGACTATAATCGAATCAATGATTTAAAGTAAAAATACGGAAATACAGAAAAGAAAAAATTGATCATAAATATTTGATATATATATGAAGGAAATCCTCAGTAATCATTTTTTCTCTGTAGACTTCATACTTGTTCTAGGAATATCCCTAGGTGCTTTATCTAGAGCTATATTTTATAAAATTGGTATTCTACAATGTCCACTCTTTTGTAAGTTGTTTTCTCACTTAATATTGCACAATTATTTTTACATTATTAAATATTACTCTAAGTCTTGATTTTTATTTATTTTTATTTTTTGAGACAGAGCCTCACTTTGTCGCCCAGGCTGAAGTGAAGTGGCACGATATCAGCTCACTGCAAACTCCGCCTCCTGGGTTCAAGTGATTCTCTTGCCTCAGCCTCCCAAGTAGCTGGGATTACAGGCGTGTGCCATCATGCCCATCTAATTTTTGTATTTTTAGTAGAGATGGGGTTTCACCTTGTTGGCCAGGTTGGTCTTGAACTCCTGACCTCGGGCGATTCACCCACCTTGGCCTCCCAAAGTGCTGGGATTACAGACTTGAGTCTCCACGCCCAGCCTAGATCTTGATTTTTAAGGATTGTGTATCATATCTCCATTTAAAAATATTGTAACCCACAATGCAATGTGGGTCTTGGGGTTTTTGCTCTTCTAAGCATTCTATGTTCATAGATATTTATTGTATTTATAATATTTATACAACATAAATTCCGGTTTAAACAAATACATTTATCATAATAAATGGTATGAGATTTTTTAGGCTTTCAATATATTGTAAACGGTCTATTTCTATGCTCCATAACCAATAACATGTATTAACATTAAAAAACAAAGTTTGGAAATTTTATAAGATAGTATGTCATTTGATGCTATAATAACCTGTGCCTGTACTATAGCAAGTAGATGTCACTGATATTAAGATTTCTCTGGGGCCGGGCGCGGTGGCTCAAGCCTGTAATCCCAGCACTTTGGGAGGCCGAGACGGGCGGATCACGAGGTCAGGAGATCGAGACCATCCTGGCTAACACGGGGAAACCTCGTCTCTACTAAAAGAATACAAAAAAAAAAAACTATCCGGGCGAGGTAGCGGGCGCCTGTAGTCCCAGCTACTCGGGAGGCTGAGGCAGGAGAATGGCGTAAACCCGGGAGACGGAGCTTGCAGTGAGCTGAGATCCGGCCACTGCACTCCAGCCTGGGTGGCAGAGCGAGACTCCATCTCAAAAAAAAAAAAAAAAAAAGATTTCTCTGATGTTTGATGCTGGCAGCTAATGTCCTGGATCAGGAAGTTGAACGTTGAGTTCAGCCAGGTGTCTCTGACATTGGCTCGCTGCACAATCTTGGATAAGTTTCTTTATTCCTGTTCCTTAGTTTTCTCATTTGTAAAATGGAGGTAAGAATAATCCCAACCATTTATACTTCATTATCCAGATGCTATGAAAATAATTGAGATCACTATTCAAACCCTTTTCATACTTGAACTACCTGCAAAAGGTCTATCTATGGTTTAATACCCTTGTAGTGTAGTTTATGACAAAAATAGGAAATCCTTATGTTTATGTATTTAAAAAATCTATCATGTTACAAAAATCCTGACAAAATCTAAGACTGGAAGTAGTTTGTGGTTTACATGCCACATCCTGTGCTAAGATTTTCACATGCAAATAACTACAAAATATGTATTCTGACTTTCACCCATCATTTAGACAATCATACTGAGGCTATGAGAGAATAAACAAAATATGAGCATTTGATTAAATCAATGGATTAAAATTTATAATTTCATACAAATACATAATAAAATCAAATACGGTTTTTAATGTGTCACTTTTAAGAATATTTTCACTTGTTGAGTTGAAGTTTAAAGCTTAGAAGAGTCTTAGACATCTTTCTTATTCTCTTGTTTTCTTTTTTACGTACTGAGACAGAAAAGAAGAAGTGAAAGAAATGAAAACTAGCTCTAGACTTTAGGTTTCTTGATTCACAGTCCAGTACTTTTCAAGCAACAGATTTTACACTTCGTGCAAAAGCTGATTAATCTCTGTTCCAGGGGAATAACTAAATGTATGATGGCATATATAAAAGGATATTCCACTTATTATACTTCACAATACCAGAAAACTGAGAAGAACCTAAAATTTCCTGAGTAGGAGCTTTGTAAAGGAAAGGTGAGTTAAGAAAATCAATGCAAGATTATACAGCCATTAAAACTAAAGACATATAAGTTCATATAATAACTTCAAAATAGGTCCATAATATATTATTAATTGAAAAAGACCAGACCACCAAAGAGCTGGTACAGTCGCAGTATTCTGTGTATAAAATCGCAGATGTAGATTTTATAGATACATACAGATTCAGAATAATGTCTGAAAGAATGTTCAAAATGTTCACAGTGGTTATGGTCAGGATTCAGGGTGACTTTTTAAAAATTTAAGTGCATATTAAGCAGAAATGTCACTATACTTGGGTCCTTGCTTACTGTTCATAGTTGGTTAATTTACTTTATTACTGGTAAAAGAACTTTCTTGGGTAATACCATGGGCTGCCTTATGAATATAAGAATAAACAGTTCTAAAATAATAGAATATCTCTAGGAACTGAGTTTTTCTTAATACTTTACTACCAATGATTTCTGTATTTATATCTATATAGTATTATTAAACTGTATCAAAATGTAATGAAAATATATATTATGAAATATAAAATTCATTTAGGGAATAATTTTTCAAATTTTTGAAAACTTTTTTTCAAATTGTCATTAATTGGATTCATGAGATGTGGTTTGCTTCTCTACACAATTTCTGCCAGTCTTAGCCAATCTATTTTATGTTTGAATTCACAACATTCCAGCTGAAGCTCTGCAGAATATCATTTTGGAATTTCCAACCATGCTATATTCCAAAACTTATGTGTGGCTTCATTAAGCTTCTTACCTTTATTTTTTTTCCAGCCTGTGAGAGAATACACAGAGCATCATGTCTCAGAGTTTCCCCATGTCAGCATTCGAATCCTTCACTCCATTATCACAACCATAAACACTGTCCTTTGGCTTGATGAAAGTAGCACTCTCTCTCTTGGAATGGGGTTATTTGCAGAGCGCAGGGGGTTAAGTCTGACTATAGTACATGAGCCTGCTAGATTCCTGCAGCCTCTGTCTTCTCCACCATCAGTTGAGCACAGAGCAGCCCATTGCACAGAGCTTCAGTCAAATTGCGCTTCATCTGCTCCCCACTCCCTTGATGGTAAACCTCTCCTCTAGGTTGACCTTATGGAGTTTTCTCACATATTGCTCACCTCTGAGGTCTGGTTTCATGCCTGTGTTTGAAACTTGCACTGCTCTATCAGGATCTTCCTCCACATGTATTTTGAGATTGTCTTGCTATTGCATGTGGAGTAAAAAGGAGAGACTCCATATAGCATCGTGTACGTAATTACCCTGACAGTCCACCTACCACAGTCCTGGTTGTAAGTGTATTGTGTTAGCAAGGTAGATATGATGCCAAACTCTTCTGAGGAATTCTCACATCTCCTGAGGTGCTGCCTAATAAAGGGCAAACTGGCGTTTTGGTCATGTTGCTTTGATCAGTTTTGGCAAATTCAGTTATAAATGCCACTGGGGCATCCGTAAGGTTATCCTGCAAGGGCAGATTGTCAGGCATAAGGTCCCTATGTGTGATCTCTAAAATATGACGTGCTCTAGAGTCAGAGCTGGCTGCTTTGATACTTGGCTGGCTTGCTTCTCCGTAAAATGCTGGTGCTGGGCCATGCTGTGAAAGAGCTGTCTCCCTTCCATCATTTCTGTTACCATTGAGTCAGACCCTGGGTCCGGACTCATGCGGAAGCTACACAGTTAGCTAACACTTTAATAATATGAACTATATTGGGGCACGTAGCACATACTGTGTTTACACACATTTCTAGCTTTGAGGTGATTAAAAGGAATTTTCAGTGTATAAAAATTCTCAGCCAGATTTTTTCCACACAAATTCTCAGCCAGCTTTTTTCCCCACAATCCTAACTCAAACTGGATTACTAATCCCAGATCTTAGCTTAAGTCCAGGAAATACTGTATTTCTTGAAATGAATGTTTCCTTGATGACATCATCATACTTTCTTTTGACATGCTCCATGAGGACCCCACCCTTGGAGACAGAGATTTTTTCATTGCATTTATCTTTAATACTTTTTATATTGTTTGAATTATTTATGATAAATTCCGTCTGGACTTTTTCTGGCTGGGACATCTTTTATTTCATTTATTAGTTCTGTAATTTGTAATTTTACATAGGTAAGTGATAGGTAAGTGATATGATAATGGATGTAAGGACATCCATTTTATTTCCTTCTCCCTTCGTTCCTCCCTCCATCTTTTCACTTTCTCTCCTTCCCCTCTCTCCTTCCTTCCCTCTCCCCCTCCCTGCTCTTTCTTTATTTCTTGCATTTATAAGCATAGGGCTTATGGGACATTTTCTAAAGTTGTAGCACACTTGTAAAATTAAGAGTATGGGCCGGGCGCGGTGGTTCACGCCTGTAATCCCAGCACTTTGGGAGGCCAAGGTGGGCAGATCACGAGGTCAGGAGATCGAGACCATCCTGGCTAACACGGTGAAACCCCATCTCTACTAAAAATACAAAAAATTAGCCGGGCGCGCGTGGTGGGCTCCTGTAGTCCCAGCTACTTGGGAGGCTGAGGCAGGAGAATGGCGTGAACCCGGGAGGCGGAGCTTGCAGTGAGCTGAGATCCGGCCACTGCACTCCAGCCTGGGTGAAAAAGCAAGACTCCATCTCAAAAGAAAAAAAAAAAAAAAAAGCTCAAAAACCGCTTCTTAAATGTTATATTAATGTCCTTGACAGATAATGTTCTCTGATTTAATGGAATTCATCATATTTTTAACATAGGAATGGCAGGAGAGTAATCATGCTTTTCAGGAAACAAGAATTGCCTAACAAGTGAAATGAGGAGTAACAATTTGTATTAATTTTGAAAATAATTTTCGTGTATTTTAAAATAAAAGTGTCAAATTGAGAGACATATTTTATTTTCCAATGAAAAGGGTAATAACATCTTTGTTTTAATGGGTGTATAAGAATTACTGTGTATGGGGATGATCCAACTCTTAGTTAATGAATACTAAAGATTTGATTTACTTTTCTGGTTATATTCTTGGCCCACTTGAGGAATTACTTACACATCTTTAACATATCTTCTCTCCCCATCCCATACCAAGATTTAGATGACATAACAATAACTGATCATTATTGTGCATATTGCACCAGGTGGTATGCTAATTGGTTCAAATAAACTAGCATTTTTAATGGAGAAAAATATATAAATAGTGAACTGTACAGAAAGGAATTGTACAGTTCAATGAATTTTGACAAATATACGTACATGTAATCTCTACTCAGTCAAGATATAGAATATTTGCATCACCCTAGAAAGTTCCCTTAAATCCCTGTCTAGCTACCACGCCAAGGGCAATCCGTGCCATAGAAAACCACTGTTCTGATTTCCAATCACTTTATATTAGTTTTTTCTAATGAATGTAAACGCAGTTACATAGTGTATACCTTTTTTTTCAAGATAATGTTTTTTTGAGTTCACCTTTGTTGTAGATTGGTCACTTGTTCGGTTGTTTTTTAGCTGCTGCATAACATTTCATAAATATACTACAATATATTTAACAATTTTCTTGTTGATTTACATTTTTTACAGGTTTTGGATACCATAAATAAAGCTTCCATAAATATTATTTTACAATTTTTTTGTGAAAATACTGTTTTACTTCTTTTTTTTTTTTTTTTTTTTTGAGACGGAGTCTCGCTCTGCCGCCCAGGCTGGAGTGCAGTGGCCGGATCTCAGCTCACTGCAAGCTCCGCCTCCCGGGTTTACGCCATTCTCCTGCCTCAGCCTCCCGAGTTGCTGGGACTACAGGCGCCGCCACGTCGCCCGGCTAGTTTTTTGTAGTTTTTAGTAGAGACGGGGTTTCACCGTGTTAGCCAGGATGGTCTCGATCTCCTGACCTCGTGATCCGCCCGTCTCGGCCTCCCAAAGTGCTGGGATTACAGGCTTGAGCCACCGCGCCCGGCCTTTGTTTTACTTCTTTTAGGTAAATGTTTAAGAGTGCAAATGAAAGGTCTTAGGGCAAATGTATTTATATTTACCTTATAAATACTGCCTTACTTTAAAAACATAGTTGTTCCATATCCTCACCAGTAGTTGGTATTGTCTTATTGTCTTTCTTTTTAATTTTAGCCACGCTAGTGGGTATAAGATTTTATCTCATTGTGATCAGCATTTTCCTAATAAATAATTATCTTGGGCCTGCTATTTAGTAGTCTGAACCTGATGTCCTTCACCTGTATGATTAATTTAGTATGTCATGTCTCACAATGTTGTAAAATTAAGATTATACACACACACACATATACACACACACACACACACACACACACACACACACACACACAGTGCCTGATACATAGCAAGGGCCTATTAAATTATTGATTGAAGACTATCTTTTCAGCCTTGGCTGCCACTCTGTCACTTTTCCTTGTCTTCTTTTCTCTTGTGTTTATGTTTATCTTCCAGGCTCAACCTTTCCAGAAAGGAGTTGGTTATTTATGTGCCATTTGTAGCTTCAAATCGTACGTAATGCCTTTTGAAATAAGCATGGGTTCACACTGTGCCAGGGATGCTTCTTTGCTTTCTTGTTCATTTTATTTTTTAAAATAATTTCAACTTTTATTTTAACTTCAGAGGGTACATGTGCCTGTTTGTTACACGAATATATTGCGTGATGCTAAACTTTAAAGTATGAATGATCCTAACACCCAGGTTTGGAGCACAGTACCCAGTAGTTACTTTTTCAACATTTACTCCCTCCCTATCTCCCCACTAGTACTCCTCAGTGACCACTGTTGCCAACTTTATCTCCATGTGAACCTAATGCCTAGCTCCCATCTGTAAGTGAGAGCATGCAGTACTTGGTTTTCTGTTCTTGTGTTAATTCACTTAGGATAATGGCCTGCAGCTGCATTCTTATTGCTGCAAACAACAACAACAACAACAACAACAAAACAAAAACATAATTCCATTCTTCTTTATGGCTGTGTAGTATTCCATAGTGTATATGTACCATATTTTCCTTATCTAATCTACCATTGATGGTCGCCTAGGTTGATTCCCTATCTTTGCTATTGTGGATAGTATTGCAGTGAACATGAGTGCATGTGTCTTTCAGTAGAATTATATCTTTTCCTTTGAATATATACCCAGTAATGGGATTGCTGGGTTGAATGTTAGTTCTGTATAAGTTCTTTGAGAAATCGCCAAACTGCTTTTCAAAATGGTTGAACTAATCTGCATTGCCACCAACAGTGTATAAGTATTCCCTTTTCTCTGCAGCCTCACCAGCAACTGTTAATTTGTGACATATTAGTAATATCCATTCTGACTTGTGTAATATGCTATCACATTATGGTCTTGATTTGCATTTCTCTGATGATTAGTGATGTTGAGTAATTCTTCATATGTTTGTTTGGTCATTTGTCTTCTTTAGAGAAGTGTCCATTTTTAATGAGGTTATTTGCTTTTGATGTAAATTGGTTTAAATTCCTTATAGATTCTGTATATGAGACTTTTGTCAGATGTATGATTTGTAAATATTTGCTCTCATTCAGCAAGTTGTCTGTTTGTAGTTCCTTCAGATAATCTGAATAGATGTGGTAAAAAGCTTTTAGGAAAATCCAAAATCCCTTCATGATTAAAAACCCTCAACAAATGAGGCATAAGTGGAACACACCTCAAGATAATAGGAGCCACCTATGACAAACCTACAACTAACATCATACTGAATGGGCAAACCTGAAAATATTCCCCTTAAGAACAGGGATGAGTGTGTCCACTCTTACCACTCCTATTCAACATAATACTGGACATCCTAGCCAGAGCAATCAAGCAAGAAAAAGAAATAAAAGAAACCCAAATAGGAAAACAAATAAGTCTATTATCTCTCCTGATGATGTGATTCTATACCTAAAAAGCCCTAAAGACTCCATCAAAAGGCTCCTAGAGCTGATAAATGATTTCAGTAATGTTCCAGGATATCAAATTAACATAAAAATTAGTGACATTTCTATACATCAATAACATTCAAGCTCAGAACCAAATAAATGCAATTCTACTTACAATAGCCACAAAAAGATAACATGCCTAGGAATATGTCTAACCAAGGAGATGAAAGATGTCTACAAGGAGAACTACAGAGCACTGCTGAAAGAAGTGTTTTGTGTCATGGAACACCAGCAAATGAGAACACAATACATGCTTATGGATTGGAAGAATTAATATTGTTAAAGCGGCCATACTACTCAAAGCAAACTACAGGTTCAACACTAGTCCTATCAGATTACTAATGTCATTTTTCACAGAATTAGAAAAAACAATTATATAGAACAGAAAAATCCCAAATAGCCAAAGCAATCCTAAGCAAAAAGAACAAATTCAGAGTCATTACATTACCTGGCTTCAAACTGTACAATAAGGCTATAGTAACCAAAACAGTGTGGTGCTAGTACTAAAACAAACACATAGATAAATGGAACAGACTAGAGAACCCAGAAATAAAAGCTGCATACCTATAGCCATCTTCAACAAAGTTGACAAAAATAAGCAATGGGGAAAGCACTCCCTATTCAATAAATGGTGCTGGGATAGTTGGCTAGCCATATGCATAAGAGTAAAACTGGACCCCTACATTTCACCATATACAAAAATTAACTCAAGGTGGATTAAATATTTAAATGTAATATCTCAAACTTTGAGAATCTTCAGTGAAAACCCAGACAATACCATTCTTGACATTGGCCTTGGGAAAGAATTTGTGATCAAGTCCTCAAAAACAATTGCAACAAGAAAAAAAATTGACAAATGGGAACTAATTCATTGGATATTTACTTTTTAAAACTTGGGAGAGTTGAGACAGCTAACTTTGGCAGCATTCTCAACTTTTTTATGAAGTTTTTTTTTCTTCATCAAGAAAGTTTTATTAAAACATTTCTGGAGATGAGTAGCACAATGCCTCCTGTGGTTCAATGCACTCTAGTCATCTATTCTGTGATTCTGCATCCAGAAATCTGATTTAGGCTCCATCTTCCACTACGCTTATAGTTCATGCAACCGTGTATCTGTGATCACTGCTTTAAGCACCGTGACACTATAGTTCTTTGAAACTTTTTTCCCCAGATTTGGGGACATTGTCTATTATGAATTCAGAAATCAGTATCTCTCTCCTTAAATGGAAATGAAGATGTCTGTGAATCTTTCGTTAGAAGTAGGCTTTCTCTCCAAGCATTGCTATAGCCAAAACTTGTCAGCTGATGAGGAAGAAAATGGTTAGGAGAAAGAAGAGGCAAAATGATAAAGGCAAATGGTTGACATCTGCCTAAAGAGACCAAGTATTAATGGCTTGGGAAGGATGACAAAGGAAGAATGAGATAATAGAAGGGAAAGAGCTTCCTGATCATCTGAAGGAAATGCAACCAAAATGGAAGAGAATAATTATTTAGTGAGAATATGCAGGAGGGAGTTGAAAACTTTGTAGTGTTATCTTGGAATCTTCTTGTAATGATACAGTACTGTTTAGAGCAGAATTCAGGCCAATGCAAGTTCATCATGCATCAAAACGGAATGGAGAGGAAGACAATGATAAAAGTATATGGAGCACAGTATAGAATTGTAGTTATAAATCTATCCCTAGAGTCACTAGTGCTACTATTTTCTTGCTATGTGACCTTAAGCAAGTTACTTCTGAGAGATTTCCTCACTGATTATTGAGAATAATAATAGTTTATATCCCACAGGGTTATTATGCTGAAAGAGGACAAAGTGCATGTAAATCACTCAGCATGTGGATTGGAATTTAGTAATTGTGTGACATTTATTAAGCACTGTGATTAATATGTTTGAGGATCTAGCTTGCCCACAATTCTATGCCAGCAGTAGCAGTAACTCCTATTATCCAGTTTTGAGAATTAAATATAAAAAGTACTCTCAGTTTTCAGATGAAGAAACTGAAGGTTTAGAGAAATTAAGCAGTTGGTCTAACTGTAAAGTCTGGTGTGTATGTTTTCTCACCATATCCACACAGTATCAAATATAAACCGAGTCCCTGAGACAACTTTTAAAACTATAGTTCTGTTTATTTTATGGATAACATCATCTCATCAATTTAGGTGAGAAATATTAAGATAAAGAGCAATGTAGAAGGATGCTATGAGGGTTAGATCGATTGATTGATCGTCCTACCTACCTACCTACTTACCTACCTATTTTAATAGGAAAGTGTCCATGTGTTATAAAATACCAAACTGACTACAAGATAAAGCCCTACAAACCTTTTCTTGGTGAAGCTTTTGACATTCAGTTCTTATTAAATTGTCATTACCCTGAATACAAGAAGAAATAAAAAAATCTAAGGAAGTGATCTATTTCAGCTTTGCGTTTAGACAGATACCCATCTAAGGCACTGTAAAAAGTTGATTTTCTATATATGTGAACTTCTGTAAAAAAAAAAAAAAATCACTTAGAATTATAATTGTTGCTTCAGGTCCCTTTAAGAGGTACAAAGTCACAAGAGACTTAACAATGAAAACATATTAGATAAACTCCAAAAACAAAAAATTCAAAAAACTGTCAGACCAGGATGCAGATAAAACTACATGAAAGAAATTCTAAAACAAGGTGAACCCTTTCTGGAGAGAGAATGGTTACTTTTCTCCTTGGGAGCATGGCAGGAAGCACCATGAAATCAATAAATTTGTTAGGGAGATTCAAACACTCTTGTTCAATCTCTGAACAAGAGATTGAAAATGTGTGCAGTTGGGTGGTGTCCCTGCATTTGTCAAATCGGTAGTTTCCCTGCAAACAATCTTTTCTCTCCTTTATAAACAAGGAGTGTTCTTAATCTTCATCTCAAAGAAGTTTGTCATATGAGGTAAATAATATAGAAATAAACCATAGGCCGGGCGCGGTGGCTCAAGCCTGTAATCCCAGCACTTTGGGAGGCCGAGACGGGTGGATCGCGAGGTCAGGAGATCGAGACCAACCTAGCTAACACGGCGAAACCCCGTCTCTACTAAAAAAATACAAAAAAACTAGCCGGGTGAGTTGGCGGGCGCCTGTAGTCCCAGCTACTTGGGAGGCTGAGGCAGGAGAATGGCGTAAACCCGGGAGGCGGAGCTTGCAGTGAGCTGAGATCCGGCCACTGCACTCCAGCCTGGGCAACAGAGCGAGACTCCGTCTCAAAAAAAAAAAAAAAAAAAAAAAAAAAAGAAATAAACCATAATACCTTGGCATCTCTCTCTCTGTTTAATCGAACCAGACAACTTTACCCTAAAATTGGACTACAATTCAGTCAATTGTCTCTTCCCCATAGTGACTCTCTTAGACTTTTCTCTGCATTGACATTTACTGAATCTGCAAATGGATGTTGATTAGTGGTTTTCCTTTATATGGCAGTAACTTTGATGAGGTATCTTGCCACAAATGGCTTTCTAATACTTATCTAAGTATGGATTTTCTAAGACTCTACTACACTTTCTACTACTAATAGGATAGGTAATAGAAAAATAAGATGATCATAAAAGTCGATGATGAATTGTTTTTGAGAAAGTAATGAAGTTAGTTTTAGTTAATATTAAGCTTCTGCTTCAGTGTATCAGTGATTTATTTCATTTAAAGCCACAGATTTGGGAATGGAGTCTTCAAAATACAGGTCCCATTTTATAACAAAATTTCATTGCTAGCAAATGAGCGTTAATGGATAATTGATGGAGGTAATGTTTAATGGTTAGTCACAAATTATTTTTTTTCATAAGCTTTGCTATTTGCCTGTTCTAGAGGCCAGTCCAATGAAAGGCTATTATTTGACATCATCTGCTTTTTTGCCCACCATAGGCCCTGGGTAAATTGAAGTCTGCTTATCACTGCAGTTGCTAGAGGGTATTGATATACCTGCTTTTGTGAAGACTCTCTTTTCACGGGCTGCTTTTTATTTGTGCCTTCTGAGACTATAAATCCTTTCCAGTGTGAAATGGCCTGGGTTTGCAAGCAAGAAGATAAGAGTGGTATCCAATTGTACCATCACCTGTTAATGCCTGTTATGCTTGGCTAAGCTTCCAATTATATGATTCTATTCAATATTGTGATGAGGGACCTGAAATGACATGGTGTTAGTGATCTTACCTACTTCAAGAAATTCTAATCTTTGAATAAATAACAAAAGGAATCTTTTGATAACATTTAGGCACTGAAGTCTCTGATTTTTGAAGGAGAAGATAGTGGACTTTTGAAAAACTCCAAACCTCAATTATGTGCCCTGAATCGTTAAGAACTTAACTTTCATGTATAAAAGTGAGATTTTTAATCTTCCAAGCTTTCATGAAATTGAGGCCAAGAACTGGATTCTGATTCATGAAATGAAAGTTCAAACACTCTTTCAATAAATGCAATAAAGTCGTATAATGAAATAGTTTAATGGCTTTACATTTTTTCTCTTCTCCTTTACGTGGCATTTCTTAGCTGGAGACTAGCTGCTCTATTTTCCAGGCAGCATGTATTTGAGAAGCCATGTGAAGCAGAGGGTTAGCTTGTAGACTCTGGGGCCAGGTATCCTGGACTCAAATTTTGTTTCTGCCACTACACAGCTGTGTAACTTGGAATCAACTCTTCCTCTCTAAATACGTGTGTCTTTATCTGCAAAAGAGGAATAAAGAAAGTTTTTGTGAGGGTTAAATGAGTTAATATCAGTAAGTCTTAAGACAGAACCTGCCACAAAGGGCATTATACATGTGGATATTATTAAGTAGTCACTAGTAGTAGTTTTGTGCTGTAACTATGTATAATGAACATCTGAAACTGAGTTTGTACAGCATCCTTTCCTCCAGCTATTGCTAACAAGTTTTTAAAATTTCCTTTGAGGTACAACTCTCTTCTTCTCTGAGTCTTGGTGAGACTGTCAGTCGAGCCTCCCTGTAATCCCCCAACCAAATCTGAAATCTCCTGATTCTTTCCCAGGAATTTGAATCTTGGGTAGGTAGGGTGACACAGAAATAGTCACAGTTGATACCTATCAAGGGTAGTGCTCCAAAGTGCCTATTTTGTTTTGCCTGCTATTTATATTCCCCCAATTATCCTGTCTCCTTCCTATTTTTCTTTTAAGACTACTCATTTCTTCCTCCTCCTCCAAATTAATTCCCATAGAGGCAGTTTAAGGAACATCTTTTGTTATTGGAGTGTGTCTCCAGGTAAATAAAATCTTATTTACCCGAGTGGTTGTTCCAGCCACAAAAAATATTTTTTTCTTGTTATATTTCAAAAGACATTTAGTACCTTAGGCACATTTTGGAGTCCTTTATATAATATATAGGCACAATAGAAAACTGTCTGGCTTGTTTCTAGAATGCAAACCTAAACCCTAACATATTTACATTCATTAAAGTCTCATTTCCCCCCTCTCCTTTGACTTAAATCATTTCATTTTTCAGTCTTTCACTCTTAATGTTTTTCTAGCTTGAGTTCAATAGGCATTAGGATACAAATATTGTTTTCTAAATAACTGTAAGGAGAAGGGAATGAAGACAGTTATGAGTGAACATTTTTACCACATTTTGTTATGTATGACAACCTTACTGAAGAGAGAAATCAGTCTTTGGTAGCTTTACATATACGTGTATGTGTGGGATTTATGTAATATTTAGAATATAATGCACTTGGCTAAGTTTTCTGTGTACTTTTTGGGTGCTAAGCACTGTGTTAGGTTGAATGATACAAATGAGAATGACACAATCCCTGGTAAGAAAAAGCTTTTCATCTTTGATGAGAGGTATGTATCTGGTATGTTGCCAGATACACTAGCCTTTAGGTTAAAAAAAAATGACAGTTTAACTTTTTTTAAGTTTTATATTGTTTTTGAGGTAACACTAGTGCTAGATGCAGGAGGCAGATGAAGGAGGGTCCCCAGAGAATCTCCAACTCGCCCCACAAGTGTTTACATCAGATGCTTTTGTGCAGACGAGGGAACCTGCCCAGGGTCTTGTCTGCACATGCCTGCAATGGACGACGGGCCCACCTGCACACTAGGAGAATGGGGAGGAGCCTGGCCTCTTCAGCTGTTGTGTGGTGGCCTGGTATTCAGTCTGCGAGGTGAGAGCCTGTTAGCAGTACTCCTTTCACTGAGAGCAATCAGTCTCCAGATAAGAGATGCTGTGTAAAGGAGAAGAGAAGAAACATAAAGCCATTTTACAAAGGAGCGTATTAGCAGTACTCCTTTTTTTCTGCTTTCCTTACCTTTCAATGTGTCCATGTGCCTACTCTTTCCTGGTTGTTAACAATAACCCGTATTTAACTGAACTAAGGAACAAAAAGTTCTTCATCACTAACACATAATAAATGTATGTATTTATGTGGTACAGTATGATGTTTTGGTATATTTGATGTTGGATTCACAATGGCTATCAGACCTTATTAGTCTAATGGAAGACATCAATTTCTCTTCCTTTCCCTAGAAATATATTTTTTCTTGTAGATGCATTCAATTGGGTCCATCACATATGCTATTAATATTAATACATTAATATATATTATATTATGTATAATGTATATTATATATACTATAATTATATATAATATATATTAAAATAATTATATATAATATAATATATTATATATAAATGCACATATTATATATTAATATTAATTAACTAATATTAATATTATAATATATTAATATTAATTTATCATCATCATCATAATATATCTCTCTCCTCCTTGATCTTTAACATTAATTCATGTAGGATTTGATTTATCCAAGTTGTTTATCCTCAGATTATAATAGCTATTTGAGATAAGTCCTGTCTGTGGAAGATGTTGTCTAAAATACTCCTAAAGGAGGACTCAGCAACATCTGTGCCTTTATCCAGAACTTTCTTCTCACCTCTCTGTACCACGCTTCTTCCTGTGCCTACTACAGTGCTGTGGTTAGCAGGGACCATCCCCTTGGCAGATGGTGGTGCTCACTTGAGTCGTGACAAAATGGTAGTGTGAAATCAAAAGGTGCTGGTAGAACCAAGAGGCTCTTGCTGGGAGGCTGTAGAAGAAACCATCAAATGATAAAAAATAATAATAAGTACAAAAGATGCCTTAGCTATAGCTGGCCTTTATGAAGAAATAGTGAGAGACATTGTGTTGGACTTTTATATTTTTCTACAGTATTTCTAGGTTTTGATATCTCTGTGATATAATTACTAATGAAGAAAGCTGGAAATTTTTGATTTAATTCATAATAGTGAATCCTAGCACTAGCTGATATCATATTTTGAAGCAATGGTTTCAAACATTGAAACATAACAAATATTAGTGCAATCTCTCAAGTAAAGGTAGTTTTCTCCATGTTTTCTACATTTGAAAACCAGAGGAGAGATGCAGGTGATTGTGGTTCCAAGGTATCCTCAGTGCTGTCTGAAACAGCCCAAACAACATGCTATCTAGCTTTCAGAATCTCCTCTTTGTTTTCTTCATTGCCTGAAAATAATGCTTGTCTCAGGGAGTTGAGTTCTACTCAAAAATAGATGTACAACTTCAGCTACTCATTTATCACCTAGAAACTGTGAACCAATTCTGCTCTTTGCCCCACATACTAAAAGACTGCTATTTTACTCTTTAGAGGAAGATGAATGTGTTGGCAGACTACTCATTACTGCCATTGGAAAATAGGTATTCAAGCTAAAAATAATGAGGAAGGTGAAATGTGTGCGAATTTCAAATGAGATTGGACAAAGCCCTCCAGACAGTGCTAAAGGGAACAATACAGTATTGTCATTAGGGCTGGATCAGGTGACCTCTCTGTAATGGGCCCTTTCTTCCCCTGAACTCACTTTTGAAATCCTATTATGATGAAAACGGGCTGGGCAAATGAGCTCCAAATACATCTAGATTTTAAAAGTATTCCATAACCACTTTTAATCTGGCAATTTAAAAGTATAACCTCCAGATAAATTTCACCATCCATCTCCATTATAGATCTTATAACTACTTAAAAAAGAAAGGGAGTCTTTTTGGCATATTTTTCTTTATCTCATGATTTCATAACATTATGCCTACTTTGGAAGTCTAAATTGTAGTTTGCATGTTTTCCTAATTAAAAATACATTGCCTTTTTTTCTGTTCCTGCTGAGAAATAAAAGAACTCTTTCCAAAAAAATAGTTGTTTACCCGTGGATGGACCTGATACCCATTATCCTAAGCAAATTAACACAGGAACAGAAAAACAAATGCCACATAAAATGAGAGTTAAACATTGGTACTCATGGACATAAAGATAACAACAGTAGACACTGGGGACTACTAGAAGGGGTAGATAGGGAGGAGGGTAACGGTTGAAAAACTGACTCTTGTGTACTATGCTCAGTACTTGGGTGACAGGATGATTCTTATTCTGAACTTCAGCATCGTGCAATATACCCAGTTAACAAACTTAAGCATGGGCCCTGAATCTAAAAGAAAAGTTGAAAAACAGAACAAAATTTATGCACAAGATCAGAGGCTCACATTCTTATAGTTACACGTTCTCTTTACTTGGAAAATAACATGGTCGATTCAAGTAACTGAAAAGTAAGTTTAGAATCTCTGAAGGATTTGGAGATGTTGCTTGTTTGTCATTGTTATTAATTTCCTAGTTAGTGGAAGCATTTGGCTGCTTCTCTCAAATACCAACAATCCTTTCATCTAACTCCCTTAGATGAAATCTGAAAGTGTTATTTAGGTATTAGTCATACTGGCTCATGTATAACCCCTGTTATTGTCAAGAGAGCCAAACTCGTGACTTTAAAAAGGTATCAGGTAGGATTTGGCCTTAAGAAGTAACCAAATTGGATATTGAACTTAAATTAAATAATTAACAAAATGATGGGTAGAAGTATGTCACAGATAAATGTCTGGCAAGTAATATTCCCTTAAAAGGGGAATTGTAAAAACATCACAGCTGAAATAAACGAAATGTCACATGAACAACGAAAAATAAGTTGTTTATAGCTTGAGATGAAATATGCAAATAATTTCCTTAGGAAATGTTAAAATAGTTTAACGAGAGAGCAACAAACTTCCATATATATGTGTGTGTATATGTGTGTGTGTGTATATGTGTATATATACATGTGTGTGTGTATATATATAAACACACATGGGTTTGAACCACACAGTTTCACATATATGAAGATTTTCGTCCACCTCTGACACCTCTGAGACAGCAAGACCAACCCCTCTTCTTCCTCATTTTCTTCAATCTATTCACCTTTATGGTGATCCACATCCATTTAACGAATAGATTTTAATAACATTCTCTTTCTCTAGCTTCCTTTATTATAAAAATGCAGTATATATTTGTATACATGCATACGACATACAAAATATGGTTAATTGACTATGTGTCAGTAAAGCTTCAACAGTAGGCTATTAAGAAGGTTTTGGGGAGTCAAAAGTTATACACTAATTTTCTAATGAATGGGAGTAGGCACCCTTAAACTCCCAGTGGTTAGAGAATCCACTGCATATATGAAACTTCAATAGCAGCCAGTTGATATACTTGCCCTAAATAATAGACATTCCTACTAAAGAAATTCTAAAATCTAGTTCTATCAGCAAATTTCATGAAGGGATAGAAAAGGACAGAGCCATGAAGCAGAGATACTGGACTGCTTCAGTTAGACATTGGTGACTTGTCTTTGGAAGGCCCTCTGGAAGGTTAAGCTTCTCATTCCCCCTTCCCCTAACTTTAGTAGACTAATCTACTGACTTTCCATATGCATTTGTCTTTTCTGGACATTTCATATACATGGAATTATAAAACATTTAGTCATTTATAACTGCTGTTTTTACATGTATTCTAGGTAAAACTGTTTTGAATATGTCAGTACCTGATTTCCTTTTATTGCTAAATAATGTGTTCTATTATATAGATAAGGCACATTTTGTTTATCCATCCACTGCTTGGTGGACGTTGGATGGTTAACCCTTTTTTGCTGTTACAAGTAATGCTGCTATGAATATTTGTGCACAGGTGTTTGTGTGAAAATACATTTTTTTCTCTTGGGTTTATATACCTAAGCATAAAATTACTGTGTTATGTGGAAACTCTATACATAATATTTTGAGAAACTGTTAAACTGTTTTCTTAAGGATTGTATCATTTTAAAATTCCACTAGCATTATATGAGGTTTTAATTTGTTTACATCCTTGCCAACACTTATCATTATTGTTCTTTTTAAAATTTAGCCATACTAGTGGGTATGAAAAAGTATTTTATTATGGTTTTGATTTATATTTCCCTAATGATGAATAAGGCTTAGCATTTTTCATGTGTTTCTGTATATTTTCTTTGGAAGAATGACTATTCAAACATTTTGCCCATTATTAATTTGTCTTTTTGATTTTGAATTGTAAGACTTAAAAATATACATTCTGAATGTAATTCCCTTAGATATATTATTATAAATATTTTTTCCCATTTCATCAGTTGATTTTTCACTTTATTGTGCCCTTTAAATACAAATTTTTTAAGCTTGCTAAAGTCAATTGATCTATTGTTTTTATCACTTATACTCTAAAAGGCATTACCTAGCTCAGGGTCATTAAATTTACATTTTCTTCCACATGTTTTATGGTTTTAGCTTTTATGTATAGGTCTATAATTCACTTTGTGTTGATATTAATATACGATGTGAGAACCGGGTCTATTTTTTTTTTTTTTTTGCACATACCTCTCCATTGGTCCTACCAGTATTTTTGTTGAAAAGATTATTCCCCACCACTAAATTATGTTGTACCTTGTCAAATAACAGTTTATAACAAATGTATAGTCTCTTGAACTTTTCAATTACCTTCCTTTGATCAATATGTCCATCCTTACAGTAGTATTACAGTATCTTGATTAATGTAGTTTGCTAGTTCGTAGTGAGTTCTGAAATAAGAAAGTGTGAACCCACTGACTTTATTGTTTCTTTTTATTAAAGGTGTTTTGAGTTGTCTGAATCCCTTGCAATTTTATATAAATTTCAAGGTCAGCTTATTTCATGCTAGAAAAGAAATTATGATTTTATTAATGCTTGCATTGACGCTGTAGATGATTTTGGGAGTATTCTCATCTTAACAATATTAAGTACTTCAATTTATAAATGTGGAATGTGTTGCCTTTTTAGTAGATTTTAATTTCTTCCAACAATATGCTATAGTTTTCAGTGTCGAAGACTTGCCCCTCTCTTGTTAAATTTATTTCTATTTATTTTTTATTTATAATTCTATTGAAATACAATTGTGTTCTCATTGTATTTTTATAATTTCACTAACAATTTATAGACATACAATTAACTTTCATTTATGAAAATGTTATTGTACAACTTTTCTGAATGTGTTTAATACTTCTCATAGTAACTTTCTGTGTTCTTAGATTTTTCTACATCAAACGTCATGCCGTCTGTGAAGTGAGACAATTGCATTGTTCCTCTCTGATCTGACTTACCTTGTTCTTTGTTATTCTAACCTAACGATCTAGCTAGAACCTCCAATACAATGTTGAATATAACTGGGAAGAGTGGGCATCTTGTCTTTATCCTCACTTTAGGGGGCAAATACGTAATATTTCACCATTGTTAAGTATGATGTTATCTGTGCATTTTTCTTAAATATCCTTAAACAGGTTGAGGAGTTTTCCTTTTATTCCTAATGTGTTCAGTGTTTTCACATGAAAATTTGTTGGCTTTTTCTGAATGATTTTTCTATGTGTATTGATAAGATACTGGAGTTGTAAGTATCTTAAGACTTTTATTCTATAGAGTATATTGGTTAATTTTAAGATGGCAACACATTCTTGAGAAAAATTTCACTTGGCCATGGTGTATAATCTATTTTATGTTAATGATTCTATTGCTAGCATTTTGTTGAGAATTTTTATGTCTATATTCACAAGGAATGTTGGTGTGGAGTTTTCTTCCATGCCTTTTTCTGGTTTTGCTATTGGAATAATACTTACCTCTTAGAATGGGTTTAGGATTTCCCTTTTTTGGAATAGTTAAGAAGGTATGCTATTGTGTGTTCTTTAAATGTTGAATAGAATGCACCAGTAAAACCGTCTGGCCTGGCCATAGTTTGTGCAAAGCACTTTTTAATTACAAAATTATTTTTTATTTATTATAAGCTTATTCAGCTGTAGAACTTCTTCATTCAGTTTCAATAGTTTATATCTATTGTGGAATTGTCCATTTCATTTTGGGTTGAAAATTATTATTTTTTTTTTTGAGATGGAGTCTTGTACTGTCGCCCAGGCTGAAGTGCAATGGCATGATCTGTGCTCACTGCAACCTCCGCCTCCTGGATTCAAACGATTCTCCTGCCTCAGCCTCCCAAGTATCTTGGATTACAGGCGCCCGCCACCACACCTGGCTAATATTTTGTATTTTTAGTAGAGATGGGGTTTCACTATGTTGGGCAGGCTAGTCTTGAATTCCTGACCTCATGATCCGCCCACCTCAGCCTCCCAAAGTGCTGGGATTACAGACGTGAGCCACCCTGCACAGCCTGAAGTTTTTTTTCAAGCAAGTGTTTATAGTATTATATTACAATCTAATGCATTTTTATAAGGTCGGCATTCATGTTCTGCCTTTCATAATTTCAATAATATGAGGTTTTCTCTTTATTTCTTAGACAATCTGTTACAAAACAGCTTCTTGGTATTATTTCTCTAGTGCTTTTATTCTTTATTTCATTTATTTTTCTTTGTACTCTTTTGTTAACTTTGATTTTAAGTCAAGGGATATATGTGCAGGATGTGCAGGTTTGTACATAGTAAACATAAGTCATGAAGGTTGGTTCTACAGATTATTTTATCACCCAGGTATTAAGTCTAGCATCCATTAGTTGTTTTTCCTGATCCTCTCCCTCCTCCCACTCTCCACCCTCTGAAAGGCCCCAGTGTGTATTGTTCCCTTCTATGTGTCCATGTCTTTATCACTTAGTTCCCACATATGAGAACATGTGATACTTGGTTTTCTGTTCTTGCGTTAGTTTGCAAAAGATAATGGCCTGCAGCTCCATCCATGTCCCTGGAAAGGACATGATCTCATTCTTTGTATGGTTGCATACTATTCCATGGCATATATGTACCACATATTCTTTATCCAGTCTATCACCAATGGGCATTTGGGTTGATGCTATGTCTTTGCTATTGTGAATAGTGCTGCAATGAACATACGCATGCATGTGTCTTCACAATGGAATGATTTCTATTCCTTTGGTTATGTTTCCAGTAATGGAATTACTAGGTTGAGTGGAAGTTCTGTTTTGGGGTCTTTGAGGAATTACCACACTGTCTTCCATAATGGTTGAACTAACTGATTAGAGAAATGCAAATCAAAACCACTGTGAGATATTTTTTCACACCAGTCAGAATGGCTATTATTAAAAAGTCAAAAAATAACATGCTGGTGAGTTTGTGAAGAAAACACAACACTTTTACATCATCCTCTTTATTCTTTCCTTCCGCTTGTTTTGGCTGAGTTGCTTTTATTTTTCTAGTTTCTTTGGGTGGAGAATTTGGTGGATGGGTTGAGATCTTTCTGATTTTATAATATAGGTTTTGAGGGTCATCAATATCCTCTAAGCGCTGCTTTTACTACATCACATAAATTTTACTGTATGATTTTATTCACATAAAATTATTTACTAGTTTACCTATGTTTTTTTGGTTGACCTGTTGGTTACTTAGAATGCCGTTGTTTACTTTCCACCTATATATGACATCCCAAATTTCTTTATATTACTGATTTACACATTTATTCTCTTGTGGTTGAATAACACATTTTATACAATAATTTTAATCTTTTCCAATAATTGATTTGTCCATAATGTAACATATTTTATAGCCTGGAGAATGTTTCACAGGTACATAAGAAGAGTGTGTATTCTGTTGTTGGGTGGAGTGCTGTATAGATGTTTTAGATCTAGTTATCACATTTGTTTTCCAAGTTGCTGTACCAAATTACCACAAACTCAGTGGCTTAAAACAACACAAATATATAACAATTTTTAAAGGTCAGAGTTTGAGTAAAATCAATGTGTTGACATTGATTAGAGACTCCCTCCTGGAGTCTCTAGGGAATACACTGCTTCCTTGTCATTTTTTTAACTTCTACAGGCTACCTGTACTGCTTGCTCATGATGCTTTTCTTTGCTATCTTCAAATCCAGCAATGGCAGGCAGAATCCTCACATTATATCCCTCTGACCTGTTATTGTACTACCCTCACCCAATTTTAAGAGCCCTTATGATTCTATGATATGGTTTGTTTCTGTGTCCCCACCCAAATCTCGTGTCAAATTGTAATCCCCATTGTTGGAGGTTGAGCCTGGTGGGAGGTGCTTGGATCATGGGAGCAGGTTTCCCCTTCAGTACTGTTCTTGTGATTGAGGGTTGTCCTGAGATTTGGTTGTTTAAAAAGTATGTAACACTTGCTGCCACCCCCCACCCCGCTCCTGCCATCTAAGACATGCCTGCTTTCCCTTCACCTTCCACCATAATTGTAAGTGCCCCAAGACCTCCCCAGCCATGCTTCCTGTATAGCCTGTGGAACTGTGAGCCAATTAAACCTCTTGTCTTTATAAATTACCCAGTCTCAGTCTCAGATATTTTAATAGCAACGTGAGAACTGAGTAATACAGAAAATTGGTACCAGGAGTAGGGCGTTGCTATAAAGATACCTGAAAATGTGAAAGTGACTTTAGAGCTGGGTAACGGGAAGAGGTTGAAACAGTTTGGAGGGCTCAGAAGAAGGAAGGAAGGTAAGCAAAAATTTGGAGCTTTCTAGAGACTAGTTGAATGGTTATGACCCAAATGCTAATAGTGAGATGGACAGTGAAGTCCACTCTGAGGAGGACTCAGATGAAAATGAGGAACTTACTGGTAACTGGAGTAAACATCATGCTTTCTATGCTTTAGCAAAGAGACTGGTGGCATTGTCTCTCTGTTCAGGGGATCTGTGGAACTTTGAACTTGAGAGAAATGATTTAAGGTATCTGAAGAAAGAAATTTCTAAGCAGCAAAGCACTCACTAAATGGCCTGGCAGCTTCTAGAGCTTATGCTCATATGCATCAGCAAACTGAGTGACCTGAAACTGGAATTTATATTTAAAAGGGAAGCAGAGTGCAAATGTTTAGAAAATTTGCAGCCTGGCTATGTGGTAGAAAAAAACAACAACTCATTTTCTGGGGAGAAATTAAAGCCAGCTGCAAAAATATGCGTAGCCAGAAGGAAGGCAAGTACTAAAAGCCAAGAAAATGGAAACCAGGCCCTGAAGGTATTTCAGAGACAGGCCTAGGGAGGGAAAATGGTTTCATAGGCCAGGACCAGGGCCCTACTGCCCTGCGCTGCCTCAGGACACTGCTGCCTGCATCCCATCTGCTTCAGCTACAGTCATGGCTCAAAGGGGCCCATGTACTTGGGCTGCTGCTTTAGAGGGTGAAAGCTGTAAACCTCACTGGCTTCCATTTGGATTTAAGTCTGCAGGTGTACAGGGTGTAAGTGTTGAGGCTTGGGAGCCTCTACCTAATTTTAGAAGATGTATGGAATAGCCTGGATGTCCAGGAGAAAGCCTACTGCAGGGGTGGAGCCCTCATGGAGAACCTTTTCTAGGGCAGTGCGGAGGGGAAATGTGGGTTTGGAGTCCCCACAAAGAGTTCTCTCTGGAGAACTGCTTAGTGGAGCTGTGAGAATAGGGCCACCATCCTGCAGACCCCAGAATGGTAGATACACCAACAGCTTGTATCTTGCACCTGGAAAAGTCACAGGCACTTAATACCAGCCCTTGAGAACAACTGTGGGTACTGAGCCCTGCTGTGCCACAGAAGTGGAGCTGCCTAAGGCCTTGGGAGCCCATTGTTTTCACCAGTGTGCACTGCATGTGAGACATGCAATCAAAATAGATTGTTTTGGAGATTTAAAATTTAATGATTGCCTTGCTGGGTTTTGGACTTGTGTGAGGTCTGTAGCCTCTTTCTTTTGGCTGATTTCTCTCTTTTGGAAAGGGAGTATTTACCCAATGCCTATATCTTCATTGTATCTTAGAAGTAATGAACTATATATATATATATATATATATATATATATATATATATAGAATACACTCATAGGTAAAAGGGATTAGCTTTGTCTCAGATGGCACTTGGGACTTCTGAGTTAATGCAGGAATGAGTTAAGACTTGGGGGAACTCCTGGGAAGGCATGATGATGTTTTGCAATGTGAGTAGAACGTGGGATTTGGTAGGGGTCAGTGTAGAATAATATGGTTTGGGTCTGTGTCCTCGCCTAAATCTCATGTCAAATTGTAATCCTCAGTATTGGAGGTGGGGCCTGGTAGGAGATGGTGGGATTTTGGGAGTGGATTTCCCCTTTGGGGCTGTGCTCCTGATAGTGTTATTACGAGATCTGGCTGTTTAAAAAGTGTGTAGTACCTCCCCCCAACACTCTTTCTCCTGCTTTGGCCATGTAAAGATGTGCCTGCTTCCCCTTCACTGTCTGTCAGGATTGTAAATTTCCCAAATCCTCCCCAGCCATAATTCTTATACAGCCTGTGGAACCATGAGTCAATTAAAACCCTTTTCCTTATAAATTACCCAGTGTGAGATATTTCTTTATAGCAATGTGAGAACTAACTAACACATTATATTTGGCCTATGTGTATAATCCAGGATAGCTTCTTTATCTTAAAGTAAACTGATTAGCAATCTTAATTTGATCTTCAACCATAATTCCCCTTTGTCATGTAACATAATAAAAACAGTGATTCTGGGTTTTAGCATGTGTACATCTTCAAGAATCCATTATTCTACCTACCAGACATACATTATTATTTTTATGTTCTATTTCCTTATTGATAATATGCTTCCTTTTTCTATCAGTTGTTAAAAGTAGGGTATGGAAGTCTCTAATTATTATTTGTGAATTGTTTATTTCTCTCCAATCCTGACTATTGTTGATTTATAAGTTTTATTGCCCCAGTTGTTGGATGCATGTATGTTTACAATGTTTATGTCTTCTGAATATATTGATATTTTCATTACAAAATGTCTCTAATTTTCTTTAACAAATTTTTGCTGAAACACTATTTTGTCTAATACTAGCATAGCCTCTTCACTCTCTTTTCACTACATTTTGCATGGTATATCTTTTTTAATCTTTTATTTTCACCCTATTTATGTTTTAAATGTGTGTTCGTTGTACATAAAATATAGTTCAATTAAGTTTTTTTCAATTTATTTTGACAGTCTCTTGAATGGAGTGTTTAGTCCATTTTTATTTAATGTAATCATTAATAAAGTGGGTTTTACATCTGTCATCTTGCTTTACATTTTCCATATGACTCATGCAATTTATAAATTTCCCCATTACTGCTATCTAGGTATTCTCTAGTATATTAATTTCCTTTATGTATACTACATTTTTGAGTTATTTTCGTTGGGCTTTCCCAGAGAATTACAATACACATCTTATCTTCAAATTATCTAGGGTGGATTAACATCAACTTTATTTCTATATTGTTTGAAACTTTGCCAAAATATAGTATTTCCCTATCCCCTCTCATGCCATTATCATACAAATTACTTCTTTATAATACCATGAAAAAGGTTTTATAATTATTGTTTATGCAGATGTCTTTAAAAATAAGAAAATAGAACTACAAATAAAAATGCATTTATACCAAAGGCTGGCAGAGACATAACAAAAAAAGAGAATTTTAGACCAATATCCCTGATGAACACTGGTGCAAAACTCCTCAATAAAACACTGGCAAACTGAATCCAGCAACACATCAAAAAGATCCACCATGATCAAGTGGGCTTCATCCCTGGGATGCAAGGCCGGTTCAATATACCCAAATCAATAAACGTAATCCAGCATATAAACAGAACCAAAGACCAAAACCACATAATTATCTCAATAGATGCAGAAAAAGCCGCTGACAAAATTCAGCAGCCCTTCATGCAAAAAACTCTCAATAAATTCGGTATTGATGGAATGTATCTCAAAATAATAAGAGCTATTTATGACAAATCCACAGCCAATATCATACTGAAGGATCAAAAACTGGAACCTTTCCCCTTGAAAACTGGCACAAGACAGGGATGCCCTCTCTCACCACTCCTATTCAACATAGTGTTGGAAGTTCTGGTCAGGGCAATCAGGTAAGAGAAAGAAATAAAGGGTGTTCAGTTAAGAAAAAAGGAAGTCAAATTATCCCTGTTTGCAGATGACATGACGGTATATTTAGAAAACTCCATTGTCTCAGCCCAAAATCTCCTTAAGCTGATAAGCAACTTCAGCAAAGTCTCAGGATTCAAAATCAATGTGCAAAAATCACAAGCATTCTTATACACCAATAACAGACAAACAGAGAGCCAAATCATGAGTGAACTCCCATTCACAATTGCTTCAAAGAGAATAAAATACCTAGGAATCCAACTTACAAGGGATGTGAAGGACCTCTTCAAGGAGAACTACAAACCACTGCTCAACAAAGTAAAAGAAGACACAAACAAATGGAAGAATATTCCATGCTCATGGATAGGAAGAATCAATATTGTGAAAATGGCCATACTGCCCAAGGTTATTTATAGATTCAATGCCATCCCCATTAAGCTACCAAAGACTTTCTTCACAGAACTGGAAAAAACTACTTTAAAGTTCATTTGGAACCAAAAAAGAGCCCGCATAGCCAAGACAATCCTAAGCCAAACGAATAAAGCTGGAGGCATCACGCTACCTGACTTGAAACTATACTACAAGGCTACAGTAACCAAAACAGCATGGTACTGGTACCAAAACAGAGATATAGACCAATGGAACAGAACAGAGCCCTCAGAAATAATACCACACATCTGCAACCATCCGATCTTTGACAAACCTGACAAAAACAAGAAATGGGGAAAGGATTCCCTATTTAATAAATGATGCTGGGAATACTGGCTAGCCATAAGTAGAAAGCTGAAACTGGATCCTTTCCTTACTCCTTATATGAAAATTAATTCAAGATGAGTTATAGACTTAAATGTTAGAACTAAAACCATAAAAACCCTAGAAGAAAACCTAGGCAATGCCATTCAGGACATAGGCATGGGCAAGGACTTCATGACCAAAACACCAAAAGCAATGACAACGAAAGTCAAAATAGACAAATCGGATCTAAAGAAACTAAAGAGCTTCTGCACAGCAAAAGAAACTGCCATCAGAGTGAACAGGCAGCCTACAGAATGGGAGAAAATTTTTGCAATCTACTCATCTGACAAAAAAAATATCCAGAACCTATAAGAACTCAAATTTATAAGAAAAAAACCCATCAAAAAATGGGCAAAGGATATGAACAGACACTTGTCAAAAGACAACAGGCACATGAAAAAATGCTCATCATCACTAGCCATCAGAGAAATGTAAATCAAAACCACAATGGGATACCATCTCACACCAGTTAGAATGGTGATCATTAAAAAGTCAGGAAACAACAGGTGCTGGAGAGGATGCAGAGAAATAGGAACACGTTTACACTGTTGGTGGGACTGTAAACTAGTTCAACCATTGTGGAAGACAGTGTAGCGATTCCTCAGGGATCTAGAACTAGAAATACCATTTGACCCAGCCATCCCATTACTGGGTATATACCCAAAGGATTATAAATCATACTACTAGAAGGACACATGCACATGTATGTTTATTGTGGCATTATTCACAATAGCAAAGACTTGGAACCAACCCAAATGTCCATCAATGACAGACTGGATTAAGAAAATGTGGCATATATACACCATGGAATACTATGAAGCCATAAGAAAAGGATTAGTTCATGTCCTTTGTAGGGACATGGATGCAGTTGGAAATCATCATTCTCAGCAAACTATTACAAGAACAGAAAACCAAACACCTCATGTTTTCAGTCATAGGTGGGAATTGAACAATGAGATCACTTGGACACAGGAAGGGGAACATCACACACCAGAGCCTGTTGCGGGGTAGGGGGATGGGGGAGGGATAGCATGAGGATAGATACCTGATGTAAATGACGAGTTAATGGGTGCAGCACACCAACATGGCACATGTATACGTATGTAACAAACCTGCACGCTGTGCACATGTACCCTAGAACATAAAGTATAATTGTAAAAAATGCATTTATAATGTTATTTGTATTTGCCAACGTAGTTACCTTTACAGATGCTCTTTATGTTTTTGTATGGATGTGAGTTGCTCCCACTGTCTTTTTTCTTGTTGTTATTTCAGCCTGAAATGCTCGTTTTAATAGTTCTTATGATACAGTTTGTTAAAATACTCTTAATATTTATTTAGACATGTCCTAATTTCTTCTGCACGTTTTTAAGGATAGTTTTTCTAGAAACAGATTTTTTAATATAGTGTTTATTTTCCCAGCAGTTTGAATAAATCAACCCATTGCCCCTGGGCTCAGTGATTTCTGATGAGAAGCTAGCTGTTCATCTTATTGGAGATCTCTTGTATATGATGAGTTACTTCTCTTTTGCTGATTTCAAAATTTTTCCTTTGTCTTTGACTATTTTTTTATTCTTTAAGATAACTATCCTGTTTTATTTACATTTGATTTTTTTTTTATTATACTGTAAGTTCTAGGGTACATGTGCATAACGTGCAGGTTTGTTACATATGTATACTTGTGCCATGTTGGTGTGCTGCACCCATCAACTCGTCAGCACCCATCAATTCATCATTTATATCAGGTATAACTCCCAATGCAATCCCTCCCCCCCCCCCATGATAGGCCCCGATGTGTGATGTTCCCCTTCCCGAGTCCAAGTGATGTCATTGTTCAGTTCCCACCTATGAGTGAGAACATGCGGTGTTTGGTTTTCTGTTCTTGTGAAAGTTTGCTAAGAATGATGGTTTCCAGCTCCATCCATGTCCCTATAAAGGACGCAAACTCATCCTTTTTTATGGCTGCATAATATTCCATGGTGTATATGTGCCACATTTTCTTAATCCAGTCTGTCACAGATGGACATTTGGGTTGACTCCAAGACTTTGCTATTGTGAATAGTGCCGCAATAAACATACGTGTGCATGTGTCTTTATAACAGCATGATTAATAATCCTTTGGGTATATACCCAGTATTGGGATGGCTGGGTCATATGGTACATCTAGTTCTAGATCCTTGAGAAATCGCCATACTGTTTTCCATAATGGTTGAACTAGTTTACAATCCCACCAACAGTGTAAAAGTGTTCCTATTTCTCCACATCCTCTCCAGCACCTGTTGTTTCCTGACTTTTTAATGATTGCCATTCTAACTGGTGTGAGATGGTATCTCATTGTGGTTTTGATTTGCATCTCTCTGATGGCCAGTGATGATGAGCATTTTTTCATGTGTCTGTTGGCTGTATGAATGTCTTCTTTTGAGAAATGTCTGTTCATATCCTTTGCCCACTTTTTGATGGGGTTGTTTGTTTTTTTCTTGTAAATTTGTTTGAGTTCTTTGTAGATTCTGGATATTAGCCCTTTGTCAGATGAGTAGATTGCAAAAATGTTCTCCCATTCTGTAGGTTGCCTGTTCACTCTGATGGTAGTTTCTTTTGCTGTGCAGAAGCTCTTTAGTTTAATTAGATCCCATTTGTCAATTGTGGCTTTTACTGCCGTTGCTTTTGGTGTTTTAGACATGAAGTCCTTGCCCATGCCTATGTCCTGAATGGTACTACCTAGGTTTTCTTCTAGGGTTTTTATGGTATAAGGTCTAACATTTAAGTCTCTAATCCATCTTGAATTAATTTTCGTATAAGGAGTAAGGAAAGGATCCAGTTTCAGCTTTCTACTTATGGCTAGCCAATTTTCCCAGCACCATTTATTAAATAGGGAATCCTTTCCCCATTTCTTGTTTCTCTCAGGTTTGTCAAAGATCAGATGGCTGTAGATGTGTGGTGTTATTTCTGAGGACTCTGTTCTGTTCCTTTGGTCTATATCTCTGTTTTGGTGCCAGTACCATGCTGTTTTGGTTACTGTAGCCTTGTAGTATAGTTTGAAGTCAGGTAGCGTGATGCCTCCAGCTTTGTTCTTATGACTTAGGATTGTCTTGGCAATGCGGGCTCTTTTTTGATTCCATATGAACTTTAAAGCCGTTTTTTCCAATTCTGTGAAGAAACTCATTGGTAGCTTGATGGGGATGGCATTGAATCTATAAATAACCTTGGGCAGTATGGCCATTTTCACGATATTGATTCTTCCTATCTATGAGCATGGTATGTTCTTCCATTTGTTAGTGTCCTCTTTTATTCCACTGAGCAGTGGTTTGTAGTTCTCCTTGAAGAGGTCCTTTACATCCCTTGTAAGTTGGATTCCTAGGTATTTTATTCTCTTTGAAGCAATTGTGAATGGAAGTTCATTCATGATTTGGCTCTCTGTTTGTCTGTTACTGGTGTATAAGAATGCTTGTGATTTTTGCACATTAATTTTGTATCCTGAGACTTTGCTGAAGTTGCTTATCAGCTTAAGGAGATTTTGGGCTGAGACAATGGGGTTTTCTAAATATACAATCATGTCATCTGCAAACAGGGACAATTTGACGTCTTCTTTTCCTAACTGAATACCCTTTATTTCTTTCTCTTGCCTGATTGCCCTAGCCAGAACTTCCAACACTATGTTGAATAGGAGTGGTGAGAGAGGGCATCCCTGTCTTGTGCCAGTTTTCAAAGGGAATTTTTCCAGTTTTTGCCCATTCAGTATGATATTAGCTGTGGGTTTGACATAAATAGTTCTTATTATTTTGAGGTACGTTCCATCAATACCGAATTTATTGAGCGTTTTTAGCATGAAGGGCTGTTGAATTTTGTCAAAAGCCTTTCTGCATCTATTGAGATAATCATGTGGTTTTTGTCTTTGGTTCTGTTTATATGCTGGATTACATTTATTGATTTGCATATGTTGAACCAGCCTTGCATCCCAGGGATGAAGCCCACTTGATCATGGTGGATAAGCTTTTGGATGTGCTGCTGAATCCGGTTTGCCAGTATTTTATTGAGGATTTTTGCATCGATGTTCATCAGGGATATTGGTCTAAAATTTTCTTTTTTTGTTGTGTCTCTGCCAGGCTTTGGTATCAGGATGATGTTGGCCTCATAAAATGAGTTAGGGAGGATTCCCTCTTTTTCAATTGATTGGAATAGTTTCAGAAGGAATGGTACCAGCACCTCCTTGTTCCTCTGGTAGAATTCAGCTGTGAATCCATCTGGTCCTGGACTTTTTTTGGTTGGTAGGCTATTAATTATTGCCTCAATTTCAGAGCCTGCTATTGGTCTATTCAGGGATTCAACTTCTTCCTGGTTTAGTCTTGGAAGAGTGTAGGTGTCCAGGAAATTATCCATTTCTTCTAGATTTTCTAGTTGATTTGTGTAGAGGTGTTTATAGTATTCTCTGATGGTAGTTTGTATTTCTGTGGGGTCGGTGGTGATATCCCCTTTATCATTTTTTGTTGCGTGTATTTGATTCTTCTCTCTTTTATTCTTTATTAGTCTTGCTAGCGGTCTGTCAATTTTGTTGATTTTTTCAAAAAACCAACTCCTGCTTTCATTGATTTTTTGGAGGGTTTTGTGTGTCTCTATCTCCTTCAGTTCTGCTCTGATCTTAGTTATTTCTTGCCTTCTGCTAGCTTTTGAATGTGTTTGCTCTTGCTTCTCCAGTTCTTTTAATTGTGACATTAGAGTGTCAATTTTAGATCTTTCCTTCTTTCTCTTGTGGGCATTTAGTGCTGTAAATTTCCCTCGACACACTGCTTTAAATGTGTCCCAGAGATTCTGGTATGTTGTGTCTTTGTTCTCATTGGTTTCAAAGAACATCTTTATTTCTGCCTTCATTTCGTTATGTACCCAGTAGTCATTCAGGAGCAGGTTGTTCAGTTTCCATGTAGTTGAGAGGTTTTGATTGAGTGTCTTAGTCCTGAGTTCTAGTTTGATTGCACTGTGGTCTGAGAGACAGTTTGTTATAATTTCTGTTCTTTTACATTTGCTGAGGAGTGCTTTACTTCCAATTATGTGGTCAATTTTGGAATAAGTGTGATGTGGTGCCGAGAAGAATGTATATTCTGTTGATTTGGGGTGGAGAGTTCTGTAGATGTCTATTAGGTCCGCTTGGTGCAGAGATGAGTTCAATTCCTGGATATCCTTGTTAACTTTCTGTCTTGTTGATCTGTCTAATGTTGACAGTGGAGTGTTGAAGTCTCCGATTATTATTGTATGGGAGTCTAAGTATCTTTGTAAGTCTCTAAGGACTTGCTTTATGAATGTGGGTGCTCCTGTATTGGGTGCATATATATTTAGGAGAGTTAGCTCTTCCTGTTGAATTGATCCCTTTACCATAATGTAATGGCCTTCTTTGTCTCTTTTGATCTTTGATGGTTTAAAGTCTATTTTATCAGAGACTAGGATTGCAACCCCTGCTTTTTTTTGTTCTCCATTTGCTTGGTAGATCTTCCTCCATCCCTTTATTTTGAGCCTATGTATGTCTCTGCATGTGAGATGGGTCTCCTGAATACAGCAGACTGATGGGTCTTGACTCTTTATCCAGTTTGCCAGTCTGTGTCTTTTAATTGGAGCATTTAGTCCATTTACATTTAAGGTTAATATTGTTACGTGTGAACTTGATCCTGTCATTATGATATTAACTGGTTATTTTGCTTGTTAGTTGATGCAGTTTCTTCCTAGCCTCGATGGTCTTTACATTTTGGCATGTTTTTGCAATGGCTGGTACCAGTTGTTCCTTTCCATGTTTAGGGCTTCCTTCAGGATCTCTTGTAAGGCAGGCCTGGTGGTGACAAAATCTCTAAGCATTTGCTTATCTGTAAAGGATTTTATTTCTCCCTCACTTATGAAACTTAGTTTGGCTGGATATGAAATTCTGGGTTGAAAATTCTTTTCTTTAAGAACGTTGAATATTAGCCCCCACTCTCTTTTGGCTTGTAGAGTTTCTGCCGAGAGATCTGCTGTTAGTCTGATGGGCTTCCCTTTGTGGGTAACCCGACCTTTCTCTCTGGCTGCCCTTAAGATTTTTTCCTTCATTTCCACTTTGGTGAATCTGGCAATGATGTGTCTTGGAGTTGCTCTTCTCGAGGAGTATCTTTGTGGTGTTCTCTGTATTTCCTGAATTTGAATGTTGGCCTGCCCTACTAGGTTGGGCAAGTTCTCCTGGATGATATCCTGAAGAGTGTTTTCCAACTTGGTTCCATTTTCTCTGTCACTTTCAGGCACCCCAATCAGACGTAGATTTGGTCTTTTTACATAATCCCATACTTCTTGCAGGCTTTGTTCATTTCTTTTTCTTCTTTTTTCTTTTGGTTTCTCTTCTCGCTTCATTTCATTCATTTGATCCTCAATCGCTGATACTCTTTCTTCCAGTTGATCGAGTCGGTTACTGAAGCTTGTGGATTTGTCACGTATTTCTCGTGTCATGGTTTTCATCTCTGTCATTTCATTTATGACCTTCTCTGCATTAATTATTCTAGCTATCAATTCTTCCACTCTTTTTTCAAGATTTTTAGTTTCTTTGCGCTGGGTACGTAATTCCTCCTTTAGCTCTGAGAAGTTTGATGGACTTAAGCCTTCTTCTCTCATTTCATCAAAGTCATTCTCTGACCAGCTTTGATCCGTTGCTGGCGATGAGCTGCGCTCCTTTGCAGGGGGAGATGCGCTCTTATTTTTTGAATTTCCAGCTTTTCTGCCCTGCTTCTTCCCCATCTTTGTGGTTTTATCTGCCTCTGGTCTTTGATGATGGTGACTTACTGATGGGGTTTTGGTATAGGTGTTCTTTCTGTTTGATAGTTTTCCTTCTAATAGTCAGGACCCTCAGCTGTAGGTCTGTTGGAGATTGCTTGAGGTCCACTCCAGACCCTGTTTGCCTGGGTATCAGCAGCAGAGGTTCCAGAAGATAGAATATTGCTGAACAGCGAGTGTGCCTGTCTGATTCTTACTTTGAAACTTCCTCTCAGGGGTGTACTCCACCCTGTGAGGTGTGGGGTGTCAGACTGCCCCTAGTGGGGGATGTCTCCCAGTTAGGCTACTCAGGGGTCAGGGACCCACTTCAGCAGGCAGTCTGTCCGTTCTCAAATCTCAGCCTCTGTGTTGGGAGATCCACTGCTCTCTTCAAAGCTGTCAGACAGAGTCGTTCGCGTCTGCACAGGCCTCTGCTGCTTCCCCTTTTGTTGTTTAGCTGTGCCCTGTCCCCAGAGGTGGAGTCTACAGAGACAGGCAGGTTTCCTTGAGCTGCTGTGAGCTCCACCCAGTTCGAGCTTCCCAGTGGCTTTGTTCACCTACTTAAGCCTCAGCAATGGCGGACGCCCCTCCCCCAGCCTCGCTGCAGCCGTTTCGGTTAGATCGCAGACTGCTGTGCTAGCAATGAGGGAGGCTCCGTGACCGTGGGACCCTTCCAGCCAGGTGTGGGTATAATCTCCTGGTGTGCCCGTTTGCTTAAAGCGCAGTATTGGGGTGGGAATTACCCGATTTTCCAGGTGTGTCTCAGTTCCCCTGGCTAGGAAAAGGGATTCCCTTCCCCCTTGCGCTTCCCAGGTGAGGCAATGCCTCGCCCTGCTTTAGCTCTCTCTGGTCGGGCTGCAGCAGCTGACCAGCACCAATTGTCCGGCACTCCCCAGTGAGATGACCCCAGTACCTCAGTTGAAAATGCAGAAATCGCCGGTCTTCTGTGTCGCTCGCACTGGGAGTTGGAGACTGGAGCTGTTCCTATTCGGCCATCTTGCTCCGCCCCTCTGTCTTTGTCTTTTGATAGTTTTATTATAATTTGTCTAATGTGGATCTCTTTGAGTTTACCTACTTATAGTGTGTTAAAGTTCTTGAAGGTAGAGACTAATGTTTTCTATCAAATTGTAAAATTTGTGGCCATTATTTCTTCAAATGTTTTTTTCTATCTGATTATGCCTCTTTTTTTTCTAGAACTCCCAAATCCAGAATTATATTTGCTTCTTTTAAAAATAATTTTTCTTTATTGAACTTTTCTATTTCATGGAATTTTATCCTCATATATCCTCTAATTATTTGGAAAACAGTCCTTTTATTTCTTTAAACTTATTTATAATAGCTGATTTATAGCCTTTTTAAAATTTAAAGTCTAAACATCTTGGCTTCCATATTCACTGTTTCTATCATGTTATTTTTTTCCTGTGTGAAAAAAATGTGTAAGCAACACTTTCTGTTTCAGTATATGTCTTAAAATTTTATGTTGAAACTCGACATTTAAAATAATACAATATAAAATAGATAATATTTTAATGTTAAAGTATTAAATTTTAATATTAAATGTGTTGTATTTAAATAATATAGCATGAGAATATTGTAAATCAGAACTCTCTTCCACACACATATACTTCAGAGTTTCATGTTGTTGCTGTTTGCTGATGTTTCTTGCTGTTGTCGATCCTTTGTTTAGTGATCTTTCTGGTCTAATCACGTAAAGTGTGTATTTCCTGTCATATGTAGCTGCTTAAGCCTCCACTTGATGTCCTTAATAGTCATCTGACAGAAAATTCCTTAATTGATGTAATCTTAGAGTTTCCCAGCCTTTGTCGAGTGGTTCTTGTTGTGTTGAGACATATCTTCAATTTTCCAGCAGTTCACAACTTTTTTTAGCCATCACTTCTTTCCTATGCAGAATGTCAAGTCAGACATATGTAAAAGATTGTGTGTTTTTTAGTTTCTTCAAAACATATGCATATACTAGCACATATATGTGGCCCACAAGATTCCAAGGAGTATGTTGGAGCTTTTTAAAAAGTTCCCATAGACATCTGACTTCCAAGATATTTAGGTTTTTGGACAAACCTATTATTTCTCCCAACTCAGGCATGTATGATGTTAAATAATTTCCTTTTTTTTTTTTTTTTTTTTTTTTTTTTTGCTGTTTTCAAATTCCTGGGTGTTAAACTTTTTACACTGAGTAAATTCTTAGTAAGGGCTGAATAATGATAAATGAATGCACCTTTTACAGGTTGCTGCCAGTAACAGTGACATAGTGAAAATACTTTGGAGATGGGGCTTTTTTGAAAGTTCCCATTGTGATATACTCCCCTCAGTGACTGATAGGCAGTGTTTTTCACAACTTTCCTGGTTGTAAGGATGCTACTTTTATGGCTTCTGCAGAGCTGGAGAGAAGGGGATGGGTTTAAGGCAAGTTGGAGCACAACAAATGTAAAGTTTTTAATTTAATTCAGCGTTATGTCTTGAATAACTATTACTTATCCTTGCAAGCATTTATTCATTTTCAAAATTCTGTAAAAGTTAATTTTGACAATATTCCTCAGTGTTGTCAGGTTTTTAATGAGACAGTAGATTTTTCAGGGTTTCATATCCCACTACTGTAGAAATCATAACTGGACAGTGGAACTCTTAATTTTAGAATTCCAGTGTCATTTTGACAGGGTTATGATGTCAAAACAGAGGGAGTCAGATTTGTTAGTATACGTAATGAGTTATCTGGGATTATTTGGACAATTGGCCCATCTCTAGTTCTTTTTTAGTTAAAAAGTAAAGCCTGCAAAACAGCCCTAGATCTTATTGTAGTTATTCTGAATCCTCCTGTGTTTGAGGGGCTCAGGGAAATATTACCACATACAGCCCCCTGAGAAGAGAGCACAGTATCCCTGGGGACAATATTGGATGAGAATACTATAATAACTTATGGGAAAACTGCAAATTCTGACATTTCTCTCTAGGAAGTATAGGTTAACTATTCCCCTCCCATTTCTTCCTTTGGTAAATTTTGTTACACTGAATAATGTGATGGCTAATGAGCTTTTGGGATGTATAATTCTAAATTATAAAAGCATTCTACTCTTCACTAAAAAATCATCAAGCTCCATGCTGCTGCCTTGGTAACTATACCCTAATATGCACTATTAGTTATGGTAACTGTCCCTTCCTTATCCTTATTTGTGAGTCTATGAATATCTGTTGATAACCAGGGGTTGACTTCCAGTTAATTGTTGGAATCTTATAGTAACACAACACATTATGTCCCAAGGTGTCACTTATTGTGGTTAAATGTTAAGGTCCACCATTTTTCACAAATCTCTTCACCTGTAAGTGAGATGCAGCCTGGATTACAGAATGCTATATCTTTATTTTAATCACCAGAGCTTGATTTTAATAATCACATGCTGCACTAACAAAATAAGACAAGCAATAAAATTATTGAGAAAACACACGTGTCTCTGATGCAGGTTTTTTTTGTAACACTTCTTAAAGATCTTTACAACTTTAGTAAATGGAAGAACAAGATAATAAAACACAATATTAAAGAGAGCATTAAAAATGTAAGTGGCTTTCTTATGTATTTAATTTGTAGTAACTTATTTAGAACTTGCTAACAGTTGGTTTGTAAATGTCATTCAGTTCCTTAACATATGTGTCCAGATTCCACAAGCAGATTGCAAAATGTATGAGAAGACCTCTCTGTGTTCTCTGTTGTTTGGATTTCTTCAAGAGGAATCAGAGTGTCATACAGGTTGAGCATTGCTAATTCAATAATTCAAAATGCTTCAAAATACAAAATCTTTTGTGTGCCATGTGGCACTCAAAAGAAAATGCTCGTTGGAGCATTCCATATTTGCAATTTTTTGGATTAGGAATGCTCGACCAGTAGGTATAATACAGATATTCCATAATCTTAAAAAATCTGATTTCCAAAACAAGCATTTCAGATAAGGGATACTCAAGCCCCCATACACGTGCAAAACTAGTTTCTCCACAAACTAAAGCTTTAAGAAAAAAAATTAGATAAAAATATAAATTGTTTGCACAGGTGAGGTTAATATATGTAATGAACAATTATATATTATTCTCTTCTATAGCCTAGATTTGAATCATCTTTAAAATATGCTAAAATGTATTATCTGGCAAAACTTTCTGGTTTAATCAATATTGGGCTTCAAATTACCATTATGCCTGGGAATTGCTATCAATGTAAACAAGACACTTTTTATACTTTTAGGGGAACAACCAAACACAAAACAGATAAGCCTCATCTGAACCATCAGAACTATTATCTTGCCTAATTTATTCATAGTAATAGCATTCCATGCCCTAAAATAGCCCATAGATAGCATATCCACACTCACCCAATGAATAATAAAGTAAAATTAAATGGAGATTCTAGTTCATAAATTGGCTTGATAATATTGGACCGTATGAACTTGCTTCCTTGGTTAAAATAATAAATACAATGCAATATAAATTAAAACAGGGCCTTCAATATTGAAACTCCTTATATCAGACCTATTTAGAGAAATAGTGATTATGGCTACTGTTGGGACAATTATAAGCCAAATTTGCTCCTTTCGAAAACTTGGAAAGGATAAATAGCACCTCACTATGTATTGCTACAATCTTAATGCTGTAGTCCCACTGATTAAGGCCCCTATACCCAATATTATTGAGATAAAAATAAAAGAGATTCCTTGCCATTAGAAGCTAGTATATATTTAGCAGTCATGTTCTGTTCACTGTCTATTTCAACAGCTTCTCAGCTGCAATTTGTCTTCACCTTCAAAGGGAGACAATATGCCTTTAATCAGCTACCCTGAGGCAGATAATTAAATTAATATAGGGAAATCTAAAAATATAAAATGTCCATGAAGTGAATAAAATACTTAGATCCAATTCCAGGCAATACCATTCTGGTAGGAAACATCTAGTAATTTTTCCCCTTTTTACAGATCTTTATAGGACTTCACTTCTGAGGGCCACCAAGACTCAATATATGGTTTCAATCATTGGTCTTATAACTAACTGCGTAAAATGGTGAGATGAGAGGTAGAAAAAGCTGTTGTGATTGGAGAGTAGAAGAAAGAATTCCCCAACTTTATCAGAACCTTTCAAATATCTACAAGGGCTCAAACAAATCTTCTTGTAAAAGCATCATTTAGTTTCTACTGCCAGAATAGTTGGCAACAATAACTGTCTCTTAAGTTCTGCTTGATGATCAATTTCTACTTACTGATCCACTAGCCAATTTTCAAACATGATAAAAACAAAGTAAGAACAGATTCAATTTGACAGTTGCTCTCAGAGAGATATACATTTAGTGCAGTAAAACAACAGAAACAGGAAAAAGAATCGTGTTCTTATAGTATGATATTTGTGAAAGGATTCATAAGATAGTCAAACTACATTTTGAAACAGTAAAAATTCATCTGGTTGAGAAAAGACAAAATTTGGAGAGAAGCACAGATAATTGGAAAACAACAAGAAATTTGATGTGTCTTGGCATTCTTCCCTGACACCAGGGGCCAGTGAGCAATGAGCCATTAGAAAAAATATAGAGAGCAGTTCGAAGTTTAGAAGGGAGTCAGAGGGACATAGTTAAACTTGAGCTTGATTAGGGTCATGACCGGGACAAAAGAAGAAATCCAGTATTAATGGTGCTTCTAGGATGAATGTTGTCTTTAATGCTAGATAACTCAATCACAGATGGTTTGTCTAACCCTCTATGGGAAAATCTCTAGTTTTTAAAGGTTGTCACTGGTGAAGCCAGTAATGTATTAAGTCTCTTTGGTGAGCAATCTTTCTGACCACCTGCAAGACTTCACTATGGTTGTCAACACGGCAAGCCCTACCTACCACATCAATGTGGGATTTAGCCATTTGTCTCAGCACCCTTTTAGCCAGACAATGGATAGAGTTCCAAGTCCACTAAATGATGCTTCCTTCTCCACAATCTTATGGAGTACTATAGTATGGATGTTTGCCCCTCCAAACCTCATGTTGAAATTTGATGTCCAGTATTAGAGGTAAGACATAGTGGGACATGTTTGGGTCATGGGAGTGGATCTTTCATGAATAGATTAATGCTCTACATTGGAAAAGGAGTAAGTCTTCACTCTGTTAGTTCTTACAAGAGCTGGTTAGACAAAAACTGGCACCTGCCTCCTCTCTCTTTCCCTTCCTCTCGCACCGTGTGATCTCTCTATGCAGGCTCCCCTTTGCCTTCTACCATGAGGGGAAGCAGCTTGGGTCCCTCATCAAAAGCAGATGTTGGCAAATCATTCTTCTTGTGCAGCCTGCAAAATCATGAGCCAAGTAAACCTCTTTATGAATTACCCAGCCTCTGTTATTCTTTTATAGCAACCCAAGTAGATGAAGACATGCAATGAAAGACACAAAAAGATTGTCTTAGTTTGTGTCTTGCTGCTATAACAGAATACCAAATCAAGATGCTGACATCTGGGGAAGGCTTTCCTATAGCATCTTCACATGACAAGGCAGAGGGCAAGAGAGAACTAACTCCCACAGGTCTTTTTTTATAGTGGATTTCTCAATCCACTCATGAGGGCTCCGCCTAACTCCTAAACACCTCTCAAAAGGCCCTACTTCCCACATTGCTGCATTGGGGGATTAAATTTACAACACTTAGATTTTGGCGTAGACATTCAGACCACAGCAAAAAGTAAGATGCTTTTGAGGAGCTTAAAATACAATCGGCTGAGTAGATTCTTATACAAACCAAAATAAATCTAGGAAATGAGTAAGGAAGAAGGGAGTAATAAGATTTGAGTATGAAATTATTCAACCTCAAGATTACAATTGTGATTTAGAATTAACATGAGGAATCATTTAAACTCACCGGATTTCTTGTTCCTGGCTTTATCATTTATACATGGTGTAATAGTAGGATAATTAATCAATTAATATATTTAAAACTTGTTTTTTCACTACATTGAGGATAATGATAACTGCATGAGATTATTATCAGTCTTTGATATGAAATATGCAAAATTTCTATCTCAGTGTTTAAGCCAAAAGAAGCAACAAAATCGGTGATTTATATAACTTGGCTTACCAGGTGATTTATTCTAAAAACAATAGGGAACTTTAAAAATATTTATTCCAAGAGGGAGACTCAAACACACAAACAAAATATCAAAATTATTCTCATTAATTATTACTTTGTTTCAGGCCCATTTGATGGCTCTGTGGGCAAAAACATGACCTGAATCTGCCTGTCTTGGAATTTATGGCCATTTCACTCAAGTATATGATTTTCCTCCCTCCCCTTTTATCATGATGTTTAAAGTTTTAAGAGAATTCTGTGAATACCATTTGGCTTTAACCCTATTTTGTTTATTTTCATAATCTCTTGTTTACTTTAACAAATAAATATTAATAAAAAATAATTATGGAAGCTCTTATAATGGGAGGCATTTAATTACCTGTGCTTTATGCTGCCATCACCATTGTGGTCAGGGGAACAGTGAAAATATGTGGTAGAGGGCAGGCATATTTCACTTAAAGTAGTACAAAGCATAGGATGACAAAACATTCTGCTTTTTCATAAACATTTTGTCCTTGCTCACAAAGGGATGTCAAAAGCCCAGGTGGAGTCCACTAAGAAAATTATATTTCCTAAATACAACCCTGTTTCTAAAATGCTGACCACTGTCATGTTTTGTCAAGTGACTGCTAATTATATTTTTGCTTTAGTCTAACAACAAGGCTTTAATTTTTGCAACATTTTAGTAAATTTTGTAGATTGCTAAATCAAGAATTTATTAAAGAAAACTGCATTTTTCTTTAGTTTTCTCAGTATGATAATGCAAGTTGCTTAAGTTTGAAATAAACCCCATAAGCTTGAATTTCTTAATATATAAAAATAGTTTCATCAAAAATGGGAAGAGCTTTTGATTCACACTTAGACTTACAGGTAAATAAATTCTTTTTGTAGAAATGGATCCCTCATTTGGGAAGAAAATGTTATATGGACTTAAACGAGAAAGTAAAAAATGTGGGGAATTTGATTCCCCACATTTTTCGACTGGTGTATTTGAGGGTTGATTCTGATTTTACAGACTGTGGCTCTTAAGGGACAAGTAGTGTCAACATTATTTGTCACGGTGAAGACTTTTTCTTTATTGTTTCCTATGGCTTATTTGGACAACTCAGTCATTACTGTTGATGAAGAGTGATCTGCAGAATTTGATTTAGTGAATTAATTTGGACCATGATATTAATAGGGTTATAAAGATGTCCTTTTCTTAAGTTGAAACACCTACTATCTGGATTTATTATATAAATTATACACATAATTCAGGACTCAGAGTTCTCATGGCAGAAGAAACAGTTCTACTCAGTTAAGCATTTTCTTCTGTGCTATCTTAGAGTGGCTCCTTGTACATACACAGGTAAAACTTTGTCTTCCAAACTGAGCTGAAAATTGCTACAGGCCAGAGACAATAATGCTACTAGATGACTGAATTTAGCTTCTGTTAATATTTTTTAAAGAATGACACCCTTGGACGTGTCTGGGAAAAAAATATCTTCTATTAGTCAGTGTTCTTCAGAGAAAATAAAACAGGATCCAAATCTACATGCCCTCCTCCCAGACACACACACAATCTAGATTATAAAAGGAGATTTATTATGGAAATTGGTTAATGTGCTTGTGGAGGTTAAGATGTCCCATGATATGCCATCTCTGAGCTGGAAAACTAGGAAAGCTGGTGGCATAATTTTGTCTAAGTTTAAAGGCCTAAGAACCAGGAAAGCTGATGTTGCAACTTTTCGCCCAAAGCCAAAGGCCTGAGAACCCAAAGCAGAGGTGGAAAGGTTGTGTGTCTGAAGACAGGGGAAGATGGATGTCCCATCTCGAGAGGGGAGAGAGATAAAGAGAGAGAGATTCACCCTTCCTCCACCTTTTGGTTCTATGCGGGCCCTGAATGGATTAGACTGGATGATGCCAGACTGCATTAGGAAGGCAGATGGCCTTGACTCAGGTTTGCCAATTCAAGTACTAGTATTTTCTGGAAATACCATCATAGACACACATAGAAATAATGTTTTCATGAGCTATTTGACATCCCTTAACATAGTGAATTTGACACATAAAATTAACCATAACACTCTCTTTTATACTGTTAAAATATTTTACGTTTGGCCTGAAGATTTCTCTGTACATTGTGAGCTATAACCTAAGGGAGTTGTAAACAGACTGTAGCCTACTCTTGTACCAGTCACTGAGTTTTGGCCAAAGGTAGCCAATTGTTTAAACCATGTTCAAGTAAGTCAGAGTCAACTTGTAACCAATTTGGCTGTTTCTGTATTTCACTTCTGTCTTCTGTCTTTTCTTTTTCTGTCCATAAATCTTTTTCCACCATGTTGCTGCACTGAGTCTCTGAGGCCACTGTGGCTCTGGAAGCTGCCTGATTCACAAAGTATTCTTTGCTCATTTAAACTCTGTTAAATTTAATTCAGCTAGGGTTTTCCTTTTAACAATACTCTGCCTTTTGACTAAAGGGGTACTCTAGATTATGGTATCTGAATTAGGCATGTGGCCTACATATACTTGCTCTATGCATGTCCCATGTGAATTAATTTAACCAAGTACCTTGAAATTTGAGACTTGGAGTAAAATAACAGCAAAGAAGGTATTTTAGCTACTTCATTATGTAGTAGGGTGGTGGAGTATGCTGAAATGGAGAGAAACAGCTTATCTGTCTTCCTTTTTACTTATCCTCTTCCTTTATTTTTGAAAACAGAGAAGTTTTTAATATTTCCTAAATACAGCATGTAATTCTGTGCTGGAAACTTAAGATACAGAAATGATAAATTGTTTGCCACAAGATAAGTTAGGAAAAGACACACATGAAGTCACTTATATGCAACGAAGGCATAGAGAATAACTCTAAGGTATCTGACTTAGTGACTTAGGTGGTGATATCATCAACTGAAGTTGAGAACAAAAGGTTTTGGAAGTTAAATTGTTTTGTGACATGTCTGATATTTAGCCAGCAAGTTGTGGTTTGGCTTACTCCAATTCTTTATGTCTGGCTGCCATTCAGAGTCAACTGGCATCTGTTCTGATTAGTTAAAACTTATGATGCTCTTGTTATGAAATGTTTTGAACGTTAACCCTGGCTCAATACTGTAAATTGGATTTGAACATGCGTAAAATGTGAGATGTCCACTGAATATAGAAGTCTAGGAATAACTTGTAGAAGAATCCAAAACATGCCACTCCAAAATGTACTTCTTTGGCATATTTTGATATGGTTATTGGAAGGGGCTGCAGACACAGCAACAGCTCTGAAAAACTGTCACTATGTGGAAGAAATTTGCATCTTTAAACAGAATCTACATTAGTGAGGTAAACAGCAGATGCAGAGGCTTTCCAGATATTTCTTTCTAGAGAAGATTGATTCACAGGAAAAGGAGATAAAATGTCTGACACTTTTAAAGGTCTGGCAGAAGAACCATTAGCACAGGCTTCTATCCATTCCTCCTGAGAGCTGCTATCTCAGACATTTCATCTGCATAACAAGATAGCCTTTGCTTGCCAAGTCTTTTCTCCTGTCTCCTTGTCGTAACCTGTCACCATGCTCTAAGCTTCTATTTCTTTCTGTGTTATATGAAGACTTAATCATCTGACCCTTATTTGAGTCTCATATTAACTGAACTCCCATGTCCATATCCATGCTAATAAATTTGTATGCCTTTTCTCCTGTTAATTTATCTATTGTCAATTCATTTCAGCAGACTTAGACTCCTACCTTAAGATGAAAAATTTGAACTTCACTACACTTGAAGATAATATTCTGGAGGTTGAAATGTAACTCAGGACTTACCTGACTTCATAAGTTTTATAGTCATTGATTAACAGATTGTGTTTGGTGCCGTTGTTGTGGATACAGGAGATGTGTCACATGTTTTTGAGAAGAGGAGATGTCCTCATATTTTACCACCTCCACTTTCTAATTTTTTACTGGGTCTGGTCTTTGAGGCACCTTGACCTTCAGCCCCACTAGCTTCCTCAGCCTCCATTAAATTCATTTGCTCCAACCTGAACACCATGTGTTGCCATTTCAGTTACGTGATTAGATTCCCCTTGGAATCAGTTACCCTGGCTACATTCTGAACTTTGCCTTTACCTCTCCATCTTATTCTCAATTAACAACACTCTTCTTGGCTACAAGAGTGACTGTAGGCTTTTCTCCTAAATCCTTGGCTCAACAGATCCTAGAATTCCTATTAATCTATTAATTTGATCCCCCAAGAACTCTACAATCCATTTCTTCAGTTCTTTTGCCCATGCTTTATATACCTTAGTGTGGCTCCTTACTGAAGCCCATGTGGATTACTGACAGTCTTTCTAGATGACTACTTTGCCATCAGTCTCATACCATTTTCCAGTCACCATGTAGCTACATAGTGGTCTTTCTAAAATACTAATGGAATCATGTTTTCCACTTGGTTAAAATCCTTTGAAAAATTCCCATCTCCTTCATAAGGTCTTATTTATTTGTACGTCAAATCCTGCATGCCTATCCAGCCTCATCTCTTAAAACATACATGTTGACATAGTATGCCCCAGCTATGCCAAGCTACATAAAAATTCCATAACTTATAAGGTTTACTCAGGCACTCACCCCGTATGCCTGCACTCATGTAGCGCCCTTTGCAGGAAATCCCTACTCTCCACCGCCTGTGAATACTGCTATTCTACCATTTAGTCTATGTATTATCATTGCAAATTTACTTTTCTAGTAGGTACTCTAAATTCCTATTCATTTTCTTAACACCATTTTGTATATATTTATGGGGTCAATGTGATGTTTTCATATGTGTATACATTGTGGGATGATTAAATCAAGCTAACTAACATATTTTGGTATATGAGTTATCCCAAATTTATTTTTGTGTGCGGTGTAAGATATAAGTCAAAGTTTTTATTTTTTTAATGAATATTCAGTTATTTCAGCATCATATGTTAAAACACTTTTTTCACAACTCAGTATATTACCTTGATAAACATTTTGATGTCAGGTAGTATAATTCCTAAAAATCTAGTCTTCTGTTTTCCAGTTTGTTTTTTAAAATGCTCCTGGAATTGCTTGTGTATTTCCATAGACATTTTAGAAACAATTCGTCAATTTCTACAAAAATTCCTGCTGAGGCTATAATTAGATTTATGTTAAATCTATATAATTATATAATTATTTTTCGAAAAGTGCATAGACCTCCCAAACACAAAGTCTTCTTAGTTTGAATTTTGCTTAGCTTTCCTGCACTGGGCACTTGCAAATCTTGATCAATTACATTATTTTGTACTTCCACATCTCTGATTTTCATTCTGATTGATGTCTTTCATTCTTTGCCTTTCCTTTTTGTCTGACAACTTGGGGTTCTCTCCTATAACTGAATTTCCAAATTAACATGAAGTTTGAGATTGAAAATGACCAACTTTCTGTCTGGTTTGTGTTACTATAACAGAATATCTGAGACTGGCAATTTATAAAGAAAAAAGACTTATTTAGCTCACAGTTTTACAATTTGGATCATTCAAGAACATGGCACTGGCATCTTCTCAGATTCGGGTGAGGGTTTTCATGCTGTGTCACAACATGGCAGAAGATCAAAGGAAAAGGAGATATGTGTGAAGAGGCTAAACCCAAGGTGTGTGTGGCTTTATGATAACCCACTCTCTCAGAAACTATTCAGTTCCTGTGAGAACCAATGCAGTTTCACCAGAGCAGAAACTCACTACTGTAGGAATAGCATCAAGCCACCCAGGAGATCAGAACCTTCATGACCGAAACACCTCTCATTAGGACCCACTTCTTCTTTTTTTTTTTTTTTTTTTTCTGAGACAGAGTCTCGCTCTGTTGACCAGGCTGGAGTGCAGTAGCATAATCTTGGCTCACTGCAAGCTCCGTCTCCCGAGTTCATGCCATTCTCCTGCCTCAACCTCCCGAGTAGCTGGGACTATAGGCGCCCACCACCATGGCCGGCTAATATTTTGTTGTTGTTGTTGTATTTTTAGTAGAGACAAGGTTTCACCATGTTAGCCAGGATGGTCTTGATCTCCTGACCTCGGGATCTGCCCGCCTCGGCTTCCCAAAGTGCTAGGATTACAGGTGTGAGCCACCGCACCCGGTCCGGTAGCACTTCTTAAAGGTTCTACCTCTCAACAGTGCTGCCCTGGAAATTAAGGTTTCAAAATGAGTTTTGATGGGTAAAAATCACATTTAAACCACAGCATTATGCCCCTGTGCCCTCAAAACACATGTGCTTCTCACATATAAAATATAATAATTCCATACCAATAGTTCCAAAATCTTAACTTGTTCCATCAACAACTCAAAACACAAAATCAAAATCTCATCGTATATTCAAGGCAAGTTCCTTTTAGCTTAAGTCAAAACAAATGATGTATTTCTAAGTTACAATTGTGGAACAGAATTTGGTAAACACTTTCTTCCCAAAAGGGAGAAATAAGACAAAAGAAAGGAAAGACACACTCCACATAAGTAAAAAACCCAGCAGGGCTAACATTAAGTCGTAAAGCTCCAAAATAATCTCCTTTGACTTCATGTCCTGCATCTGGGCACGCTGTTCCTAGGGGTGGTGTTCCAAGGTCTCAGGAATCCCTGCCCCATGGCTTTGTTGGATGCAACCCATGTGACTATTCTCACAAGTTGGAGTTGGTTGCCTGTGGCTGTTTCAGGCTGTTCTGGGGTGTCTGTAGTGACCTTGCCGCTGCAGCTTTACTAGGTATTACCCTTGAGATGACTCTCCCCGTTGGCACTACTCCTGAACAAGTCTCTGCCAGGATTGTGGGCTTTTCCATACGTCCTTTAAAATCTTGGTGGAGAAAATCATGCCTACCTAGCTTTTGCATTCTCAGTCCTGCAGACTTAATACCACGTGGCAGCCACCAAGGCTTACCACTGGCACTCTCTGGATTACCAACGTGAGTTGCAAATGGGGTCATTTGAGCCATGTCTGCTCCAGAAGCAATTACTAGATAAGGAAGCAGCTATATCCTAGGCCTGTTTCTTAAAACCATTCTGTCGTCCAGCTGGGGTGGTGGCTCATGCCTGTAATCCCAGCACTTTGGGAGGCCGAGGAGGGCAGATCACGAGGTGAGGAGATCGAGACCATCCTGGCTAACACAGTGAAACCCTATCTCTACTAAAAATACAAAAAATTAGCCGGGCATGGTGGCAGGCGCCTGTAGTCCCAGGTATTCGGGAGGCTGAGGCAGGAGAATGGCGTGAATCCAGGAAGTGAAGCTTGCAGTGAGCTGAGATCCTACCACTGCACTCTAGCCTGGGCGACAGAGCGAGACTCCGAGACTCTGTCTCAAACGAAACAAAACAAAACAAAATTCTGTAGTCCTAGGCCTCAGGGTTTATTGTAGGAAGGGTGGCCTTGAAAATCTTTGAAATACCTTAAGAGCCTTTCCCCCATTGTTCTGACCATTAACACCTGCCTCTCTTTTAGCTATGCTAATCTTTTTAGCAAAGAGTCTCTCAGCTATACTCTTGAATTCCTCTCCTGAAAAATCATTTTTCATTCTGTGTCTCATGGCCAGACTATGAATTCTCCAAATTTTATGCTCCTCTTTTCTTTTATAAATTCTGCCTTTAACCATTCCTTTGCTGCTATAACTGGGCATGACCTATTAAAAGTAACCACAGTTTCTTGAGCACTTTGCTGCTTAGAAATTTCTTCTGCCAGATATACTAGTTCATCACTCATATGTTTTGAATTCCCTAAAGCCCTGTAGCATAGACACAGTCCCACCAAGCTTTGAACTACTTTACTGAAAGGGCAGCCTTTGTTCCAGGTGCCAATATCTTGCTTCCCATTCTCCTCTGAGACTTCATCGGAATGACCTTTACTGTTGATATTTCAGTCAGAATTTTGATCATGAACACTCAACAAATCTCTTAGAAGTTCCAATCCTTTTCTCATCTTTTTGAAACCAACCCAGTTTCCCTGTAGAACTGATGTTTATGGTTATGTTCGAATAAGCATAGAAATTGGCTCTCCCAGTTTTACAACCTGAAACTTACATTGGACTTACGTGATTTCCTTTCTCAGGAAACTGAACTTCAGGCCTCACAGTATCAAGAAACTGAAGCTTACCAGATTACCACATCCAGAAAATGAAACACTAGATCCCTCATTTGTTATGATTGCTTCCTTGCTCCTCTCGAATTCCTGTTTTTCCACACTCAGTTGTATTTCTCCCCCAGTACATTAACTCCCAATTTTAGCTGCTTGGGGAGAGATATTTGAAACTTATGTCCTATCTCCCAAGCTAACATTACTCATCCCCCTTTTTCCCTGGCCATGCTGATTGTCTTGGTGATCAGCTTTCTGTGCATCTAGCAACAAAACCTAGACTGAAACTCTGGCATTTCAGTAACATTTTTGTCTTATTCTGAGCCTTCACCAGAATCACATTTAACGCTCCCTTCATGGCGTACAATTTTTTTCTACCCTGGCCTTCCAAACTCTTCCAACTTCTGCCCGTTGCTCAGTTCCAATGCCACTTCCATATTTTCAGGTATCTGTAAAGAAATGCCCAACTTCTTGGTACCATTTTTCTGTCTTAGTCTGTTTTGTATTGCTATAAAAGAATGCCTGAGGCTGGGTAATTTTTTTAAAAATAGGTTTATTTACCCCACAGTTTCCTAGGCTGGAAAGTTCAGGAAGCATGCCACCAGAATTTTCTTGGCTTCCACTTAAGACTTTTGTGCTACATCATAACATATCAGAAGGTCAAAGGAAAAGCAGACATGTATGAAGATGCTAAACCAAAAGGGTGTTCTTGGCTTTTTAATGAGCCACTCTCCTGGAAACTAATCCATTCCTATGAGAACTGATCCTGTGTCACCAGAGCAGGAACTCACTCACTATTACAAAAAAGGGCACCAAGCCACTGATGAGGTCAGAGCCCTTATGGCCCAAAGATTTCCCGTTAGGCCTCTGTGGTGGTTAATATTTGGTGTCAACTTGATTGGATTAAGAGATGCCTGGATGATAGATGAAGCATTGTTCTGAGTGTGTCTATGAGGGTGTTACCAGAGGAGACTGACATTTCAGTTGGTGGACTAGTAGAGGAAGACCCACCCTCAATGTGGATCGGCACCAACCAATCCAGCTGCCAGCACAACTAGAACAAAGCAGGTGGAAGAAGGTGGGATAACCTTGCCTGCTGAATCTTCTGACTTCTTTCCTTTTTCCATGCTGAATGCTTCCTCCCTCTCTTCCTGCCTTTGCACATCAGAGTCCTGGTTCTTTGGCCTTTGGAGTCTGCCACTTGTACCAGTGGCTTGCTGAGGGTTCTCATGCCTTTGGCCACAGACTGAAAGCTACACTGTCAGCTTCCCTGGTTTTGAGCCTTTCAGAGTCAAACTGAGCCACTACCAGCTTCTCTCTTCCCCACCTTGCAGACATACTATCATGGGATTTCATCTTGTAATTGTGTGAGTCAATTCTCCCTAATAAACTCCCTTTCATATATTCATATATCCTATTAGTTTTGTCCCTCTGGAGACCCCTGAATAATCTAGCCTCATTTCTTAAAAGTTGTAACTTCCAGCCTCGCTGCACTGAAAATTAAAGTTGCCACATGAGTTATGGTAAAGGCAAACCATATTCAAATCATAGCACTGGCTGGGTGTAGTGGCTCATGTAATCCCAGTACTTTGGGAGGCAAAGGCAGGAAGATCACTTGAGGCCAGGAATTTGAGACCAGCCTGAACAACAAACCAAGACTGTCTCTTTCTCTCTCTCTCTCTCTCTTTCTCTCTCTCTCTCTCTCTATATATATATATACACATACACACACACACACACACACACGTATATACACACACACACATATATATAAAGAAAAAAATTGTAGTACTTACTAACACTTCAAATTTAAATTTTTGAGATCCCTATATCCCATCAATTGTAGATTTTGATATATTTTCTTTCACATTTATATCTGCAGTTTTATCCCCATTTTCTTTCACATTTATATCTGCAGTTTTATCCCCACTTAACTCTCTCTAGATACATGATCACCACACTTCTCAACTTCTTCCTTCTTATTTTAAGTTTGTCCTTGCTGCCAGATCAATTTGTATAGGCAACCCTCTCATCATGTCATTCCTTTGAGTAACATCCTTTGATGGCTCCCATTACTTACCTACAGAAAACACAAATTCTGAGTTTCAAGTAGCAATAAAACTACACCTGTACAATCTTATTTAATCTTCTTGGGAATTGTATCACTATTTTAAATTTACAAATGTGGAGATTAAGATTTGTAAATGCTAAGTAGTTTTCCAACATTGCAGTTAGTGACAGATATTCTTCTCCATTCTAATAATGACATGACTATACTCTAAGGCCAGTGTCATAAAATGACTGATGCCCACAGTAGAAAAAATGCATAAATATATAATTTGAAAATTCTGTTCCTATACTGTGAAATATAATTAGTAGGTGAAGAAAGACATCATTTTTTTTCTTTTTTGGATCATGAAAACTACCTTGAAATTTAAAGTCATTGTCTTTCAATAGCCTCCTTCATTTAAACAAAGACAAAAGGGGTTCAAACTAACAGTGCAAGAGTAGGGAGAGTAAGCAACATAAATGTATACATAGCTCATGAATAATCAGCAAACTCATTTTTCTTTTTACTGCTCTTATAGCTTTTTACCAATTGAGTGTATCTAAGAAGATTTATAAAAGTGTCAAGCAGTGCCTTTTCTCAGGAATATATATTTTGTAGCCCAAGTACAAAGATTTAAGCCTTTCTACTATGTTCCTTAGTTCATTCTAAATGGGATTAGCCAGAACTGAAAGAAGAAGCAGGGAGTCTTTAAGATACTGAAGGCTGATAAGCTCAGATGAGCCTATGCTGTCTAAATATAACATTCATAGAGTTGAGCTCCAAAAATGCAAAATGAATTGCTCTTTCAGAATAAGCCACTTCAAGTAAGAGTCAGAAGTTTCTCTTGTCATTCATAAATGAAAAGAAGTAAAATTAGCTAAAAGGTTAAACATTGAAACAGAGCAACATCACAGTTTTTGAAAAAGGATCTATCCTTTGTGATCAGGAACAATCGAAAATTCAAGTAGGAAAAGGACTCAAGAATAGAAATAAGACCTTGTTTGTAAGAAAGGAGCTGGGAGATCTGTGCTCTTTCAGACTATGATACTTTCTCTAACAGGGAAAGGTCAGTCTTGAAACTTGAAATGTAGAGACAATTGTGCAATGCATAATTTGTCAGAATTTGTAAGTGATGAAAAATGGAAAATAACCAGGTGGCAATGAATAGGATAGGCGATTGTACTTAATTTTGAGCACTGGTTATTCAGTGGGTGGATTCAAAGTGGCTTAGAAATAAGGAACTTCATTCAGAAAAACAGAGTGAGTTTTCAGTATCATTTACAAATGGCTTTGAGTTGCCCATAGAGGAGGCATTATGTAAGAGTATTGTAGTATTGGCCTCACCGTAACAATTGTGAAGTTTGAAAGCACTGAGGGGGGAAAGTTATTTTTCTAAAGAGTAGTTTATAATACATACAAAAAATGTACTTTCTCCCAAGACTTTCCTCAGATCAGTAATTTATAACTTCCTAGGAGAAATATTTTTTCTTTCCTGTAGTCATGCATCAAGAGAGATTTCTGCCATTACTACAAATGGCTGATACAACTTCTCAGAGGGTCTGTAGAAAAAGGCCAATGCTAATTGTGGCATATAAAAGTTGAAGATTGAACTTCTGGTAGAGTTTTCTGTTCTATTCTCTCTAAAGTCCTGTTGGATATTGTTACATTCCCACTAGACATCTTTGGAAATGGTAGTAATAGTAGTGGCATTTAGTTGACCTTAAATCCCTCTAAAAAATCCATTATAATCCAATGCTTAGCTTGTGCTTGAATGATTTAGATATAGAAAACTCAATCCCCCTGGAGTAGGATGCTCATCTTTCAACTGGACAATTTTGGTTACTGAACAAATGGCTTATATCAAACCGAAAGCAATCTCCTGTGACTCATTATGACTCCTTAGTCTTAGCTCCTTTTGATTCCCTCTATTAGCTCCACCTAGTAGAAGGGGTCAAAAAAAATGAATTGAAGTATTTTGACAGATTGATTTATAGAGACCTGCTACATCTACTCCCTAATTTTTCACTAATCTTTCAATATATAGTCTAAAAATATCTACTTTCTTTAATAACACCTTTAATGGTATGTGTGGTATTGTGGAATATACATTTGGTCTTCCTTCCTGGTTTCATTTCCTAGCATATGACTCCTAAAATCCTTGGAATCCAAAATGTTGTCTTTTTTTCTGCTAATGTTGACTGATAGTTTTAGGGGAGGCTGATCACCAGAAAAGCAAATGCAAGATTACAGAGTTGGGACTTTCAGCTCCATGTCCCAACTGCCAGAGTGTGGAGAGGGGCTGGAGATCAAGTGGATCTCTGATAGCCAACGGTTTAATCAATCTTGCCTACATAATGAAGCTTTAATAAAAACCCAAGAGGATGGGGTTCAGAGAGATTTTGAATAGCTGAACACATGGAGAGCCCTAGAGGGTGGGGCAGCTAGGGAAGGCATGGAAGTGTCATGCCCCTTTCCCTTACCTTGCTCTATGCATCTCTTCATCTGTGTCCTTTATAATAAACTGGTAAATATAAGTAAGTGTTTCCCTGAGTTCTGTGAGCTGCTTTAGTAAATTAGTCAAACACCAAAGCAGGTAGCATGGAAACCCCAGTTTGACATCAGTCAGGCAGGAGTTCCAGAGGCCCATACTTGTTAATAGTATCTGATGTTGGCGGAGGCAGTCATGGGGACTGAGCCCTCAACCTTTGGGATCTGACACTGACCCCAGGTAGACAACAACAGAGTTGAATTGGGGGATACCCAGATAGTGGCCACTACAGAATTGATTGCTTGCTGTGGGAAAAAAAAGACCACATATTTTGGGGTCACTGAAGTCTTCTGTGTTGCTTGTTGTTGGGTGGGTGTAAGAGCAGAGGAAAAATACAGCTTGAATAGATTTTTTTCCTAAACAGAATGTCATTAAATTTCTTTACCATTTTTGTTTGTTGTCACAATCTAAACCCCCTGAGATGTCAATTCCTCTTTCGATATGACTCTATAACTCATACTTTATGCTATTTTGTTTCTTGATTTCCCTGAAGTTTAAGACTATTCTAATTTGCAATAGAAATTCTTTCTTTGAACATTGAAAAGTCTAGTATAAACCTACATAAGTCTTGTGATATCTAGATATTAAGAGTAATTAATGCCAGCTCTCATAAAATACAAAACAACAAAAAATATCAGTACCTTTGCACACTAGGAGTTAAATGTTCACTCATTCAAAATCCTATGTAGAAGTTACTGATAGGAGCTGGGCATGGTGGCTCATGTCCCAGCACTTTGGGAGGCTGAGGCAGGCAGATTACCTGAGGTCAGGAGTTTGAGACCAGCCTGGCAAACATGGTGAAACCCCGCCTCTACTAAAAAAAAAAATACAAAAATTAGCTGGGCATGGTGGTGCACACCTGTAGCCCCAGCTACTTGGGAAGCTGAGGGAGAAGAATCACTTGAGCCTGGTAGGTGGAGTTTGCAGGTAGCTGAGATAGCATCAGTACACTCCACCTAGGTGACAGAGTGAGACACCACCTTAAAAAAAAAAAAAAAAAAAGTTACTTATTGGGTATTTCTTCTGGGAATCACCACTCCATTAAGTGACTAAGAGGTTCAGGCTCCTTCTAGCCTATGTCACTGCCCTTCCTCATCACAGAGCTTCTATTGCTATGATAATAGACAGAAAACCGGACATGGGAGGATTTTTTTCATGTTTTAAATTAGCACATAATAGTTGTACATATGTTGGGGATTCATGTTATGTTTTATATATGCATACAATGTGTAATGATCCAATCAGGGTAATCAGAATATCCATCACCTCAAACACTCTTCTTTATGTTAGGAATATTCAAATTCTTATTTTGAAATATACAATAAATTATTAACTATAGTCACCCTACTGAACTATCAAATACTAGATCTCATTTTTTGCATCTAAGTGTATCTTTGTACTCATTAATCAATTTCTATTTATCTTTCTCTTTCCTCTATCCTTCTCAGCCTCTGGTAACCAACAATCTAATCTTTATCTCCATGAGATCCATGATTTTTGCTCCCATATATAAGAGAGGCCATGAGTTACTTGTCCATTTGGCCTCGCTTATTTCACTTAACATAATGACCTCTGTTTCTATACACACGTTTCTGCAAATGACAGGATTTCATTCTTTCTTATGGCTGAATGCTATTTCATTGTGTATATGTACCAAATTTTCTTTAGTCATCCATTCACAGACAAGTTGATTCCATCTTTGGCTACTCTGAATAGTACTGCTCTAAACATGGGAGTGCAATCCCATTTCTTTCTCATTTAGAGGAAAGAAAGGTGTGGAGTTTTTGCAAGGCAAATTTGAAAACTGTGTGTATCATTTCCACCTACATTCCACTAATCAAAATTAGTCATTTTTCCCTACATAACAACAAAAGGCTGGAATGTTGTTTTCATGTGTCTCCTGGAGGTAAATTAGAAGATTTGGGGAATACTTAGCATTGTCTCTGCCACCCGTAGCCTTTTCTCTTCAAACACATGTGATTCAGTTTGGAGAGGCAAGCGAAACACAGGAAATTTGGATGAACAATGAAGAGTTCTAACATTTGAGAAAGTTTCCTAACAAGTAGAATTTGAAGTGAACATTGAAGAACAAGAAGGATTTTCACAGATAGTGGGAAATGACAAGAGCCTTCCTGGTGAGTGTCTCACATAGGCAGATGTGCAGATAAATAAAAGCATAGGATATACACTTTCTTGTTGGATAGTGGAGAATTTCTGGAGATGTTCCCACTTAACACAAATAGATCTAATACCAAGCACAGCACATGCTCATCCTTACTAGCTACCAATGAACACAGTCATTGCTACATTTCCAGAGGTCCCTTTGAAATTTGCATTAAAGTATATTGATGATGGGATCTGGGATAACATTTACTATAACTACTTGACATTTTAATATACACCTTTCATGAAAATGTAGACATCTTCATATGCATAGACTTTAGATGAGTTGACTTTATTTACCTGACTCTTTTTTTTTTTTTTTTTTTATACTTTAAGTTCTAGGGTACATGTGCATAACGTGCAGGTTTGTTACATATGTATACTTATGCCATGTTGGTGTGCTGCACCCATCAACTCGTCAGCACCCATCAATTCATCATTTATATCGTGTATAACTCCCCAATGCAATCCCTCCCTCCTCCCCCCTCCCCCCTCCCCATGATAGGCCCCAGTGCGTGATGTTCCCCTTCCCGAGTCCAAGTGATCTCATTGTTCAGTTCCTACCTATGAGTGAGAACATGCGGTGTTTGGTTTTCTGTTCTTGTGATAGTTTGCTAAGAATGATGGTTTCCAGCTGCATCCATGTCCCTACAAAGGACGCAAACTCATCCTTTTTTATGGCTGCATAGTATTCCATGGTGTATATGTGCCACATTTTCTTAATCCAGTCTGTCACAGATGGACATTTGGGTTGATTCCAAGTCTTTGCTATTGTGAATAGTGCCGCAATAAACATACGTGTACATGTGTCTTTGTAGTAGAATAATTTATAATCCTTTGGGTATATACCCAGTAGTGGGATGGCTGGGTCATATGGTACATCTAGTTCTAGATCCTTGAGGAATTGCCATACTGTTTTCCATAATGGTTGAACTAGGGATACCTGACTCTTCAGAATTTTGATAGGCAACCTCTCCAACTACCTTTTATATTTAAGCCTCTAATGTCTTTTTGCACCCTCTTCTGATTCCTGACTTTTTTCAGATTAATCTTATACTCTCATGTATATTTTACATTCTTTGAAAGATATCTGGATATTCCAATGTCCTCAGCATAGTGCAGGAAGTTCAATAATTGTTACAATGACTTAATAGTCATTCAGACAATATTTTCTGGCTCTGATTCTTTGGGTCTTTGCACAACAATAAAACCCTGAATTTTTGTCTATAAATCTTCACACTTTTTAAATTTTACTATTAGACAGTGGAAGAGCAAAAAGCTGAGTTGAAATGATTAGCACCATAGTTCAGCTCTGGAACCTATAATCTGTCTTCTGGGCTGTGGTGCAGGACTGAACATTAGGAAATGGTTCATACATCCCACCCTAGTTTTTTCATACCACCTTGGCAACATGCAAACTAAATATTTTATATTCGAATAGTTTATTCATGCATTACCCTGCCACATTTGATATTCTTGGTTGGTTACAAATTCTGTTACCATCTCTTTTTCAAGGCCCAAGCACTGGGGGAAGTGCAATTGTTAACACGGGATCTTGTCTGCCAAGTATGTAGCTTCAATAAGCAAAAGTAAAGCAAAGAGGTATCTCCTCAAAGTCAATTTATGTCCATCTGGCTGCTTCTTAGAAGCATATTTTAATAAGGAATTTTAAATCTATGTTAAATCGCAGCTTAAGTAAGGACTGAGATAAATGGCACAATCTAAATTAGAAAATAGTGGAATTAAATTGATTTTTACTCCCTAACATAAAATGTGCTCTCTTTGATATTTGGAATAGTTCAGCTTGTTTCTCCTCCTTCTTCACAGAGTTACATCATTAAGTATCTTGAGGAAATGGACAAAGTCCCAATGGGCTCTCTTTCCTAGGTTGGGTCACTGAGGCATCCCACAAGAGACACCATCTTGACCTCAGGTATCAGACTGTGAGAAGTTGTGTGGAGCTGCGGGTCTATTTTCCCCTGGCCTAATCTAACGAACAGCAAGGACAGGAGTCTAGAGAAGAACATAGAGGAAGTGGTCAAAATGTCAGCCTTGCCAATTCAAGGAACAACTACTTTCCTAGGCTGGTGGCAGTCATGAGGAGCCTGAAAGATAGGAGTCTTTGTGGGAGTAAATAGTCCTTTAAAAAGTGAAGCTGTCTACAGAAAACAAGGTTTTGCTGGCTATTAGAAGAGTTCAGGGAAGGACAGGACTTGAAACACTCCTAAGCCTTTACCTGCTGTTACTATTCAACCCCACACAGAACAGAACACATGAAATCACATCTTGAAGTCTCAGCAAAATGAAGTTCTTTCCTGTCTTGTCTGAGTTCAGCAGCTGTGTTCTTTAGCCAGTTAGCTGAAGCTTTTCAAAAACGTCTGACCATCACAGCAATGTTTCAGCCATGAGTGCTAGACACTGCTGCTTATTGGCAGGCACTCTTGGAAGCTAATAATATACTCATCAATCTTAGACTGTAGATAATAGAAAATATCCGTTATTTTAAGAGCTAAACTCAATTGGGCGTGGTGGTTCACACCTGTAATCCCAGCACTTTGGGAGGCCGAGGCAGGTGGATCACCTGAGGTCAGGAGTTCGAGACCAGCCTGGCCAACATGGTGAAACCCTGTCGCTACTAAAAGTACAGAAATTAGCCGGGCTTGGTGGCAGATGCCTGTAATACCAGCTACTCAGGAGGCTGAGGCAGGAGAATCGCTTGAACCCAGCAGGTGGAGGTTGCAGTGAGCTGAGATCGTACCACTGCATTCCAGCCTGGGGGACAAGAGCGAGACTTCATCTCAAAAAAAAAAAAAAAAAAAAAAAGAGTTAAACTCCACCATATTCATATTTGGATGAATAATGACTGTCCCCAACATCAAGGCCAGGAAAAACAAAAGGCAAGATAAAATAGGAGAGCTGGGAAAACGAGGAAAAGACAAAGACATTTCCTGACATGATAAACCTGGTAAAGAAGTAGAGCATTATAAGACCTAAAGAAACTCTAACACTCTGAAATTTAGGTGTAAGAATCTTTAGGAATTAAAGGCTTATCAAGATACCTAATTCAAAAAACATTCTAACCAAGTCAGTGCTAATGATGATAATAACAGTCAATATTGATAGAATAGTTAACCCAGGGAAGGCCCTGGTTTATGTGTGTTTACAAGCATGAACTGATTTAATCCTCACAATAAATTTCTAAGTAGGATGCTATAAACATACCTATTTTACATACAAGGATACCTTCTTAGGAAGGTGCCATTACTTGGTCAAGATTACCCAAGTAACAAATACAGAGCTGAAATTTGAATTCATAGTAGGTTAATTAAAAACCTTATAGTCATATGTGGATCAGTGCAATTCTGCAAACAATATGGGGAGTCATAGAAGCCAAAAAACTAAAAACTAATGCAGCCATTAAGAAAGAAAGAAATGAAGCATAGTAGGAGCAGCATATCCCCTGGCCAGGTGTCATTCCCTGCTCCAACTTCATCTTCTGTCCTCATCTAAGAGGCTGAAGTTAGCACATAATTCATGGAAGAGAAACTCGAGATTTTAAACACCGATCTTTCATGGTAGTAACAGCTCATATTTTGTTATCTATAGATGGTACTGTCCCACAGATATTTCTCTTATCCATTTCCTTCCTCTAACTTTCCTTATTTTATTCATATAAGAAAATTCATGTGTTCGACAGATTATTCTATCTCTATTTTAACCTCTCTAATTCACTGAGTTTCATCTTTTTGCTTATATCTGTCAACTCATTTTAGCTGTGAAATTATGCTTATTTCTTAGTAAAATCTTCCAATTTTCCTTCATTTCTCTGATTAATGCTCTCACATCAGATTATATTGTTTTTAGAGCATTTTTATGACACACATATAACAAGATACAATATGTTTCACAGATGGGATATTTAAAAATATATTTAATAACATTAAAATATTAAAAGATGAAATGTTAAATATGTAAATATGCAAATGATCACCAAAAATCTCAAAGATGAATTTTAAAACAGCATCATATATGAATTTAAATTTAGTACCTAAAATAAATTTAGCACATATTATGTAATTATTTCAAAGAAAGAAATTACAAGTTTATATTCACTTCTGTGTAAAGTAATATATAACCCACATTTCCAGACCCAATTGTGCATGAGGGACCATTTTGAAACATTACACGAAATGTCTGGCATAGATTCAAACACAAAGACAGGAAAAATATGTGTGGTAAAGCCTTTAGTTCAGAAAGTCCACAATTCACATGAACTGGGCTTTCAGAGTTAGATGGAGTGCTGTGTTTAGTTAACAGAATTGACAAGCCAGTGGAGAATTATGAGTCAGTAGTTAAGTTACAGGAGGCAGAATTTTTTCAATAGCCCATAATCATAGTTTTCTAAGGAGTCATTTGAAGGAAACCTATATCAAAATCACCTGTATGCTTTTAAAAATCAGAATCCAGAACCCTTTCCCAGACCAATTTATTCTTTTTTGGTAAAATGGATAGAAGAAGAAAAGAAAATGTAAGTTTCTCTCCATAGCTCAAACAAAAATCCCAGCCATTAAAAATCACTGCAGTGGGCAGTGGGAGCCCTAGATCTCTTTTAGATAGACCAACACTTAGTCATATTTTGTGATACAGAGGAAGGACTGGTGATAGTATGGAGGACATGCCTGATAAAGGGAGAAGAGACTGGAAATTAGTGGCTATTTCAAGAAACAGGTGAGGGATAAAGGAAGCCAGAACAAACAAGTAAAGTGTGGAGAAAGGGCAGACAACAGAGTCAAGACACATTTCAGAAGTAACATTGGCACCATTTGTGGCTGTGACTGATGGATCGGATTGAGGAGTCACAGGAGAGGGCATCTAGATTTGGCAAAGCGTGGATTTAACTTCAGGAACAGGTTTGGTGTCTCAGGTGATCTCATCGACTTCATTTCTTGCATCTCTTAGCTCTTCATTCTAATCGGTTTTCTTAGACTAATGATTCTGGAGTAATTGCTTATGTCCTAAACAAATAATTTGGTAAAATGTTTATGTCTATTATGTCTAGTCCACAAAATGACTCTAATGCCGTAGTTAATAAAAGACTGTGTTGAGGAAGGGGGTAGGTATAATGTGCTCTTCATCAGCCTGCTGATATCACATGCTCACATTTATGGCAAGGTATCTGAGGATGCATCATTCACACATACACCCAAATTACCAAGAACAAAGTTGGGTAACTTCATTAAAGAGATCATTGACTTTTACAATAATAGTTGTCTTTATCTATGTTAGAACTGGAGAGATAGAGTGCATGTACTAGGAGAATGGGTCATTGAATCAGGAAAACACCAGAAAAAGAATGAAGATATAATCAAGGCTTCTTAACAAAATATGGAAGCCAAAAAGGGATGCTGAAATTGAGCATCTTGGTAGTCCTAGAAATCTATATTTATGTAAGATAGCAAAGAAGCTTGTCAAGGAAGACACATAGAAAATATTTAATAATAGAGGAGGAACTATTTTAAAATATTTAAAACTATAGGATATAAAAGTAAGTCATTTTATCAGGAAATCTGGATTCAAGTGCTCTCAAGAATGGATTATATAAAGGCCTTAAAGTAAATCAGGAAAGATATAATGGTATCATTAGTAATACATCATAATTATCCACATTGTTGTTTTCATTTTTTAATGAGTTCATTTTCTAACAAAGAGTCTCTGATTGAATATTTGATACTACTTAAAAATTGAGTGCTAACCAACATTGGTCAGATTTTAATACAAAACCACTGTGGGTCTGGTTCCTTCATGTCCAATCCATGTGTGAAGTCTTTTTGTTCATGCTCCTGTCCCTGGTCCAATAGTTGGTGGCTAGAGTAGCAGAATTAGCTTCCTTTTTGGAAATACCCAGCATATGTATCACATTTGTGTAAACATTCACCTGTTAAACACCTGGAATAGTTTTTTTGGATAAAAGTTGTTTTTAAAACTCACTCTGGCTATTGAGTGGAGAATAGCTTGCATTGAATGAGAATGAAAGCAAAGAGACCAGGAGGGAGGCCATGACAATTGGCGCTATGGTGATGCCCAAGCACCACAGTGAGAGATTCTTTAGTCTGTATCTGATGAGCACAGGCGACCAACCAGGGTACCTGGGATGGATAATTACTCCCAGCCTGCAGTAATTGACTATTCATTTTCGTAATTTCCTTTGGAATTATTTCTTTTGTGGAAAACAGAAACAGAAGCCTGTAATGTTTCTGCTTTCATGCAGACAGGGAACAAAAAATCAAAGCATCTTATATTTAATGGCCAAAATTAATGTGAAAGATAATAACACAATTTTTAGCAATAAAAATAATTCCCCAAATTCAAAGGCATGAAAATCCCAGCTGGCATTCATCACTGTGTTTTGGGTCATGTATATCATGCTGAAAAATGAAGTCAGATGAGACCTTTCCCAGGAGAAGCTGGGGTGATTGTAAGTCAGAATTATTTTCTCTCTCCAGGCAGTCATCCCTGCAAACTGTGCTCTATTGTCTCCTAGATTACATGTGAGAAGTGTTAGTCAGGTCAGTGTCTCAGAGAAACAAATTGTACGACAGGCCATATTCCCTGCCTGATATACATCTTTTGTTAGCAATATTATGCCAGAATAATTTAATAGCGGTTATTATGGAGATAATTCTGCACCTCCTTTCTGGTTGCTAGAAAATTGGTACCTGACAGTTCTGGACAAAAATTTTCTGATATAATTTTGTTCTTCATTCCTGCTATAGAAATTTTAAACTATTGTCTTTAAAAAGTGTGTTTGTAGCTATACTCATTCTGGAATACGAAAACGTCTACATTTTAGAGTAGCATCCCCTACCCCATGAGTTTTTGATCATTCTTTATATAGTCCTTTGAGTTTAATTTTATATATGAAATAAATTCTGGAAACTTAAACAGCTTCTAAGATGCCATTTGATGTTTTGATAGAGAAAAATGCCTTTCCCATCCTATCTTCTTACGTAACATCCCAAGGACAAGACAAGTTAAGCATTAATATTACTTTATTAATTAAATGTTGAGAATCTATGAACCAGGCATGGTGTTTTTCACACAGAAGTGAACAAAATTGATTTCTTTTCAGTATTTAAACCTTGATTTCCCTATATTTCTTTTAATCTCAGAGGAAGCTTTCTCTAGTCTATGTCCAACATTTTTGTATGAGTGAATTTCACCAAATAATTTTTCTGCATTTGTTGTGATGATTAAATATTTTATCCTTAATTTTGTTAGTACATTTACTTAAACTGGTTGACTTTTCAAATGAGAAAACCATCTTGAATACCTGAAGGAACTACTTACTTGATGATGTTGCGGTACAATTTGCTATTGATTAGTATTATTTCATTTAGCATTTCTGTTTCTGCATTTATGAGGTACTAATTTATAAATTTCTACTCATAACTGTCAGATTTTGAAAGCAATATTATATTGACTTCAGAAGATCAGTTGCAAAATAATCTGTTCTCTTCTAGAATAAATAAGTTATATTTTTTCTTTAAATATTGGTAAAATTTTTCCTATGAATTCATCTTGGCTCAGAGAGTTTGGTTTTGTTGTCATTGCAGTTAAGGTTTTCATTACAAATTAAATTTCTTCAAGGGGTACAAAGACATTTTATTATAAAAAAATTTACTTGTCAACTTTGACAAGTTTCTTTCTTCAAGAAATAGATCAATTTATATAGAATGCTGAGTTTATTGGCACAAAGCTATTCATAACATCTTTTGTGTATCCTTTTAATGCCAGTAAAATATATACTCATACAGCCTTTTCATTCACTTGTTTCATATGCCTCTTATACTACATTATTTTTATTCATTATTTTTCCTTACATTTCAATTTGAAATTTCCATTGACCCAGCTTCAAATTTTCTAATCTTGTCTTCTGTTTATTTGCCTATCAAATCTAGGTAAAGAGTTTTATTTTCCCAGTATTATTTTATCAGTTCTAAAATGTTTATTCAATTTTTCCTTGTGGACACTGATTCTTTGTTGAAATTTTCTATTTTTTTCCCATTTAATGTAATCATCCTCTATTTTCTTAGTCATAGGTATTATATAAATTCCTTGTATGCTAACTCCAATATCTCAGTCACGAGTCTACTTCTGTAATATGCTTTCTTCTTCATCTTTATAATGTTACATTTTTTTTCTGTCTTTTTGCACATCAGGTAGTTTTTTATTTTTTTTTATTTTAAGCCATATGTTGTGTATAATAGACATGTGGAGCCTGTAAATGATGTCTCCCTCCAGAGACAGCCCTGTTCTTATCTGTTAAATGATACATGAACCTACTTTCCCCAATACATGTGGAACGTATTGCAATTACAGTAAGATTTAGCACAACTTTGGTTTGTCAGTACTCCATACGCACCTCTCCTGTCCTTTTGGTTGATAACCTGGAAAATATTGGTTTTCTCATCCCTACAAGAATAAAAGACTTTTAATTATGCTTTTCTAATGTTTTGTCTTTAAGTCTTATTTTCACAGCTCCTGTAGCTTCACCTCTGGTAACAATCCCAATGGCAATGTCAGACACAAGTTCGAAGCAGACACCCTTGTCATAGTAGAATTTGCCTTTAAAGGTTGGCAAGATTACGGAAGATCTTATACCACTTTTAGCGTGACCCTGCAGCATTCTACACACAGCCTCAGGAGAGAGCAATGGAAAAACTGGCTTATTCAGGTGACTCGGGGTCCTAGACTGTCACCTCAGGTGTACATGACAACCACATGTTTGTTGGTTTCTCATTTCTCCAATATACTAGATTTGTTTGGGCCAGACCTGATTCTCAGTTCATGCACACAATCAGCAAATGCCTTCAGGGAAAGAATTAGAACACTCAATTGTCTTTGAAAATAATCCCTCTGGAAATATGAGTCATATAGTCTATGTTTCCTGCATCATTCTCTAATATTTTAAAACTATAATTTGTATAAGTTACCCACCTTATGTTTAATGAATGCTCAGTGAGTTCAACGACCTGTTATATCCTATGTTATAGTTTCAATATTGGTCCCCACCAAACCTTATGTTAAAATTTGATGCCCAGTGTTGGAGATGGGACCTAATGGGAGGTATTTGCCTCATGGGGGCAAATCTCTCATAAATAGATTTTTCTTCCTGAGAGTTGGGAGTGAATGAGTTCTTGCTTTATGAGTTCCCATGAGAGCTGGTTGTTAAAAAGAGCCTAGCACCTTTTCCTCTCCCTTCCTTCTGCTCTTGCCATCTCTGTACATGTGACCTCTACCAGGAGTGGAAGTAGCCTGAGGCCTTCACCAGAAGCCAGGCAGTTTTTGGCGCCTTGCTTCTTGTACAGCCTGCAGATCTGTGAGCCAAAAAAAACCTCTTCTCTTTATAAATTACCACTTTTCAAGTATTCTTTTACAGTGACACAAAATGGACTAAGACACTTAATGAGAAGCAAAGTTCTCCACCTGCACCTTAAAGAGTGTTATTTCTCAGGGCTTAAATCAAGGATCTCTTTATATTCATAATTTTCTTCCATCATTTCATCTTCTCGAGAGTCTTCAATTTCTACTTCTAACCAAGATACCTCTTTCTAAGCTATAGATTATTATGTAAAACTATTTTGGCTCTCAACTTGGATGTTACAAATGTGCTTCAAATTTTGTAGTCCAGAGCTGACCTCATGAGAATTGCCCCTCAAACAGGTCATCTTCTATATCCTAGTGCATGATACCAACATTCAATTGTGTGAATTAGAATCATGGGAATTACCCTTGCCATCTCTTTCTACACAATCCTGTGTACCTAGTGAACTGCCAGTTACTGGTGATGTTATTATCTAAGCATCTCTTGAACCTATTCATTTTACTATATATGTATTAGTGTCATTATTTCCTAACCTGAAGTGTTGCAGTAGCCTCTTCATTCTTGCCCTCCTCTAATTCATTGTTAAGAAAGAGACAATGTTCTTTCCCAAAACTAAATTTAATTTTGCTGCTTTCTTGCTTAAGTCTTTTTGATGACTTCTCATTAATTGTAAGAGTGTTGCCAAAATACTTAACAAGGTTTCTAAGATACCAACAATTCATCCACACTCTTCTTGCAATTTTCGCTCTTTCATACTTTATTTTACATCTACAGTGTAACTAAGCCTCTTAGCTACAAAATAAATTATCAAAATAAACCTACGTATATTCAACATCCAGCATCAGTGATTGACAACTTGTCAATCTTATTTCACTCATACTCACCTGCAGTAATAAACTTGAGACTACTTTGAAGCGAATCCCAGACATCATAGTATTCCACCAATAAACATGGCAGTATATATTGCTGATGTATGTCTTTTTAGAAGATGAAGTCATTTTCAAATCTAAAATTAATAATATTCAATATTCTATTAGTAGTGTCAACCATGTGGACAGTTTCTCTTTCTATTTCTCATTTGATGATCAAGATGATAAGAGTTCAAGCATTACAATTGTTTAATATTTCTTTGAAGAGTCTTAATTATTTACTATTTCATTTTAAAAATTAATTTCTTAAAGAAATCTAGTGCATTTGCCCTGTAAATTCTCTTGTAGTCTGAATTTTGCTGAATGTATCACTATGGGGTTATTTAACATATTTACCTCTTCTCTTATATTATCTTTAAACTGATTATTAGTTTCAGAGCCTTTCTCAGATTTGTGCCAATTGGGGGCAATAATATATTATAGTAATAGCTGTTCTTGTATACTTCCATTGAGAAAGACATAATTTTCAGTTGTCTCTATTTTTGGAAGAACACTTTTTATTTATTATATACACCATTATTAATGCTAGTTTCACCCATTAGATTAAAATTCAACATGTGCATAAAATAGTCCTGTATTATTAACGGTAGTAGCCCATATGACTAGTGTAGTATCAGGCATAGAAAATATTTTAATACACATTTAATTACATGAATAAATGAGTATGTATCTTATAGCTTGCATGTCATGTATTTAGAACTCCAAATTGATACTGGTGTGCTACCTCAGCTGGACTAAAAATTCTTTCACAATTTATGTTGGTAATGTTTAACATGGTTTTAAGTTTGTATAATTGATAGCATCATTTCCCTTGTCATAGCCACCTATGAGCCAATGAAGTAAGTACCTTAAGCTTGTAAACTTCAGCAATTTCATCTTCCTGAAGCTGATTTTGGGAGGAATACCAACCTCTTAGCTATAGAATTTTCTTCCTATTCAAACTGTACCAAAGATCTTTAATGCTGCTTAATGCTCAGCTAACTAAATAAAAGCAGACAGGAGCCCACTCGGAAAAAGTTTATGATATGAGGAACCACATTTTGATTTAGTGTTAAGTAAGTTTAGTTCATTCTAATGGTATTTTTTTCTTTTATTCGGCAAACATGAGTCATTTCATAAGTCCAGATTGAAGTAAAGTTTTGTGTCTTTATTGCTTTTGCTTTATTTTCTGTTATTTGAGTCATACATTGTCAACTAACACAAAACTAATTCTTAACCTCTCATTGGAAATAACTTCTACTTTTGCCTTCATTTTTCAGCCTGCAATAAAAGCTTCAAATGTTAAATAGGTCTAGTGCTATGAAACTGTAGGACAATTCCACATTAGGTTGATAAATCAGGCAGAACTCATTTATCAAAAATATAATTTATTTAAAGATGTTTTATGTGCAGGAGTACTAGATTGTTTATCCAGTGCTAACTAAATAATTTATCAAACTCAGTTTTTTTTTAAATATACCAAAAATTAGCCTATAGCAATATGAGATAAACGTCCCAATTTATGGGAATAGCACGTTGGAGGAAAATGTGATTAAAACTCATTATCACATAAATGCTGAATTCAATAGCCAAATATTTTCCGTGTATTTCAAAATAGATATAACAGAGTTTAATACATATTTTGTTATAACTCTTGTTTACAAAATGGTATCCTCTACTCGTGCTCACATCTCCTCCCCTAGGTATTTCTGCTGATGATATATAGAAAATAATAACCTTATATGATGAACACAGAGCCTTTGGTTTTAACCTGTATTCCTGACTGAACTCCAGTACCACAGGCAACTCTGATTTTTCCCTCTCTTCAAAATCCTCCAGTATTCAAAGGAAAGCTCATTTCCTATGATTTGTGAATCACGCACAGGGTCTCTGTTAATACTCAAAAGCCAAGACCTGCTCTGATATGAAATAATGGTTAGTAATAGGGACAAATCTGCATTCAGACCTATGAGCTGGTTCTTTGTTCTATCCTCAGCAGATGGTGTTCCAACAAGCAGAGGTGGGCATTTATTAGGTACAGTGTTTCGGCAAGTAGGCTCTGGAGTAGGGATGTTCTACCTTATATCCTGACTGACTCACTTCCTAGCAAGGTCGACTTGGACTAGTAAGTAAACTTTCTGTGTCTCCTTTTTTGTTTTTTTTTTTTTTTATCATCTTAAAGATTACACATACTTTATTATATAACCTAATAATTACAAAACATTTATGAAGTAAGTGTTAGGCAAGCTTGACTGATACTGTTCTGCCAGCTTAAGTCACCTAATTAGGAGAAATGCTAAGTCAGCCTATAGCACCATAAGAATGTCTTTGCAGTCTTCGAAACATAGAGCATCATCAAGCAGGGGCCCTGGTTGTTGCCCTGTGAAATCCCTTCCTCTGTTTATGCTAACACCATACTTCTCAGGACTTTTGGCCAATGATAGAGCACAGCAGGTATACTAAGGCAGGCTCATTCCTGTGAGACACAGGACTCCCCTGACTGCTAAACTTCGGCTCAAGAACTCACAGATGACCCTGCTCACTCTTCCTGGGACTACCTAGGTGACTTCCGTCTAATCTTCCCTCTCTCCTTTATTCAACTGCCATGTAACAATGTGGTTTGGCAGTCTCCCCACCCCTACCTTTCCTAGCTCTCTTCCCGTGTCTGTTTCTTTACTTGTTTGACCTCTAAAAACCCTTGCATGGTTTTTCTGGTATTAGTCTTTGCTTTATGGATACATAATATGTAGTTTCTACTCTATTATCCCCTCTCAATTAGAAGTACTGACACTTCCTATCTTTAGGTCACACCCTGCCTACTTCCTGAGACACTCCTGCCCAGGACAGGAAATATACCAGTGGTTTTCCAGTACACCAAATCATGGCATCTGGGATGAGTCTTGATGCCATGGACCTAGCATCTGCTGTGCCAGTTGTATGATTTAGACCCTGGACTGCCAATCAAATCAACCTCAGTTTCCTGCCCTATTGGATTCAATATGACTAGTCCTCTCCCTTGTGGCTTACTTATTCTAGACCTTGATTGAGTCAGAAAACAAATCTGTCTCTGAATCCTGGTATACTTGCCCGATCTTAGGCGTGCTACCTAGACTTTTTCATCATCCCCTCCTGCAAAGGTGAATCTTTTCCTGAATCACCAACCACAAGCTAATGTCTGATTGCAAATAAACTCATGATCAAATCCATGACCCTTCTTCCTCTTTATACACGAGCTCGTTCTGTCATTTCTGGGTTAATTCTCTTTGAATATCAGAACCAAATTAAAGCTTGGCAGAGTTGACCATACACAGTGAGTCAAAATGCTAGCTATGGCCAGAGGTCAGACTTTTAGACTGGTCAGTTTCTCTTAGCTAGTTGGGGCTTCCTCTTTCTTGCAATAGGCTAATTTTGTTGAACCTCTGGAATACATTGGAGTTGATGTCACATGTAGTGATTATTTAATACTGAATGCCGAATTCTCTTCTTTTTATCAACAGGGGGTGGAACAGAGGGAGAGACTGGGGAAGCTGACATCCATAAAACTCAGCTTTGGGACTAAAGCTAACTGATAAAAATGTGCCAGTTACTTTGACTTTTTCTGTTTTTATATCTCTTCTCTAGAATCTCCCTAGCAATGAGAATTGAAATGTCATAGTTTAGTATTACTATCAAGCTGTCAGCACTCCAACAGTAATGTAGGTTCATGTTTTTCTTTTATTTTCCTCTTATTTTCAAATAAATTGTGTATATTTGATAGCAAATTATTTATCATAACAAGCTCAGTTACATTTTATTATATCAACACAACCATAGAAACAATTTCTTCTGTTGTCCACGTAATTCTAGATAAGGGAATGTCTCAGAATTCACTTGCTGCAAAACGGGTCTCTATCATTTCCCTTCCACATAAATACACTGTTTTTATTAGAGACTAAAGGCATTCTCCTGGTTATTCTTTTAGAGGCATCATCTAGAATCAGGAATTCATGGTGACAGTTAAAAGAGATCAGATGGATTTTACAGGAAGCCTGAGGCAAAGGAGAGTTTTATAAGCTGACATCAGAACCAATGTAACTTCTGAGTAGAGTCGTACTGTACATTCCCAAAAAAGCCAAGGGTCACGAGGCTAATGTAAATTAAAAGAGAGAAAGGAAAAATGCTTTCAAATAATAATAATCATTTTTGACCTGAGGGATGTGCTAACAAACCTTCTTATGAACACGGTTATTATATTTGCTATAGAGATGTTGATGAGCATGTTATCATTATGAAAACCTGTGGGAGAATTTTCTCTTAGCTTCCACTAAGAGACCAACTGCAATTTCTCTTTATCAATTGTTTGTTTTATTATTTTGTAAGCCCTGTAATTTGTGTATCAAATTGTATTTTAGTCTTTGCTTTGGCTTTTAAGCAGCTCTTAGATGAATTTGTAGCTTATCTTTGACACACAAATTTTGAATATCTGACAATTTTACTTTGGGCTATGGCTTTTTTTTTTTCAATTTTATGGCCTTTGTCAATTAATTCATATTTTACTTATGATTCTCAGAAATATGTTCTATAAGACTTCTTGTCTTATTGGATGCAGTCATTATCTCTTTTTTCTAATAGTTTGATTTATTGATCTTAATGTCTTTGATCATTTGTTCTCTTTAGTCTCTTTGGGAATCATTTTATTTTCTGTTTATTAAATTCTTCTTTTCATTCATGACACTCACTGTCTTCAGCACTTGGTAGTTCTTGATCATTATATTACTTCCAGAGCAGTCTTCTTTTGCAGAGATTCTTATTTTTTCTGTTGTCTATTTTACAGATGATCCTTATTTTTGGTCTAAAAATATGTTTTATCAATTTTTTAGTGTTTTATTTTTCTGAAATACCATCTGATTTTAGGAGAGATGAGGAAGAGACATATAAGCTTAGTCTCTCATCTTGACTCACTCTCTTTTACTCACTGATTTTCTGACTCATGCAAGAGGAAGAACAGAGAATGTGAGAGGGCCAGTAAATCAGCTCAGATCCAATCTGAAGGCCATGAAAAAGCAAAAGCTGAAGAGCCCAACAAGCCCACCAAAACCAATAGGCCTGTCTCTGGTTGTGCAAAACTATAAGAAAACCAGGGAGAAACAACAAGTACAGTAGGTATAATTGGCAGTCAACATGAAGTCACTACCTAGACATATGTGGGTTTTGAAGTAGCTACGTTGTCTGGGGTATATACCTGGTGTTCATTGTCTCATGCCAGGAAAATTTAGGACACAGACACACATTTAGAAATGGTAGTTTAATAGGCAGAAGAAAGAGAAAGGAAAACAGCTTTCTCTCTAGTGAGAAAGAGGGGACTTCCAAGAGGAAAGACTGGCTGGTGGCAGATGCACTGGGCTTTGGAGGACGGCTTAAGGAAGCAGTGTCTGATTTACACAGGGCTCACAGATTAGTTCCGTGATGTTTACATAGCGCTTGGAGAAGGCTGGTTGCCCCATCCTAACCTAATTATGCAAATTAATTCTTCCCTTGGCCAGTGCCATCTTGTCTGCTTCTTACTGTACATGTGGCTGGCAGAGAAGGGAAGATGGAGCCACCATCTTGGACATGTCTAGTCCCTAGTTCCGGCCAGCATTCACCCATGCGGTTCCCAGCTTTCTTGTCTAGGTCTGCAGCTCGGTTTTACAGGCTACTCTTTGTTAGAAAATGATTTGGAGCTGTTTTTTATTAAAAAGAAAAACCTGACTGAGGACGCCCCTACCCTCACTATCTGCCTAAGTGATTTATTCTTAACTCCTGTATCATTCCCTCCTCAGGAGTGGCAACCCTAACTACTGTTAGGGGGTTTTGGGTGATGACTCTTTCTGGCTACTTCCTGCTGAAAGGGCCATTGTGTGGAGAACAGCAGCTAGGCCTCCTCCTGGGGATGATCTAAGGGTCCTTGGAAGAAAGGTGTGCCCATGCATCGTTCGGTCTGCAGCACCATTTGAAGTTGGATTGTTTCTAGGTGAGAGGAAACAATCTGAGTTACAGTGTTGAGTAGCCAAGGTCCAAACATTAATATAAAACATATGAGCAAGAAGGGGTTTCATAATGAAGCTAACCAGTACCACAAAGAAGACTAGAATTCATTAAAGAGGTATTGTAGCCATCCAGCACTGGAGCCTGCATTTTCTCTTAACCTGTTAGTGATTTTTCACTTGACCTTAAAGCACCTGTAGGTTTTCTTCTACTTGACTAGAGATCCAGAAACAGCACGTTTCATTTAAGATTTCCTTCAGTTGCCCACACTTCTGGATTGATATTAGCTTCTACCAGGAGGAGACAAAGAGATTGTCCTGGGGCTACAAGGAGGCTGGTCCCCAGGTGAGCTAAAATGCCTCCACCTAATAAAGGAGTGAGACGTTCCAGCATGATTAAAAAGGTCTGTGTAAATAGTAGGTTTCCTCATCTGCAACTAAGGGATTGAGAAAAGTATCAAATTAGAGTTTTTCCTGAGATGCCCCTCACAATTGTGTTATGGGAAGAAGGAAGGGCTAGATTAGAGAGAAGAGAGAGGCTGGCTTCAGTGTCTAGAAGGAGATCTACCTTCCTTCCTTACGTTTCCATAATTATCTTGGGTTCCTGTGCTGTAATGGAAGTTTGAGTCACTGGATCTGGGGATTCCAACCCTGGGAGCCATCAGTCCTGGTGGACCACCTGTGAGACTGGTTCTGAACCCCAGAACCTTCATCTCTGGGGGCAGTCCAATTTCCAGTGGTCCCCACCATATGCTGAACAGGGTTGTGGTAGTTTCTTCTTGCTGCCTGGGTGCATTTTCTTAACGTGTCCTGACTTGCCACACTGACAGCAACTAGTGGATGCACCTAAGGGATCCTAGGCTTTGCAAATCTGTAAAGCAGTTACTAGAGCCTCTGACCCTCTCTTTTGCTTCCTTTCTTTGTCCTGGTCTACTCCTGGTCCCCCTTCTGGTCCCTGTTACAAAACACTGAGGTAGCCACCTTCAGGATGTTTTCTAAAGTGCTGTCTCGTCCTACAGGCTGCTTCTATAGTTTCCTTCTAATATCAAGAGTTGCCTGTGTAATAAACTTGTCCTTTAGGATTAGCTGTCCCTCCACCAACTCAGGGGATAGGGAGGTGTGCTTCATTAGAGCCTCTCTCAGTCCTTCCAAAAAGGCTGCAGGATTCTTATACAGCTTTTGGTCTATCACAGACAGTTTAGAGTAATTAAGAGAATTGGTTGTAGTTCTTCATAGGCCCTCCAATATGCACATTAAAAAATGTTTCCTTTTCCATTCATCTGTATCATCATAGGGGTTCCAATTAGCATTGTCTAGACGAGCTGCTTCCCTTTCCATTTGAGAATGGTGTTTCCATTATCTCTTTGCCTTCTCTGTTCTCTCTTTTCCTATTAGGCCAACTGTAGGAGACATTTTTGCTCTTCTCTGAATTTCTCTACTGCCTGCGGAGCTGCCTGCTTCTCAACTGTGATTAGGGTTTGGCTTAGGAGCAGCATAACATACCACCATGAGAGGTCAAATATCTGAGTTAAATTTTGGAAGGCCTTTGTATACCTATCAGAGTCAGAAAATCAGCCTAAGTCTCTCTTTACTTGCCTAAGGTCATATAATGAGAAGGGAACTTGAATCCTAGTGACATCACCTCCATTGGGCATTTCCTGTCAGGGTGAGAGTGAAGGTGGGGTAGTGGAGAATTTTGGAAATGGCAGAAGTGGAAGATCTGGTGGCATGGTCGGAGGTGGTCCTACATAAGGGGGACTGGGAGGGCTGGGGCACTCAATAGCTGCCTCAGATGGTTTCTCCAGAAGTTGCTTTTGGTCTTGGGGAATCATTCCCTTTGAGACTGCCTAATACTATTACTGAAAGGGCTGGGTTCATTGTGTGACACTTGCAAAAGTCTGGGTTGTCTTGCAGGAGAAAGAAAGCCTGTGCAAAATGTACCTTGGACCATTTTCCCTCCCATCTGCAGAAAACAACCTAATTGTTGGATATTAAAATTAAGGCTCCCTTCCACAGGCCCGTCTGGTTCAAGAGGGTAAGAAGGTAAAGCCCTTGTGCAAAAGAAAATGAGCCACTTTTCTTTTCAAAGTCACAAGGTCAAAGGAATCCCAGTGCTTCAGAATGCACTCCAGAGGTGTACAGGCTGAAGATAATCTGTTACCCATCTAGAAAGAGAAGTGAGAGAAAGGCATCCCTTTAGTCTCCTTCCTTTTGGTTTGACCCAGGGTAGAGAGGAAGACAATGGGCACGTCCCCCTTGCTGTTTTCTTTCCTTAGTTCCTCGGTCCCTGCACCTTGTTAGATGCAATGCCCATCATTCCAGGTGTGACCCCCAGCCGTGGAACCAGAGGAACTAAGAAATTGGGATTAGTCACACTCACCCATGCAGATCTAGTCCTCTCCCTATGATTTCCCTTTGACTTCCTAGACTTGTGTGACCCACCTGGCTCCCCAAATAATGGATCTTGGGAGAGACTATGTGACAGTTACATTTGGGCAACTTCTGCACTTCCCTCTTTAATGGCAGAAGTGTGCTGGTTTGAGTTCTATATCCTGCTGTTACAGCACATACTAAAGCATTTACCCTTAGAGAATGATTCTCATTAACTTCCAAACTTAAAATCCCTGCACTAATTAGGTGCCATTCTAATTCGAGAAGGAATAGGTACCTTAAAAGAATGTAGGGACCAAATGGCCATTTTCCTGCTATGGAGCAGTATCAACACTAAAATTTGGCTTTGGAGGATATTTTACTCCTGGTTGTTGAAGGCAGAATTTTCTGGTTTATAGAAGCAGCATGAAGCCTGATTTCTAGTAGAAAGGTGCAGAAGGGGAAGATAATTGGGAAGCTAGAATATTTAGGTAAAGGACTGACAATGTGCCTGATGGAGAGGATCCCTATTCCACTAGGTGGTGGTGGTGACCTTGAAATGCCATGTGCTCTCCAGGCCAATGGGAGCATGACCTTGACATGCCATGTGCTCTTCAGACCAACGGCAGAGAGAGACCTGGAAGTGCGATGCACTCTCCAGATCAAGGGCAGAGAGAACCTAAAATGCCTTGTGCTCTCTAGACCAAGGGCAAAGAGTGATGTTCACTGTGGTAGAGGGGGCCCTCTGTAGAAAATCACAAAGATGCCTCCCTTCCCCTGTTACTATGACATTCCCTGATCTTGCCTTAACAAGATTATTTCCCTGAACCATAAAACTTCCCACATACTGCATACACAGAGAGGATAAGCAATATGGTTGTTGTGGAAAGGAAAGGAGGAAATTATGATAGAAAAGTTGGAGATTGTGTTGCTGAAACCCCATCAGGCAGTTGGAGGCTGGTGTCAGTCCAGATGTCCTTGAATAACACTGGGGGTTAGCCACAGCCAGAGATCCTCAGTTGCTCCAGAACCTCTTCCAGCCTCATGTGACGGCTAAGTCTTCCATGAAAGAAAGCTGATACAAATATGGCCAACATGCTCAGTAACACATAGATACTGGGGGATTCTCTGTGTTCTCCCCAGCAAGCCTGTCCCCTAAGTCTTATAAGGCTAGCAGCCATGCTAGTCATTTTTAGATGGCTAAAGGAGGCCCAGTATTTGGTTTGATTTGGTTTTAAAATGGAGTACAAGAGCCCCAAAATGAAAGGACAGAGTTGGAGTTTGCTCCTCTACTCACCATTTTGATGACTGTTGTACCGTGGTATCTCAGATGAGGTCTCCAATATGAAGTAGCTATATTGTCTGGGGTATATACCTGGGGCTCATCATCTCATGCTAGGAAAGTTTAGGACACTGACACACAAGGAGTTTAGGAGTAGAGGTGTAATATGCAGAAGAAAGAGAAAGGAAAACAGCTTTCTCTAGTAAGAGAGAGGGGACTTCCAAGAGGAAAGATCGGCTGGTGGCAGATGCACTGGATTTTATAGTCTGGCTTGAGAGGAAGAAATGTCTGATTTACATAGGGCTCACAGATAGGTTCAATCAGGTATGATGCTTATATAGTACATATGGAAGGCTGGTTGCCCCACCCTAATCTTATTACACAAATGAATTCTTCCCTTGGCTAGTGCCATCTTATCTGCTTCTTACTGCACACATGACTGGCAGAGAAGTGTAGATGGAGCTGCCATCTTGAACATGTCTGGTCCCTAGTTCCTGCCAGCGTTCACCCATGCAAGTTCCCAGCTTGCTTGTCTATGACTGCAGCTCAACTTTACAGGCTACTCTTTGTTAGAAAATGATTTGGGGCTGCTTTTCATTAAAAAGTAAAGCGTTACTGAGGACCCACATACACTCACTCTCTGCCTAAGTGATTTCTTCTTAACTCTTAGATCAGTTTAACTGCAAGAGGTGTTGTAACTTAGAAGTCAGTGCAATGTCATGCATAGTTTCTCCAAATGCTCGTATAAGTGAGTAATAGCAGGCAATAGCCACAGTAACCTTCCACTCAATGGAATTCAGGAAAAGTATCCCATTGCCCTCACCCTGTCTTATCTTCCCAGATCTATCGTAGTTGGTATCATCATATGTGCTTCATGTGGCTGATCTGAAGTGTGGAGTCTTTCAGAGAGTAATCAGGCATCTGTAGACTGGTTCTCTGCAGAACACTGATGATATTTGTCTTTTCCATACTGGAGAGGAAATGAAGAATTTCTTTTTCCTAGGAATTAGCTCAGGGTTGGCCTCTTAGAAGGTTTTTTTTAGTGTGTCTAGTAAAGACATTTTGAAGAGGTCAAAGATTGTTATGGTTATCAAAAATGAGGATTTTATTATGGATAAAATTATAATTTAATATATAGGAAGTGAATATGAAAACTAATAAACTATGTGAGGCCCAAAGTTCAGTTCATGGTGAGTTCTCAACCATTTTTCCCATTTTTATTTTAAACATATATTTTACCAGCTGGTTAAAATATTCAAGTCATTCCCTGTCTCTTCTCCACAATAGCTGGCATTTTCTGGGGCAAGTATTTGAACTCAGATGTATCTCTGTGGTTAAGTGGCTGTGATTTTGTATGAGACAAAGTAACAGCATTACACTTCTCTTTTAAATTGTTAAGGTTGAGATAACATTATTCCTTTAAAATGACTCTCTGGCTTTAATCCCAGTTAGAAGTAGTTAAGCAGAGTGAATTGAAAACCATATCCTTAATCATTGAAATAATTAATTCAATCTTGATATAGCCCTTTGCAACTATTAGAATTTCAATACATGTGAGAAATAAATTATTTCCTAGTACATAAAAATTAAAGAGCCTAAGAAAATCTTCCTGCAGAAGGGAAATCAGGATACCACCCTTTAGGTTTCCTGAGAGAGAAGAATTTTGTCAATTTGCTGGCACAATTAAGACAGACAAGTATATTATTTGTTTTTTTTCCCCTAGGCCTGTCAGATAATAATTTCTTTTCACCTTTAAAAATAAATTTTCACATACATTCATCATCTCTCCTTACTTATATTGACAAAGATCATGGCACTAAGAAAAAAAAAATCTTAAAAACTCCATTAGTGAAGGGCATTGATATAAATGTGCCTAAATACTGATATGTACTTTTCAATGGTTATTCTTTTTCACTGTCTATTCTAGTAGAGTTAAGAAATATTTGAAAGAATAAAGAGAGCCTTCTCCTCTCTTAAAAGGATAGTTTGAGCTAATTTTTTGATACTGCCTTCATCTTTATTATTTCTTATTTGAAGGGAGCCATCTTTATTAAGAGAGGGTATGGCTATAGAGTAAATTTCAGATGCTTTCCCGTTGTAGGGAAGAAGTTCCCCACTGCGAGCTCACAAGAACATTTCCTATTTACTTCTCTCTTCTCTTGTCTTCCCTCCTGTCTAGCCTTGCTGAGAGCCTCACAGCATTCTCTGACTTGAATTTCAGAGTCTCCCTGAGACATCCTCCTAGCATGTAAGAGAAACATTGTTCTAAAATGGTAATCCAAGTACATAATGCTTCATATTGAGTTCAATTATTGAAATTATATTTAATTAAATGCAATTATGTTTATTTTTTGAATAGATAATGCATTTTTATTGTTCAAAATTCAGTAGGTATAAAAGTTACAAAGTAGAAATTCTGCCTCTTGCTACTTATCTCAAATTCCAGCTATCAGGCTTTCTTCCCTAGAGGAAACCAATGTTATTAGTTTATTCTGTATTTTTCAGCAGATGTCATTTTTTTTTCTCACTTTCAGAAACATGCATATTGATTATATTTTTTTTTTCATTTAACAATATGTCCCAGTGGTAAATCCAAAATAATATACAGAATTTAAAAATTTTTTTTAAAGTGCATGGTACTTCATTATGGAGTACATGTTTAATAATTTATCTAGCCCTACCTACAGATTAGCATATATTTCATAACTCAGGTTGTTATTTTGAATGATAGGAAAGAAAGACTAACCTGGAAAAGAAAGCATGGGGCAAATTATAAAGAGATTTGGTAAAAGACTTTGGAATTAGTGGGGGAAAAGTTAACCACATTTGTGTATGTGAGTGAAGCAAGAATTAAAATTATGTGTTGTAAAAATCAGTTCAGTGACAAATTGAGGATACTGAAAATAAATAGTGTCTTTCTCTTACCTAATTGCCCTGGCCAGAACATCCAATACTATGTTGAATAGGAGTGATGAGAGAGGGCATCCTTGTCATGTGCCAGTTTTCAGGAGTAATGCTTCCATCTTTTGCCCACTCAATATGATATTGGCTGTGGGTCTGTTATATATGGCTCGTACTGTTTTGAGGTATATTCCTTCAATACCTAATTTATTGAGAGTTTTTAACATAAAGGGATGTTGACTTTTATTGAAGGCCTTTCTGCATTTATTGAGATAATCATGTGGTTTTGTCTTTAGTTATTTTATGTGATAAGTCACATTCATTAATTTCTATATGTTGAACCAAACTTGCATCCCAGGAATGAAGCCTACTCAATCGTGGTGGATGAGCTTTTTTGATATGCTTTGGGACTCAGTTTGCCAGTATTTATTTGAGGCTTTTTGCACTGATATTCATCACGGATATTGACTTGAAGGTTTTTTTTTGTTGTTGTTGTATCTCTGCCAGGACTGGGTATCAGAATGATGCTGACCCCACAGAATAAGTTAGGGAGGAGTCCCTCCTTTTCAATTTTTTGGAATAGTTTCAGTATAAGTGGTACCAGCCCTTCTTTGTGCCACCACAATTAATCTCTGATGCCATCTGGTCCTGAGCATTCAAATAGGAGGAGATAAAGTCTTTGTTTGTAGATGACATGATCCTATATCTAAAAAACCCCATCGTCTCAGCTCAAAAGCTTCTTCAGCTGATAAGCAACTTCAACAAAGTCTTAAGGACACAAAATCATTGTGCAAGAATTGCTAGCATTTCTAAACACCAACAACAGGCAAGCTTAGAGCCAAATAATGAATAAACTCGCATTCACAATTGCCACAAAAAGAATGAAAGACCTAGCAATACAGCTAACAAGGGAAGTAAAGGACCTTTTCAAGGAGAACTCAAACCACCATTCAAAGAAATCAGAGATGACACAAATGGAAAAGAATTCCATGCTCATGGATAGGAAAACTCAATATGGTGAAAATGGCCATACTGTCCCAAACAATTTATAGATTCAATGCTATTCCCATTAAATTACCATTGATGTTCTTCACAGAATTAAACAACAACAACAACAACAACAACAACAACAACAAAAACTACTTTAAAATTCATGTGGAACCAAAACAGCCCAAATATCCAAGACAGTCCTAAGCAAGAAAAACAAAGCTGGAGGATCATGCTACCAAATTTCAAACTATCCTTCAAGTCCACAGTAATCAAAATAGCATGGTAGTAGTACAAGAATAGACACATAGACCAATGGAACAGAATAGAGAACTAAGAAATTAGACCACACACCTACAACCATCTGATCTTCAACAAACCTGACAAAAACAAGGGAAAAGATTCCCTGTTTAATAAATGGTGCTAGGAGAACTGGCTGGCCATATGTAGAAAACTGAAACTGGACCCCTTACTTAACACCATATACAAAAATCAACTCAAGATGGATTAAAGACTTAAATGTAAAACCCAAAACTATAAAAACCCTAGAAGAAAATCTAGGCCAATACCATTCAGCACATAGACACAGGCAAAGATTTCATGACGAAGATGCCAAAAGCAATTGCAGCAAAAGCAAAATTTGACAAATGGGATCTAATTAAAGAGCTTCTGTACAGCAAGAGAAACTATCATCAGAGTGAACACACAACCTATAGAATGGGAGAAATTTTTTGCAATTTATCCATCTGACAAAGGTCTAATATCCAACATCTACATGGAACTTAAGCAAATTTACAAAAAAACCCAACCCCATTAAGATGTGGGCAAAGGACAAGAACAGACACTTCTCAAAATAAGATATACATGCAGCCAGGAAACATGAAGGAAAGCTCAACATCACCGATTATTAGAGAAATGCAAGTGAGATACCATCTCACACCAGTCAGAATGACTAAAAAAGTCAGTAAACAACAGATGCTGGAGAGGCTGTGGAGAAAAAGGAATGCTTTTACATTGTTGGTGAAAGTATAAATTAGTTCAACAATTGTGGAAGACAGTGTGGTCATTCCTCAAAGACTGAGAGGCAGAAATACCATTCAACCTAGCAATCCCATTACTGGGTATACACCCAAAGAAATATAAATTATTACATTATAAAGATACATGTGGACAGGCACAGTGGCTCACGCCTGTAATTTCAGCACTTTGGGAGGCCAAGGTGGGCAGATCACTTGAGGTCAGGAGTTTGAGACCAGCCTGACCAATACGGTGAAACCCAATTTCCACTTAAATAAATAAATAAGCAAGCCAGCAAGCAGGGCATGGTGGTACATGCTTGTAATCCCAGCTACAAGGGAAACTGAGGTGGGAAAATAGCTTGAACCCAGGAGGTGCAGGTTGCAGTGAGCCAAGATTGTGCCACTGCACTCCAGCCTGGGCAACAGAGTAATATTCCGTTTCAAAAAAAAAAAAAAAAAAAAAAGACACATGCATGTGTATGTTCATTGCAGCGCTATAGCAAAGACATGGATTCAACCTAAATGCCCATCAATGATAGACTGATTAAAGACAATGATTAAAGACCATGAAATACTATGCAGCCATAAAAAGAAAAGAGATTATGTCCTTTGCAGGGACATGGAGGGAGTTGGAAGCCATTATCCTCAGCAAACTAATGTAGGAACAGAAAACCAAATACCAAATGTTCTCACTTATAAATGAGAGCTGAATGATGAGAACACATGGACACATGGGGTCAGGGAACAACACACATTGGGGCCTGTCAGGGCAGTAGAGGGAGGGAGAGCACCAGGAAGACTAGCTAATAGATGCTGGGCTTAATATCTAGCTAATGGGATGATCTGTGGAGTAAACCACCATGGCACACATTTACCTATGTAACAAACCTGCACATCCTGCACATACAAATACCACTGAACTTAAAAGTTGGAAATTAAAAAAAAAGTAAATAATATAACTGCAACAGGGTTTGCTGAGGAATCTGTCACTATTTCCAGACTATGATAGAAGGATGACATTTTTGTACCTTAAAGAGGGCTTCTAGGCCTTGACCGTGTGTGTGTGTGTGTGTGTGTGTGTGTGTGTGTGTGTGTGTGTGTGTGTCTAGGAGAGAGAGAGAATGTGTTTGCTAGGGGAAAGTGTTATCAGTTAAACTGATTCCCTTCTTTGGTACCTTATAGAAATAGGACTCAGCCACTCTTGTGGTATTAAAAGTACCAGCAAACAGCTAGTAATTTTGTTATGTTTTTCAGCCATATGATTTTATATATCATATAACTAAGCAGCATAATGCCAAACACCATGAGATTTGTTCACATTGTTAGAAAATGTTGTGAGAGTGAGGTGCTTGAGATGATCCCCCTCTACTGAGCACAATGGCTCACACGTAATCCCAGCACTTTGGGAGACCGAGGTGGGCAGATCACGAGGTCAGGAGTTTGAGACCAGCAAACTGTCCAACACAGCAAAACCCTGTCTATACTAAAAATACAAAAAAAAAAAAAAAAAAAAAAAATTAGCTGAGTGTGTTGGTGTGCACCTGTAATCCCAGTTACTCGGGAGGCTGAGGCAGGAGAATCGCATGAACCCAGGTGGAGGTTGCAGTGAGTCGTGATGATGCCACTGGACTCCAGCTTGGGCAACAGTGTGAGACTCCATCTCAAAAAAAAAAAAAAAAAAAAAAAAACAAAACGAAAAAACAAAGGTCCCCCTCCCTCAGCACTGGAATGCACTTGGGTATTGGATTGAAAGAGAAGTACAAAAAGAGATTCTTCCCTAACCTTTTCTTTCTGTAACACTCAGGAAAACATTGTGCCACTAATGCATTAAAAATCTATAACAAACATTTAATTTTAAAAACTATGAATAAATGATCTAAGTGTAATTCTAAGCAGTTTTGTTTACCCTGGCATATTAATTGTGGTAGCCAGAAGGAGAGAGAGTGGAGTGCTGCCCGGAATGCTTTTGACATCCTGTCCAGCACCTGTACACCTTCACCCTCTGCTCCCACAAGCTGAAATGTATAATTGTCATGCCTTAATCATGAATTATGCATGAATCATGATTGTGGTTGGATATTTTGACCTCCAAATTCAGATGTTTTAATTTAGCAACTGGGAATTCATGTTTATTTATTTTCATTTTTCACAGACGTAATACCCTTCCTGGGAGAATAGAGTATTCCAGGGCCCTTTGAATTATAGATAACATCTGGGCTGTCATTGAAAAATGAATCTAGGGCTCTCAATTCTACTACAGCTATTGAAAGAGAAAGGAACAATTCACATATTGCCAAGTTGTCTGGAGCTCATAATTTTATATATTGCAATACAGAAATGAAGATGTAAAAATAAGTGGAGAACTTTCTTTTCAGTTATTCTTGAATAAGCTCCTACTGGGCCAATACTCCTGAAAATAACAACTGAAAACTCTAAACAAAAATAAACTTCTAAACACATGATGACAAACCCACAGCCAATATCATACTGAATTGGCAAAAGCTGGAACCATCCCCTTGAAAACCAATACAAGACAAGGATGCTCTGTCTCACCACTCCTATTCAACACAGTATTGGACATTCAGGCCAGGGCAATCAGGCAAGATAAATAAATAAAGGGTATTCAAATAGGAAGAAGGAAGTCAAATTGTCTCTGTTTGCAGACATGATCCTATATCTAAAAAAATCCCATAATTTCAACCCAAAAGCATCTGAAGCTGATAAGCAACATCAGCAAACTCTCAGGAAACAAAATTAGTGTGCAAAAATCACAAGCATTCCTATATACCAACAGTAGACAAGCAGTAAGCCAAATCATAAATGAACTCTCATTCACAATTACTACAAACAGAATAAAATACCTAGGAATAGAGCTAACAAGGGAAGTGAAGGACCTTTTCAGGGAGAACAACAAACCACTGCTCAAGGAAATAAGCAAGGGCACAAACAAATGGAAGTGCATTTCATGTTCATGAATAGGAAGAATCAGTATTGTGAGAATGGCCATACTGCCAAAAGCAATCTATAGATTCAGTGGTATTCCCATTAAAACACCATTAACATTCTCCAAATAATTAGAAAAAAGTATTTTAAAATTCATATGCAACCAAAACAGAGCTCATATAGCCAAGACAATACTAAGCAAAAAGAACAAAGCTGGAGGCATCACCTTACCTTACTTCAAACTATACTACAAGACTACAGTAACCAAAACAGCATGGTACTGGTACAAAAACAGAAACCTAAACCAGTGGAACAGAATAGAGTTATCAGAAATAAGATCACACATCTACAACCTTATGATCTTTAATAAACCTAACAAAAGCAATGGAGAAAGGATTCCTATTTAATAAATAGTGCCAGGAGAACTGGCTAGCCATATGCAGAAAATTGAAACTGGGCCCCTTCCTAATACCATATACAGACATCAACTCATGATGGATTAAAGACTTAAATGTAAAACTGAAAATTATAAAAACCCTAGAAGAAAATCTAGGTAGTACCATTCAGGTTATAGGCACAGGCAAAGATTTCATGACAAAAACATCAAAAGCAATTGCAACAAAAGCAAAAATTGACAAATGGGATCGAATTAAAGAGTTTCTGCACAGCAAAAGAAATGATCATCAGAGTGAACAGACAACCTACATAATAGGAGAAAAAGTTTGCAATCTACCAATTCAACAAAGGTCTAATATCGAGAGTCTATCAGGAACTTAAACAAATTTGCAAAAAGAAACGAACCCCATCAAGAAGTTGGCAAAGGACATGAACAGACACTTTGCAAAAGAAGACATTGATGCAGCCAACAAACATATGTAAAAGAGCTCAACATCACTGATTATGAGAGAAATGCAAGTCAAAATCACAATGAGATACTATCTCATGTCAATCAGAATGGCAGTTATTAAAAAGTCAAGAAACTACAGATACTGGTGAGGCTGTGGAGAAATAGGAATGCTTTAACACTGTTGGTGGGAATGTAAATTAGTTCAACCATTGTGGAAGACAGTGTGGAAATTCCTCAAAGATCTAGAACCAGAAATACCATTCGACCCAGCAATCCCATTACTAGGTATATACCCAAATGAATATAAATCATTCTATTGTAAGGACACATGCATGCAAATGTTCATTGCAGCACTGTTCACAATAGCAAAGACATGGAATCAACCTAAATTCCCATAAATGATAGATTGGAAAAAGGAAATGTGGTACATATGTACCATGAAATACTATGCAGCCATAAAAAGGAATGAGATCATGTTCTTTGCAGAGACATGGATGGATCTAGAAGCCATTATCCTCAGCAAAATAACATTCAAACAGAAAACCAAACAACACATGTTCTCACTTATAAGTGGGAACTGAACAGTGAGAACACTTGGACACAGGAAGGGGAACAACACACACTGGGGCCTGTTGGGGAGGGCAGGGGCAGGGAGAGCATCATTATCAAAAACTAATGCATGTGGGGCTTAATATGTAGATTATCAATTGATAGGTGCAACAAACCACCAGGGCACATATTTACCTATGTAACAAATCTGCACATCCTGCAAATGTATCCCGGAACTTAAAACAAAATTAAAAAGCAGTAAAAAAAGAAAAAGAAATCAACCCAACAAGGCAGGTTAGTAAGATGAGCAACACTTGAATGAAAGTGTTAATATATGGTGCATTTCCAGTTTTTGTATCTTTTAACCTAAAGGTGGGTCATGATTCATGTGAGAGGATCAACTAAAACTTCAATGCAATTCCTGAAATTTTTCTGACCTGAAGAACGAGAGGAAGAATTTGGAACAACCTTAACTTATAACCACTAGAAAATGAGGGGAGAATCCCAGGGACAAGACAATCAGAGAAAGAACAAAAACGATTGCCTAAGTGTCCATTTCTGAAACATGCAAATGTGTAGCAAACTGCAAATAGCCAAGCTAAGGATAAACACTTAGCTGAGATTTTAGCTGCCCCAAAGACATTTTGAGGTTCAGTCTAACTGACTTACTGTGTATTATACACACACACATTCCATTTAAAGGCACTTAACATAATAAATGTATAATATTCACAATGTGTATAATGTGATACAGAATTACTCCACATGTGAAGAAAGAGAAAAATGTGCCCCATTCTCAAAAGGAAAGATAATCAGTATATAGTGACCTTAAGATGACAGAGATGTTGGAATTAGCCAAGAAGGATTTTATAAAATGTTATTATGAGTATATTTAGTGAAATGAAAGACAATATTATTTTAATAGATGAAAAGTAAGGAAATATCAGCAAACAGAAAGTGCATAAAAGAGCCCAATAACACTTAGAACTGAAAAATGTAGTAATATGAAATTAAGGCTGAAAGACTTGCTTAATTTCATAAAGCACATTAAAAAGGAGTCAAAAATCAAGAACACAAAACAAGAGAAATTATCCATGCCACAAATATGAAAGGAAATAAAAGAACCCATAAAAGTCAAAGACTTATAATCCTGTAAGAAAATATCAAATTATTTAACGTATATGTGATTTGGATCCTGAAGAAGAAGAGTGAGAAAAATAAGGAAAATGTATTCCAAGAAATATCTGAAAACATCACAAATTGCAGAAACATAAATTTACAGATTCACCAAAACATCATGATAGATCTGCTGAAAAACAAGCAAAATCTTGAAAACAGCCAGATAAAAAAATGATACATTATATAAACAATGATTTGAAGAATGTTTTAAAACCTCTCATTAGAAACTATAGAGTCCAGGTAATGATGCAACAGTCACTTGAAAGTAGTGTGCGTGTGTGTGTGTGTGTGTGTGTTGGTGCTCACATGTGCATGCATGCACGTGTTTGTGGGGACAGAGTAGATACTGTCAGATTTGTATATCTGGCAAAAATAAGAATGAAACACATGTATTTCTATGGTAATTTTTATCCAGCTATTATATTGTGAAATATGTATTTGGTCTTTGACCGTTTCCTGGTATACAATTCCTTAAATCCTTAGACTCCCCAAAGTAATGTCTTTTGTTCTCTGATGAGTTTAATGATGCCTGCCAGCCCCTAGGGAGCTTCAGAATGAGGGTTGGTCACTAGAAGGAAGGTAAGATTAGAGGGCTTGGACTTTCTGCCCCATTCCTGAACCTCCAGGGAGAGAAGAGGGGATGAAGGTTAAGTTGATTATCAATAGATAATGGTTTAATCAATCATACTTAATGATGCCTTCATAAAACAATACCATAAGGACAGTGTTCAAAGAGCCTCCAGGATGGCTGAACACATGAAGGATCATTAAGGATGGCATTAGCTAGAGAGAGCATGGAAGCTCCACACCCCTTCTTCCACACCTTGCACTATGCATCTCTCATACCTATCCTTTGTAATATCCTTTATAACAAACTTGTAAATGTAAGTGTATCCTTGAGTACTTTGAGCCACTCTAGTAAATTAATCAAACCTAATTATATGCGTCGGGGGTGTGTTTTTGTGAAGGGGTCATGGAACTCCCAGTTTATAACCAGTCAGAGAAGGACAGATAAAACAACCTGGAGCTTGCCATTGGCATCTGAAGGGGCTGGTGTGCAGTCTTGGGGGATAAACCCTCAACCTGTAGGATCTGATGCTACCTTTGGGTAGATAGTGTCATAATCAAAGTATTAGAGGATATCAAGCTGATGCCCCTTGCAGAATTGATTGCTTCCTTTATGTGTGACCACATATCTGGTCACAGAGGTCTTCTGTGTTGGTCGTAGTGGTATGAGAGAATAAAACACTTTGGGTTTGTTTTTTGCACTCTCAGACCATCATATCCGCAATACAGTAAAGCATAGTTAAGGAGCAAGAGTCACAACACCAGAGGATGACTCAGTTCTTTAGAAAATAAATGAAGACAATTACATATGGTAAATATGACAGAATTTATTTGCTTCTCTTATTACTGTAGAATATAAAGGATGCTAAAACCTGCTATAACATTGACTTGGACATTTATCGCATTGTAAGATGGGAAAGACTGGAGAGTTAAAGGATCTCTGGGGTTGCAGTTTCCACATTTTACATGAGGTGGTACAATATTGACTCAGAAATCTGCTAAGACTTAAAAATACTTTTTGTACGTCCCCGAGAAAATTACCTTTAGAAAGAATACAAATGGACATGAATAAAAATCATCACATTACAATGAAATTCTAACATGTCTTCAAATAATACAAAAGAGGTAAGAAAGGATTAATAAGGAAAGATAAGAAACAATAAAACAGTAAATCAAAGCAATATTCATACATTCCACAAAATAAAAATCGCATTAAGTGGAATAGCATATGCAATCCACAAAAATCACAGAGATTATTAGAATGATGGAAAAGTAAGAACCAACTCTGTATTGTCTGTTAGGGATATCTTTAAATATTCAGACACAAATAGGCTGAAAATAGAATATTATACCATGTAAATGATAATCAAAATAAATCTGAAGAGCCTACATTAATAGCACATAAACCAGGCATCAAAACAAACGGTATTAGCAGAGCTATTTCATAATGTCAAAGTATGAATGAGGAATAAAATAATAAAGGTACATGTGCTTAATAGCAAAATTATATGAGGCAAAAGCTGACAGATTTGAAGGAAAAATAAACATTTAAAATCTCAAATGAAAATTTGATCTCACTGTCAGTTATACACATAATTATACCAAAAAGAAAAAAAAACAGACACAGATAATCTGACCAATATCATCAACTACTTTTAACTAATTAATGTTTATAGAACACTGCACTCAAATGCCAGACAAAATAAATATATCCTCTCAGATATCTCAGTAGTCATTGCTTTCTCTATTTTAATAGTTTCCATTTATCTCCTGAATTTTCACATATGATTATACATAATGATATCATTATCCTTTAACTATTTTAACATACTAGTAATAGCTGTTTTAAACTTCTTATCTGCTAATTCCAATGTCTAGATTATCTTTGAGCAGTTTTATCCTCATTGTCATTTCTCTTGGTTTATGTGTCACACTTTATTTCTTTTCCGTATTTTTAATTTATCTTGGAAATTGTGGATGTTGCATAGCTGAGAGTCTGCTTGCTTGCTTCTATTAAAAAGTGTTTTTTTTCTTGCAGTTATTTAAATTTTAGCAGATCAGCTTGCCCTGTCTAAGCTTGGTCTTAGGTTTTATTGTGTTGGAGCTAAATAGCCCTGACCTAGAGCTAGAGTAGCCCTGCTCTTTGAGGTCTGGCTTTTTGGATTTTTAACGTATTTATTGGGATGGGAAGTAAGATTTATCTTCTCTGAATGCCAATATCCATCAACATTGTACTGTCTCTCAGTCCACAGTAGCTTTTTTTCTGCCAGGCTTCCTTGGTTCTCACTTGCACATATACAGCTAATTACTAGGTCAAAGTCTTAAGGGAACTCTTATTTAAATTTCTCAAGGTCCTGGGCAATTCAGGTTCCTTGTCTGTGTAACCTTGCCCAGAAAATGCAAACAGCCTCAGCAGCTCCATACGTCATTTCTGTTTCTTCCATTCATTGAGACCAAAATGAATGAAGGGAAGCTCTATGTTTGGCATTCACTTCTCTGGGTGTATAAAGTGTCTTAAGTCATGGAAAATACAGAGCTCACCTCATTTGTTTCCTTTGCTCGTGGATCAGAGTCCTATGCTTTTTCTTACTCAACATCTAAAAAGGGTTGCTTCGTAGTTGGTCTGGTTTTGCAGTTATTTAAAGAAAGAGGTTAGATGTGCCGTCTGTTGCTCTATCATGCCTGTCACTGGAATCCAGATGAGCAATTTAAAAGGAACTATCAATAAGTAAGATTAAAAATAAAATAAAATTTGTATTAAATATGTATCAACTTTTCATTGGTTGAGGAAGAAAAAAATATGCCATGTTAAAATGATATATTACAAGTAGGTACAAATAATCATATCTTTTCTTACCCTTGTCATGCTTATGCCTATTGTCTTTTTATAACCATTGTTCTAGTAATGTATACTAATGATATGGAACTAATGATTAAGCTAGTGACAGCTGACAAACCTGCATATCTAAAATAATAACTAAATGAAAAACTATGATATGAAGAATATTTTATTTTTTCATTTTTTATGGAATGTCATTGGGTATGAGTGACTTGTTTTATGGGTAAGGTTGAGGAAATCTGTCAGAAAAAGACATTCAATCAAATAGCCCATCAGAACATAAGGCAATGGAGGACAGCGAAGGAAAATTTCTAAATTGACTATGCTATTGTGACAAAAGTTCTGTCCCCTGAGGATTATGCTTCTTGGTTTAGATTTCTGAAATTCACAAAGCACATCAGCCTGTGTATTCAAGGTCAAAAATAAAGAAGAAAAATAAAAGGAACTTATTAAATGATATTATGGGCCAACTTCATGGTAACATTTTGATAGAAAGTAGACATTTCCACCATTCCTCTATACAAGGGCATGCTCTATGTAAGACATGAGGGTTCGATTTTACAACTCCTCAAATCCCTTTCAGAGCTAAATTCTGAGACTTAGTGATATTGTGGACCAAAATATGACCCACCCCCATATCATATCAATTTTATGCATTAAGTTTCTGATATAAAATGATTATTCTAGGGACCTAGTCTACAAACATTAGCCTTGTTTTATGATACCACCCATCTTATCTTTACCTTCATTTCTCATCAATCTTTCATGTATTTCAATCGTTGTTGAGCACTTACTCTCTTTTTCAAGGCCCTAATGATGCTCAAGAATAAATCATATTTCTGTATACCCTGACTTGAAAGAACCACAATCTGGTCCCACATTTTTTGCCTTCTTTCTACCCAAACTGTCTGAAAGTTATATAAATGCCAATTGCTTGCAATAAACTTGTATTCCAGCACGAAGGCAGCATCTTTGAATCCTCACAGGACAGGTCTGAGTTTTCCTAAGCACTCAGATTAAGTAGAAGCACCAACAATAGCAAATTATGCCTGAATATTTCAATATGTATAGTCAGAGATATGAGTTTTCCCACAATATAGTCTGGAGACCAAAGAATACTTGGGAAATGAGTTGGAAATGCAGTTTCCTATAAACTCTTCACCATCAAATTCCGATTTAATTTCAGTAACTCTGGGTGGAGCCTGGGAGTCTGATTTTTAAAATAAGTTTACTAGGTGCTTTTACTCAGGTATTGTATTAGTCTGTTTTCACACTGCTATAAAGATACTACCTGAGACTCAGTAATTTATAAAAGAAAGAGATTTAATTGATAGTTCTCCAGGGCTGGGGAGGCCTCAGGAAACGTAACCATGGTAGAAGGGGAAGCAGGCACCTTCTTTACAAGGTGGCAGGAGAGAAGTGAGCAAGGGCACAGGAAAAACTACCATTTATAAAAACATCAGATCTCATGAGAATTCACTCAGTATCATGAGGACAGCATGGTGGAACCACCCCCATAATCCAATCACTTCCTCCTAACAGTTCCCTCCCTCAACACCTGGGGATTACGATTCAAGATGAGATTTGGGTGGGGACACAAAGCCTAACCATATCAGGTATGTTATGCCAAAATTTGAAAAAAATAAGAAAAAAAAACATACGTATATATAATTTGTTCTCTGGTGTGTGTTAGTGTGTTTGTGTTTGCATTAAAAATATTACACAGACCAGTAATGTGAAAAGGCATACATTATCAAAATAAATGGTATACAATTTCTACTTAATTTCTTATATTATAAATACTTTATCTTAGTTATAGTAATGATATATTTTATCCTCTTGAAGCATTTTATCCTCTTGAAGCATTTTTACATCTGATTTTCACCATTTCATGTGATTCAAATGAGAACATAGGTACCATGCTGATTTAAAGTTGGAGAAATTGAGGACCAGCAATGTTAGAATTGCTTGTCTAAGCCAGTTGGGGATGGTATTGCTAATCATGGCTCTGATACCAGGACTATAGTTCATCTCAGTCTCCTTGGGCGATGGGTCTGCCAGTCACAGGGTGTCTAAAGAGCCTCCAGCTCTAACACATGCACACAGACTTGAAACCGTACATCCTATTCTTTGATGTCTGTAGCCGAATGTAAGCCAGTTTAGCTTTGGGGCAGGCTTTTGTGAGCCTCCCCATTGTTCTTTTTGGAGTTAATGACTCTTCTAAAGAAAACTGGAGTTATTCTCTCAATGTAATTCTTTCAATCTGCCTAGCTTTCAGGTCTGGTTTCTACTCCTCTATTGAACACTTAGCACACTGACACTTTAGGTCACAGGATGAGGACCTTATTAGTTAAGAGACCCAGAAGTTACCTAATCTAAACAACTCATTTCCTCACAGAAGAACCCAGTGGCAGAAAATGTACAGCCTAAAAGGCTAGGCCAGTGGCCATTTAGAAACAGAGCCAAGGCCAAGGTATACATCTCTTGTGCCACCACAATACGATAGAAGGAACCCAGACATGAAAAGCATAGCTGCCTTCGAGTTCAGCATCTTCAGCATACAGATCCTATAATCTCAGCAACTCACCTAACCCCTCAGAGTCTCAGTTTTGTAGACTGTGAAAAGGGAATAATGACAAATATCTTCTGAGGCAGTTGGTTGAATTTAAGATAACGTTTTTCAGCAATGGGTACTCTGCGAATGCTGGTTCCTTTCCCTTTGTGTAGACCAACTTTGGATTGAGTCTTTACTCATCTAGTTCGACAGCAATGATTCTGCTTTTTACCAAACAGTATACTATGTTTCTTAAGGTACTCTGACATTTTTAAAGCAATGCACTACTGCCTGTGAATCTAGTTCAAGTATTTCAAAAAATTGAGACATTATGCCTAATGAACCCAACTGACTTCAGCCGCTACCTCAGTGGCCCGATGACACTCTGAGATCGAGGGTCTGGGAGGAGGTGCTTCTTCACCTCCTGACGATGGAGATGGAGTTCAGCCAGCATCAAGTCCTCCTGGGCCATAAGTCTTACTACTTCCTCCAAGGAGGCACCCATTACCCTCTCAAGATCATTTTGGCCCCGTCAAAACAATACATGAAGGAGATAAGATAGACAGTGAACATGTGCATAGTGGTGGTGATTCTGATAGGACTCAAGGCCCTTTTTCCCTGCTGTTCTTCTATAGAAAATGAGAGGTGTCTTTCTTAACAAAGGACAAAAATGAGTCTCTAAATTTTTTCTGAATGTATTCCAAAGGCTTCTTATCTACATGATAAGTGCCAATCACATGAAAATAGTATGATTTGAAAATATCAAATATTCCACTCCATCTCTCTTAAATTTCTGGAAATGAGCTATTTGCCTACATTTTGAAGATCATCATACATGGCAGTGATTGCTTATTTTTATTTGTTTGCTTATTTGTTTGAGTCTGAGTGGTATATTAGTAGAACACTTGACTGCAGTTAAATGATTTACTCACCATCCCTCAAACCATAGGGCTGGAGGAAACTGTAAAAAATCACATCATCTCTCCCAGAATTTATACAGAAGTGAAAACATTTTAGGGGATGCCGAAGCCAGAGAGAGTTTTTGCTGCAGAAATAAAATAGAAAAGGAAATTATCCTCTGCTCTACAGCTCAGATTGCATTTCCTGAGTTGGACATTCAGTTCAGAAAGAGAAAATGCACAGCCATACACTTACCAGTGACACCCATCATAGGGCAGAAATCCCAAGCAAAGGGCTCGTGCTGCTGCATATTCATGGATGCAAATCAGGCCCCAAGGCTATAGCACTTGGCTCTGAGATTTCAAATCTGGGTATTAACAGGGATTCCTTCAAGTTTCTATGAATATTAACCAGGAGGGTTACGTCAAACATGCGGTGAGTGCATGTAGAAACTTTTCTTCCAGTCAATCTGAAAAATTAAGCTTTGGTTAGAAAAATGCTCCACCTTCCCATTTAGCCCCTTTGTGATGTAGGGTGGTTCAGGGATTTGGTTTTGAAAGAGAACTGGGGAGCACTGGGCCATGGACTTTCAGAGTCACAAAGCAAACCCCATACTGTAAGCCCCAAAGGGCCAGGTGGGAATCTGGATTGTTACTATCATATTCCCAGCTGTTAGCACAGTGTCTACACTAATACCTAATACCTACACTAATACCTAATACAGTGGCTCCCTGCATTAGGTATTTATTGCTGCATAACAAATTACTGTAACATTTAGAGACTTAAAATTACATTTATTATCTCACAATTTCTGTGCATTAGATACCCTATCACAAACACAAAATATAGATACTATTCACAAACAGCCTTAGGCATAGAATTGAATATGCACCATCCCATTAAAACCCTCATGTCAGTCCTATGGTCCGAGGTGGTCACTATTATTTGTCCTCCTTATAGGGAAGGAACCTGGGGCTTGGAGAACTGAGTGTCTTCATAAGTCACAGTGCTAATCCCAGTTCAACCTGGTATTCAAGCTCTGGCAATGTGACTCTAAAGTGTATACATTTAGCCCCAGTCTCACTATTGCTTTCCTAAAATAAAATCTTTCAAGTCTCTCAGTCTGGAGGAATGTCTGCAGGTATTTGGGCTCTGTAGGCATGGCTTAGCTGGGTCCTCCAGCTCTGGATCTTCATATAGTCACTGTAAATTCAAGGCTTGACTAGGGGGAAAGTACTTCCTTGCTCACTCACATAGCTGTTGGTAGGATTCAATTTCTCAGGAGCTGTTGGCAAGAGGACTTGTGGATCTCTCCACAGAGCACTTTGCAGCAGGGCAACTTGCTTCATCAGAGAGAGAGCAAGAGGTCAAGGGAGAGTGTACTAGCAAGACGAAAAGCCTAGTCACATGGCTGGTGTACAATTAAGCATCTTGTCTGCAGTTGTACAAACTCATCAAATTGAAGACTCAGGACCAGTTTTTTAAAAGGCTGACATGAGACCTCTCTGTAATATCTTAATACATTTTCTGTAAATCAAAAACTATTCTAAAAGAGTTTATTAAAACCTTACGTAAAAGAATTTCAGTGGAGATTTCAAAAGTAATAGCAAAGATTCTAGAAATGTGGCAGGGACATTTTTCTATCTTATTGAATCTTCATGTAAAACTAGCCAGAAAATCTAGATTGAAGAACTAAAAACCTTTGGATCACATTTACAACCAAACTAGGTGATAAGATTATTCACAAAGCCCAAAATAGAGGTACTAATCAAAAACACAAAGTACAGGGACTAATCATGAACAGCCTTTGGCGTAGAATTGAATATGCAACATCCCATTAGAACCTTCACCTCAGCCCTATGAGGTGGGTAATAGTATTTGTCCTCCTTATAAAGAAGGAATCCATGGTTTAGAGGGCTGAGTGTCTTCACAAGTCACATGCTAATCAGAGTTCAACCTGGTATTCAAACTTAGGCCATGTGACTACATATTACATAAGTTTAGACATGCTCTCTTCTTTTGTGTTCCTAAAATCTCTCAAGTCTTACAGTCTGGAGGAATGTGTGCCGGTATTTGAAAACAGAAACATACATGGGCTGTTTAAAAAGCCTCAGTAAACTCAGATTACTTTGATGCTAGGAGCTAAAAGCCAGAGAATTGCTCTCAAGACTGAATACTATTTTCTTCTTCCATTTTTTTCTTTTTTCCATTTTTTTTTCCCCCATCAAGAATGATGTCTGACATTGGGAGCCTGAGGGAGGAAAATTGTTTGAGCCTAGGAATTTGGAACAAGCCTGGGCAACATATGGAGACCCATCTCTACAAAAATAAATTTTTAAAAAATTAGTTGAGCTTGGTGGTGTACACCTGTGGTCCCAGCTACGTGGGAGGCTGAGGTAGGAAAACCACTTGCACCAGGAAGTTGAGGCTGTAGTAAGTGGTGATCACACCACTGTACTCCAGCCTGGGTGACAAAGCAGGACCCTGTCTGGAAAAAAAATCTGGAACGTTTGTGTTTTTTCTGTTGAGTTTGGAATTTGAGTTATCATACAGCTTCTGGTGCCCAGTATTCTAACATCAGGCCAGTGGACTATTTTTATTTCAGCCCACGTTTGAGAGAATAAGATAATGGCAATGTAAAGATGGCTGACTTTATTTCTTCTTAAAGACTATTGTACTTTTGACTATTTGTGGAATTTTGAATATTCAGCCAAATTTGTGTTTGGAAGTCCTACCACTTCTTAATGTACTGAGTCTTCTTCATCATCAGCCGGGCTTCCATGTTCCCCAGAAATCTCCTCTCATCGCTAGTATCCTGATTCACATGGAGATATTACTAACTTACTGTTTTACCCATTTAATATGTACCAAGTGCCAGGCACTATAGTAATATCTTCTCATATTATCTTTTATTCTTTACTTCAGTCTTACATAGTAGAAATTTTTGCTCCACTTGAATAATAAACTATGGGTCAGAGAAAGGTATCCTGTGTCCCATAGGATTCAAAATCTTGTCTGCTTAGTTCTTAGGATTCCAAATAATCACTTTTACCTGGTGGAGGACATGTGTAGTTCTTGGCTGTAGGCACAAAACACGGATCTTGATGGAGGATTAGCGGGCATCTCCCCTCACTACCCTCCCATATGAGTTGAGTGTTTTTGAGTATTGGATGTGCCATTCTCTCTTACTGAGAGAACAGCCCTTGTATCAGAGACTCAGACACTCTTCAGGACTAGTTCTTTTTTGGGAAGGATTAGCCACCTCCCTTCTACCAGACTTACAAGGAATCCCTAAGATAGAATCAAGATGTCCTATGTGAGGAAGAAGGGAAGACCATTTTATTGAGAGCTTAATGTACTTTAGGCCATTTGCTAACCATTTTCAGACCTATCTCACAGGAATCTTATTCCTATTTTCCTTTATTGTGCTTAAACATTTGTAGAGGTTGGGATAAAGTATGTGGGTTGAATAAATAAAAACAAGGTAATGCAGTAGTGCAATATTAAACATTTTTGGCTTTTTCATGATTATCAATACTAAATTGAAGCTTTTCCTGAACTTGATGACTGTGAAACTTTTTAACATCGGCCAAACCTGGAAGCAAAAGCATTTTTTCTGACTTGTCTTTTAGATGATACTTTTAAACAAATTTTCAGTGTTTACTTAAGGCACTCTTTTTATCTGTCTTGTCCCCCTTGCTTTAAAGATAAGAATTATATGGTTCTGAGTTCTTTTATTTCCACCTTTCCTGGAAGGTATAGAAAGAACACAGGGGGACTAAGCACTTGTCACAGTATCCTGGAGTTTGAGTCACTCAGCAATTTTGTAAGGCAGATCTCTCAAAGAAGATCAGGGATTGCAAACAATGCCTCCCTCCTATTTCTAACTTGGAATGCATTAATTATTTCTAACCTCCGTGTACAACACTATTTTGGGAGGTCTGTGTCACTTTTTAGAATTTCTACAACTCAGAGTTTCAGATGGTTACCATCTGGAGCATTGCGTCAGATTGAATGAATTCCTCTCAGACAGATTTCAAATCCATTAAGTTCTGAAGAAAGATCATTCAAAGGGCCTTAAGATTAACTGATTTTCTTGTCTTCGAAGGAAACAAGTGAACATTTAAACAGAAGGACTTCAGCCAGTTATAATCCATAAATCTGTCAGCAAAATGTATCTAGCATGTTCATAAAATTAGATAAGACTTTTTCCTCATTTAATGTCATTTTCAATTATGCACTCTGCATTATATAGAGATCAACTGTTTCTTGGTGGGTAGCCTATCTTTGGAAGTCTGGGACACGTTTTCTTCCCTTGTCAACTTGCTTCTGATTTGGTGCTTAGGGTGACATTTAGTCAGATATCAGGTTAAAAAATTAATACAAAATAGGTAAGTGCAAACCAATATCCATTATAACCAATGAGAAGTAATTCATTCTTTTGACAGCTCACTGATCTGTACTGATTTTCCTAACTTACTGAAACACTTTGTGATTCCTCTTTTTAAAATTTTTATCCAAGCTACTCTTCCAGTCTTCCAGTTATGTAACCTTCTCTGAGGGAAAACATTAGTTTCAACTTCCTTAAATGAATCTATGTTGTTTTCCTGATAAAAATCACCCACAAAAACATGATAATCACTACTTACCTCGTATCTCATATTGAGAGTCACCATGCACCATTACTGAAGAGGACAGAGCTGAAAAAGTAAATTGGGACTGAAATCCAGTCTACACCCAGCTTGACAAATTGTCCAGCAAGAAAAAAATGCTAAATTTTTTCAAACTCATGGCAGAAATTGTATTGGAAGCTGCATGAACACTATTATATTAGGTCTATTCCAAATCTATGTAAGTTAGATGTCACTATCTCAATTTCACAGATGCAGAAATTGATTCTCCAAGAAGTAAACTAGTTCTCTCAGGATAACACAGTAAGTGGAGGAGTCAGATTTAAACTGTGGTCTGCAGGGCTGTCCAGTCCCTGCTTATTTCCCCTGAGCCATGAGGCTCCTACTGCATTAGTGATAGACCTACCTAGGAAAAGGCACTGTCTTCACTGAGCTGGACTACATTCAAAATGGCTGTCCCATGACCCTTCCAGTGGTTACGATGCTTTTGCTTATAGTTTATCTGGGTCATTCTCATAACATTGGCCAGTATGGATGTGGAAATTTAGGAAAAAAAGCAAATTTGTGTCCATTTGGTTCCTCCAGCTCTTTGCTTGCAGAGTGAACATAAGGTTTCTCTCCTAGTTAGGTTCATTTTTATGGTAAGAAAGACAAGCTCAAATAAAAGGGACACCGGGAGGGGAGGGATCATTTTACAGCCACAGACAGTTTGCAGGACACTCTGAAAACAGCTCAGCACTAGGCCTTAGGAAGATCAAGAATCAAATATCTAGAAGGGCAGTTCTGCTTGGTGGTACTCTCTTCATTTCACCTTTCCCTGTCTTCTCTGGGTTAACTCTCTGCATATGTACTCTTTCTTCTCTGTTTCTCCTCATTCCCTTTTTCCTAGATTCTACTCGTTTGTAACTATATGTGCATCTAGGCTGGAAATGGCAGCCTCAGCTTCAGGATTACCTGACTTTGAAACCCCAACATCTGAAATTGCCATCTGTGTCTTCCAGTTCATATTCCCAAATTATGAGTCTCTTTGCTGTTGCTTTTCTTTCCAAGACAATTTATGGATGGTCCACCCATAGTTAGATGTCCATCTCTAAGCCAATTAATGTATTCAAAGTGAACTGACTGAGTTATATGTTAAAATCATCATTCTGTAGGAGCTGTGAGTGGGAGGAGCCCCCTGTTAGGTGCATAAATAGTAGGTCCCACAGTTAATCTCAAATGTGTCACAACTACTCTGGCACCAAGTTGTGCTCGTCCTCAGATAGTCAACTACTTGGTAAGGAGCACTAATAGACCTGAAGTACAGCCAGGGGCCTAAATAGTCATAGTCTTTTTCCAAGGAAGAGGTTGTTATGATAAAAATAAATGAGCCGAGCAGTAAGAGGAAGAGGAGGAAGTGATGGTTAGAATTCTAAAAAAATAAATAATAGTTGGCTCTTTATATTTTCTTTTGTCTTTTCTACTACCATCACTGAAACCAAATGACTGGAAGAACTATTAGTTTGCTGCAACAGTAATTGCATTTTTTTGCCATTAAAGGAATTACGAAAACCACAGTTGCTTTTGCATCAGCCTAGTCTATAAAAACTCACCTGAGTTGCATGCATGCCAGCTAAGAATTAACTCCAAGGTCTAATTTTCACCATTTGCTTTAAATTCCTCCTTTCATCTGTTTCCCTTGGTTGTGCACACCTTGGACTTCAAGAGAAGGTATTCTCTTGCTTAGCCCTGTCTAGATTGACAAATTTCAGCTCATCCTCTTGGCTCTGGCATAATACTTCCTTAAGATGCTGCTTCCAGTACACACCATGTGCTTCACCAAGGCATTCTCCGCCTTGCCTTTTATCTTATCTTTATTTATGAGTAATAACTGTGATGGATAATATTTATTGATCATTAACTATATCTTAGACACTGTCTTATGCCTTTTCATTGTCTTATCTAATTTAACTGTCACAAAACTGTATATGGTAACTAAAATCATTATCTTTTTTTCTATAGAAAAGGAGATAACATTTCAGAGAGATTGAATATTTTACCTAAGAAAACACAGTGACCAAGATGAATATAAACCTAGGTATGGTGAATTTTGGGGCATATACTCAAAACAATGAATGATTAACACCTACCACTGATTGAGTTTTCTGTGTGTGCATGATGAAGCTATGTCTAAGATGTGTCTCTTCCTTCAAAACATAAGTTTTAATGGGTAGAAACCTTAAAATATACCTCTGGTGTCCTCATAATGCAGACCTAGTTGCAAACACCAATTAAACTCTCAAATTGTTATTGTTTGTCTAGAGCATGCTTCAGCTATCAGCATTGTCCAAGGCAAGTTACAATAACATCAATTTCTTCTACTTAATTTCAGATTAGCATTCTGAGAATAAAAATATTGAAAGTTGTTATTCTGAATTTTGTACCCCAAAGATGGATACTACCTGGCAATCATGAGTCACTATCATTATCTTAAACAGCTCTTTCTGAAGTAATTAGAATAATTAGAGTCAAGACATGTGATTATATGGTTCATTGGTCTGTTCCTGTGATCAGTTTGCTTAATGTAATTCTAAAATTGTCCCTAAAAACATTGCTGCACTCTTTCCTTCCTCCACTCGTTAGTGGATCACTATATGGTAGGAAATGAATTGTTGCATATCCCACACACAAAGCCTGTGCTATGAAACTGCCTTTGTTATAGGCAGGCTTTAACACAATATTGTCATTATCGGCTAATAAAGACCGTAAAGCACCCTTCATCACCTCTGCTCTGCTTCCTCATCTTCCCAAAAAGGCGATCTGCCAAATATTCAGAGCACTGTGTTCCCTAGTCACTGAAATAGGTAAAAAGGGGATGTAAGAAGGGCTTTAGTCCATGTTCCACATAAGCAAACTTAGTCTGTTCGTATTCCACAGTTAGCCATTACCTATGTCTTAGAAGAGGACTTTAGGATTACCTCACTTTCTCCACCCCCATGTAAGCAAAACAAAACAAAATACATATTGTTTGTGCATCTAAACAGGCACACCACACACACACACACTCTCTCTCTCTCTCTCTCTCTCTCTCTCTCTCTCTCCTTTGATTCTAATTCACAAGATGTGGGTATAAGCAGGAGATGACCCAGACAGAAAGGATCAACACTCCTGTTACTGCCCAGCAGGTTCTCCTTGCCCACTGCCTAGACAGAGCTGATTTATCAAGACAGGGAAGTTGTAATCGAGAAGGAGTTTAATTCATATAGAGTCAACTGTACCCGAGACTGAGTTTTATTATTACTTAAATCAGTCTCCCTGAAAATTTGAGGATGGCTTTTTAAAGAATAATTTGGTGAGTAGGGGTTGGGAAAGGGGGTGTGCCGACTGGTCAGGACAAAAATGAAATCATAGGGAGTTAAAGCTGTCCTGTTGTGCTGTCAGTCCCTGGGTGGGGGCCTCAAGACCAGATGAGCCAGTTTATCCATCTGGGTGGTACATCGTAATGCAGGGTCTGCAAAATATCTTAAGCACTGATCTTGGGTTTTTCAACAGTAACTCCTAAACCACAATTTCTCATCTCATAACTAATGTTTTAGTCCTGAAAAGGCAATCTAGTCCCCAGACAAGAAAGGGGTTTGTTTTCAGAAAAGGCTGTTACTGTCTTTGTTTCAAAGTTATAAATCAAGTTCCTTCCAAAGCTAATATGGCTGATGCCCCAAAATGAACCAGGACAGTTAGGAGGTTAGAAGGAAGAGGGAGTAGGTAAGGTCAGTTCTCTTTCATTGTCATAATTTCCTAGTTATAATTTTTGCAAAAGCAGTTTTATCCCCAGCTTTTAAATGTCTGAAACACCTGACTTCTGAGGTCTCTTTTTCTCCATTTGCCCCATTTTCCTTAGATACTGCAGAAAGAGCACTGGGAGCAAAACAAGTTCTGTATCTGTCTCTATTAATTGCCAGTTCTGTGTCCTTAGGCGAATTCTTGACTTTCTCAGAATCTGTTTCCACATCTGTGGGACAGTAGTGACAATAACTGCCAAAGAAAAATTTTGCTGAACAGAATTAACAAGGCCAAGGAAACTTCATTCAAGACTATTGCAACAGGGGAGAGATATTGAAGTCAATTCTGATGAAACAAGGGCAGAAGAATTTTTAAGTGTTGGGGTGAGCTAGGGGAAGAATACTGAAGGATGTTAGTGGGTAGATTGTTCCATAAGATCAGGCCATCTGTGTTTTCTAATTGGCACTGATCAAAGCCCCCTACCTTTCCAATAGAGATGCGATCTAGGGGCACTATCGTCTTTGATGATTACATTTCAAAAGGATGGCTTTCACTTCCTCCAGAAAGATAATCCTGGGTTGTAAAACCAGCAAGAGGTGGGAGAAGATTTCCAACTCAAAGTGGCAGAGAAAGAATTACCAATACCAAGTTTTCTGAAGTGAATGCTCAAAGAAAATGTAGGTCAGAGGCCTATAGTTATGAGGAGACCTGTTGAAAGTTTCATCAAGCTGAGGGAAACATTAAGACCTTTTGGTCATAATCAGCCTACCTTTTCTACATGGTTGTTGAGAGGAAAAAATAAGCTAATAAAGATCAAATTCCCCTTAAAGTTTCAAATGTATATGACAATGGGGAGGAGGAAGAAAAAGAGAAAGAGCAAAATAGTTGTTATTCTTGGTCACTGAAAATGTCTGGAACATAGGAGGAAAAATATATATACACACACACACACACACACACAAACATACATATATACACACACATATACATGTATGTATAAACTTCCATACCTACATACATAAATGAATGAATAAGCAAAAAATTATCCCCTTTTATCAAATGAGACCATTTTTCTGAAGAGAGTTATTTTCAGAAAAACAACAGAACAAATAAATCAGGTTGCTTTGTTTTGGGACCTCATTTATACAGTGAGCATAGACTGTTCCCTGCTCATATGCTGTTTTCTCTTATATATTTTACTTAGGATCCCACAGATATCTGAGGATAATCCAAAAATTCTTTTTAATTCGGCTGATGATTTCAAGAGTCAATCCCTACTCTTCTGTGAACTCTCTTCAAAAACAAAATAATTTAATTTAAAGAAAATCCAGGAAGGCTAAATCAATGCAATCTTGGGCCTATGGTAAATAGTTTGGCAGATGAATTTAGTTATTTCCAAATCTGTACATGATGGAGAGGACCTTCAATAAAAATACCGGGTCATCTGGAAGATGTACCCCTGTTCTACATTGATGAATGTTGGTAGATTGGTGAACTAGCTACTGGGTGGTGCTTAAGACCACATAATTTAGAGACATATTGTATTAACCCTGGCAAATTCTATTGCCTGCCATATGGGCAAATTATTTTATCATTTGGAGGCTCAGTTTCCCTATCTAGAAATGTGAAAATGTAATAATAATCACCTCCCAAGATTGTAATGAGAATTAAGTGGGATGCAGTACCTAACACTGCCTAGCCTATAGTAGAGCACCCAAATTGGAATTATAATGCCTTTGCTGTTATCATTAGTCTACACATTTAGCCTATCATTAGCCTAGTTGATAATAGTGTTGATCTGAAATGCTTAGACTGTTTATATATTTAAGACTCCTAGTTAGCCACCATCTTTCGGACAGCTCTGCAGGTTTCATTTTCTGCTTGTGATTTTTCCAGAGAAATTGGTCTCAAGGGCTTAAAATTTTCCTGGGGGCTTCCTGAAGGTCAGGGTCTATCTTGTGGGAATGTGTTCTTCTCAATGAGCCGAGACTAAGCACAAGAATTTGTGGTTTTTAGTAGAGTGGAGCTTGGATCAGCAAGATGGAATTTGGTCATAGAGTAACCCAGAAATCCAGTCCTTATAGAGACATCAACCTGACTGATACCGGGCAAGAGATGCCTGTTGTGTGTGCTTTACACAAGAGATCATTTATAACTGATGAAGTTTAAAAACATCCCCATTACTCATTACCCTAATTTAATAAAATACCTTGTCAGTTAAAATAGTGATGCGTGAAACAGGTTTTGTTCCTAATATTCATCATCTGCCAAAGTAGATTTGGGAGAACACTAACAATATGAAATGAATGCCCAAGCATTTTACTTCATGGTTTATCCAAAACCTGTGGCCTCAGTCAAAGAAGTCAGCATTGACATATCAAGCACTAGCAAATGCAGAAACTCTCCCAGTGAAACGTCTGCAAAGGAGAAAAGAAGCAGCTTCTATGTTCTGGCCTTTTATGATGGAATATACCTGTCCTCACCCTTTTTAGACTTACTGTGTGTGACAAGGCATGAAAAGAGAGGGCAGAGTTTATCTACTTGCTGTTTTAACCTTATTTGAGTGACCACATGACAAAGTTGGGGAGAATAAAATGTTATTGCTTCAGTGGGTATTCAGTCAAGAACTTTAGCTTAAAGATGGGCCAAGTGACCAGAATTTTATGGTTGCAAAGATCAGATGTCAACAACATCTGAAGATTTCTTCAGCATGGATGGTGAAGTCCTCCACAATTTGACTATAGCTTTATCTTTCCTTGTGGTCCACCTGAGCCCTTTGCTCTGACCATGCCATGTTCACCTTTGACTCCATTCTCACTTTCCTTACTCATCAACTCCTTTCTCCATCTGACTCTGCCACCCTTGGAGACACTACTTCTGCTCTGACACTGTCTTTAGTTGCCCCAATGCATTAAAGATTATTGACCTTCGCTTCCTTTAAATACTCTATTTAATACTTTAAATAGAGTATTCTTGTAGTTAAATCTTGCAGTAATTAAATATGTAGGCTCAGGAGCCAGCTAGCCTGGGACAGAAGCCTGGCTGTTTCATTTACTAGTGGAGAGGCCTTGGGAAAGTTTCTTAAACTTGGTGTGCATTTTGTCATATATGAAGTAAGGGTGCTAATAGTACAATAATAGCATCATTGTGAGGACTGAAGAGCTGATTTTGTTTTCAAAGCAGTGTCTAGCAAAAAGTGATTTTATCTTTATATGGGTATTCTTTTTGGTAAGGATACCAAAATGATATTTTGAAGGCAGGAATTATCATTTCTATGTGTTTATATCTTCAAAAACCCTTGCAGTTGGCAGACACTAAAGTGAGTATGAATTGGTTTAATTAATTATTACATATGGGCTCTTAGTGATTATGATGAACTGTGAATTAGCTTTACTTTCTTTTTTTACTTCATTAACAACCAATATATTTGAGTACATAGCATATTTTAGGATCTTGAGATATACAAAGGGTCATAGTTCTACCCTCAGGAAAATGGATACATATATCCACAAATAAATGATTGAAATATGGAGAAAACAGTACGTTGACATGGTTAAACACAGGAGCCATGGGAGTACAGACAGGGACAGATGACCCAAAGGGATCCCATGGAAGTTTTATATATAACCAACACTTACAACTGTAGTGACATTTCTGACAAAGGCATTCTCCTTTCAGTACCAAGGAATATATGGGTGGTGAAACTAGCTAACCGGAGAGGCACCTTAAGCTTTAAGGGAAAAACCATTTTTGGAGAAGCCTGAGTCAGAATTGACAGTATTTCTTGAGACACAAGAAGAGTTCAAGTTAACCCAATTTGCTTTGGTATTGTTTTTCTTTGTAAATATTCATTTAAAAAGGCAAGGGGGGAACAGAAATAACCCTTAAGTGTAGAACTGGGATTCCTTTGGACCTCCACTGCTGTGCAAAAGTTTGAAGGTATATTCAGAACTACTTTAGCTGAGTCAAATAGTTTTCTTTGTTGCCAGGTTCAGGCAAGAACCAGGCAGCAAGCCACCTATGACTTAATTACTAGGCCATATTAAACCATGGCAATTTAATTGCAATTAGTGCTATAATAATGTATTTATAAAATGCCAGTATATGCATTTGCATTTGACAATCCATTTACTTTCAGCCTGGTACTGTATTAAATTATAAAGCGCAAGGTCATTAACCTACATTCTACTCGTGATCATGTTATTAAATTGCATCCTGTCCCTTCTCTGGCTGAGACAACATTGTTAGATCATTTATCTGTAACTATTTAATTTCCTTCTGATCTTCTGAAAGCTTTTATTATTGCTAACTAAGCAGGTGTGACCTGTGCGGAAATCACTTGGCACTTCTTTAACATCTGGGCAGGATCCAAAATTTGGTTGAGTTGCTTTAGTGCTCTCATTTTCCACCTATTTGCTTTTGGTCATTAGTGATTTTGGCAGAACGATACATGTTTTCATGTTCAGAATCATTAGAGTTTTGGGGACATTAAAGAGAGCACTTGGCATGTGACCAAGTGTGCCATGTATGTACTATGGAACAGAACACTTCCTCTGTTTCTGAAGCCAAGGTGGCACTTAGTGTTGAGTGTTCAAGGTTCTTTGGCTCAGTGTTATGGATAATGAGTCTGGCATTTGTACTATAGAACTTCCCAGATAGATTCTTTCTCATGGATAAAACCTATCTTTTATCAACACAGAGCACAAGGACTCCTGTTCCAGACCAGCTGTCTTATGTACCTCACTGGGTATGTGCCCCAGAGACTGGATAGTTTAATACAACTTGTGCTCATAAGTGAAGAATGAAATAAATAGAAGGGAACTACCATTTGTTTTCCTTTTTTGATTTATTGATTCATACTGAATGTGAAAGATCGTAACTCATGGTCTCTCAAATAAATTTCCTATTAAAATGCTGTAAGAGAGATATTCCTGTAAACTCAATTTACAAGAAACTGGGACCCAGAGAGAAAAATTTACTAGTGGAAGTTTGCACAGTTACTAGGTGATATGATTTGGTTATGTGCTCACTCAGATCTCATTTTGAATTGTAGCTGCCATAATCCCCATGTGTCAGGGGAGGGACCCAGTGGGAGGTAATTGAATCATGGGGGTGGGTTTTTCCCAGGCTGTTCTCATGATAGTGAATAAGTCTCGTGAGATCTGATTGTTTTATAAAGGGCAGTTCCCCTCACACGCTCTCTTGCTTGTCACCATACAAAATGTGCCTTTGCTCCACCTTCGCCTTCCACCAGGATTGTGAGGCCTCCCCAGCCATGTGGAACTGTGAGCTCATTAAACTCTTTTTCTTCTTAAGTCACCCAGTCTTGGGTATTTCTTCATAGCAGTATGAAAATGGACTAATACACAAGGTAGTTGAGCTAGGATTTATAGTCAGGACTGTAGGACTCCAAAATGCTTTGTGACAAATCACAATTTAGTTATCATCTATTATGTACAGAACTCACTCTGTTTCCCTGAGGTTAGGTATCTTGTCTATGGATTAAGCATATTTGGCCTTCATCTTCCTTCTCTTTTTGCTGACATTCTACTGACCGCATTATTACTTGCTAAGATGTTTTACACTGAAGGAAAGAAGGAGCAGACGTAGAAAGTATAGAGCAAATATAGTCAAATTTCAAGTACTGGTAACTGTTGATCAACAAAGCATCATGTACATATTTAAGACCCAAATATGAAGGAATGAATGTATGAATGAAGAAAGAAAGGTGTTTTTGATTGAACTCTTCTTCAAATGAATATATGCTCTTTTTTAACAGAGTCATATATATTCATCCTCAGAGTAGTGTTTTTGCCGAAGAATGTCCAGCTTCGCCATTGAGATAATAATTTAGTAGAGGATTGGTAGGATGGTGGCATTGAAGAGCACTTTGTATAAGTTTGGCTGCCAAGAGTGTGAAGAGAAAAGCAAGTGACAGAGTGAACATCTGTTTTCAGAAGACCTGTCTGCAGGAAAAATACCTTATCTGTGTAGTGTCGTGATCTGTACTTGGAGTTCATTATTGGGTATCAATGATGTACTAGAGACTACATCAGGTCCCAGACATACAATGGTGGGAACAGTATACATGATTCATATTCTCTTATGTATGTATTCATATATCTCATGTATATCCAAGTGAAGTCAATGAATAAATTGTAAATTGAGAAAATCCCTTCCAATTCTCTACTTCTCAACGCTTCTCTCCACTGTCTCTTGTGATTGGCAGAACACATCAAGTAAAGGGACTGAGTGATGCTTCAGCTGTATCCAAGGTTATCGGATTTATATTTAGAATCTCATTCCCTCAGCACTTCTTTCAACCCATGAGTTGTGGATTCAAATACAATTTTCATTAGTCCATATTCAAAGAGGCTGACTGAATACTTTGGCTTAAGTGACAGTAACTTTTAAAATACCCTCAGGACCTGAAGTGATTGCCAGACTCCAGAAATCTGTGCTAGGGAGAAACAATGCAATTAAAGTTGGTCACACATGATACAGATACTCTTTTTCTGGGTCAATCAGAGAATTTTGGTGACTTTTTCTTGTGAGTAAATAATTGACCTCAATGAATATATGCAGTCAGATTATATATAGAGGAAAGGGTCAGCTCAATATTTTATCAGATTTTGAATACCTATTGTAGAATGAGATTGGCATCATGACTTTATTATGTTGTGTTCTACCATTAGCATTTATACATGTTAGGGTATGTCTGATTGATTAGTTGAGGCGGTTTGCCCATTAGTTATCTTATATGAGACCAGGCTGCATCCTGAGAGACAGCTCTTCCTCAGAGAGATGGAGTTCTTCTTACAGTTCCCTGATCAGGGAAAAGAGGGTCAATTCTGAATATAGCGTTAAAGGCTTAGAGCATATCCCCATTGGGGTCCTGATATTTTTTTCTCCTTTCATCTGAGTAGGTTTAAGTGCTTGAAAACTAGAGAATGTGTATTGTCCACATTTTAAATTCCTGATATTTACCATGGTACCTGATCTTTAGTAGGCAATCAATAAATATTTCTGAATCAATAAAAAGTACAGGGTTTGGGTTGTGGTTAGTGAAATGCTTGGAATTCGAGTTAGTTCTATGTTCCAGGCACTGTGCTAAGCAGTGTACATATATCCTTCATTAGCTGCAATAGCCTTTTGGAGTAGATGGTGACATTATTATCCTTATTTTCAAATGAAGAAACTGAGGCTCAGAAAAGATAAATTAATTAGTTAAGTTCACATGGCTGATGAGAAAGGATTTGACTGACGATTATACGACTCTCAATCTCATGGAACCTCCCAAGCATTTTTGTGCCAACTTCAACCTTAATCTCTAGCATAGTATTAAGGGCACAGTATGAAAACTGAGAAAATTTTCCAGCATCAACAATAATATTAATATAAAGTAGTTGATGACATATTGTGAGTATTAAATACTCCATGCACCTAGGCTCTCTTAGAATCTGAGAGTGAGGATATACTATAAAGATTAATCAATTGGTATTTTTCCTTCATTATATTCTAGGATATAGTTAATAATGTTGCTGCTGTTGATGAATGCGTGTATCTATCTGAATAATGAAGAATGCAATAAATCCCCCTTGATATTATTTCAGTATTTGAGTTCAGTATTGAGTTTGTAACTGAAGATCTACCTCCAAATTCTTTTTACTTCCTAGTTTATTGGAGGGAATTAAATAAATTCCCTTTAGGGTTTTTTGTTTGTTTGTTTGTATTTTGTTTTATTTTGAAACGGAGTCTCGCACTTTTGCCCAGGCTGGAGTGCAGTGGCGCAATCTGGGCTCACTGCAAGCTCCGCCTCCCAGCTTCACGCCATTCTCCCGCCTCAACCTCCCAAGTAGCTGGGACTACAGGCACCTGCCACCACGCCCAGATAATTTTTTGTATTTTTAGTAGAGACGGGGTTTTACCATGTTAGCAAGGATGGTCTCGATCTCCTGAGCTCGTGATTCGCCCTCCTTGGCCTCCCAAAGTGTTGGGATTACAAGGCATGAACCGCCGCGCCCACCTGTTTTGTTTTTTAGGTTGTTTTGGATTGGGTATTTCTGATTGGAAACAGAATGAGTTTTACTAAATACAGCATATATTTCTTCCAGTTCTGGATCCATATTTTCTGCAGACCATTTAGTGGAATGGTGTTATGGCTGGGAATGCATACTCCTTTACATCCCAGTCTGGAATTGACATGAGTCTTTCTGAATTTGAATTATCTGCATTGGAATTGGACTCTGGAACACTTAAAGTCTTACTTGTCTGTAGCTGAAAGATCTTGGGAAATGTTCCTTGTGTGATGACTACATTGAGTTCACTACTCTAGGGAAACCTAAGGCACCTGTGAATTTTTAATAGCTGAATTTTGTTGGACCAATTATACAGTTATACAAAGTTTTAAACTCTGCTTCATGAATCACATGGACAACTTCTTCTTCACTAATAATACCTGAGGATTCAGCTTCTGTTTGCCTTTGTCATTGAACATGTTAAGAAAATCATATTTATGTGCCTGTCTGAGAGTTTTCTGACATTTGGTATATATTCATTTATCTGCTCTCCAGGTTATTATTTTTTTTTTTTTTTGGTAGTTTTTGGTGGAAGTCTGACTACCCTAATGGATTATTCATGTAGTTATATATTTTTAATATGAAGTATAATAAAACTGGTTTTAAATAGGAATATAAAGCTACTCGAAAATAATAAAGATTAAATCAACATTTTAAACACCTCTTTATTAGGCTTTGAAATACTGCTGAGTTCATTTATTTCTTTATCTCTCTTCAGCAGATTCAGTATTTTTAATGATTAATTATATTAGCTATGTTTCATGATTCAGTAGAACTGTAATAACATTTTAGATGCACAATCATTTATCACCCAAGCAGAGAGGCTCCTATTTTGTTCTCTGGGTTTGACTTTATCCATTTAGTATAAATACCTAACCTTATAATCTTTCAAATTCAAATATCTCTGGATTGGAAGCTAAACTTACTTGAGATAGGAAGTTGAACTCAAATTAAGTACTCAATATGGGAATCATATTATCTACACTAAAAAATTAGAATATTCCATGTGATAAATAATTATTGTTTGTTGATTGGTAAATATATTCACATAAGAAGCTTTATTACCCTCATGGATATTAATAAATTTAATGTAAAATGATGGCTGTATCATAAATTTGATTGTTTCATTTGACTTAGCTGTTCTTACTTTTTTCTTGTCTTATTTTTTTCTACAGGTTTGATGTAAGCATATTCAGCAAGTTCTATAGTTAAATACGCTTGCTTAATACACATGAAGCAACTAAAGATAATGGAAGATAATTAGGTGACACTTAGACATGTGTTCTAAATTAAGCACTTAATATGTGACCCAAACACCTCTTGCATTGAGTCTTGACATGAGCACCAGTTGTAGAGTCCTTAACCTAAGTTTATAAGCTTCCGAGAAATTACATGCATATCTACAATTATATGTACATATACTTTCGTCTAATAAATTCTACTGACATAATGGTTTCTCCATTGGTGAAACCAAAAACAATAGATTTTATTTCCACTAAATTCCCTTCTACCTCTCAAATTCTGATCATTCATGTTGCGTGTACTGCTCCCTTCCCTTTTTCTTTCCTTCCTTAGATAATATAGTCAAATTTCCTACTTTTATAGATGAAAACAAATCTGATGGTTAATGCCTCTCTAAGTTGGGTTATGGTGATAGAATTGAGAAATGAGGAATAAATTCACTAAGCCAGAAAGAAAAGTTTGGCTTTTTAACAAAGTGGAGGACTAAGTGCAGCTATAGAGGTCCAGGAAATAGAGTCCAACATTGTCAAGTCATAGAAATAATAAAAAAGTAGTGGGTCAAGGCAGAAAACAGTACAGAGCAATTCTTTTGAGGAGATATTACAGTGTGATGTCCCAGACTCATACAAATAGGCTGTGTTAAGGGACATAGAAGAGCCAGCTGTGTTTAGAGAGTATAGCAAAAAGCCCAAATAGATTGCTCTGCTTTTTCCCTTCCGTCCTACTTCTTACACTTAGGTCTTCTCTCTGCAACAACGAATTCAAAAACTTCTTGAGAACTTAAAGCTTGTAGAATGAACTAGATGAACATAAATGAGGACAATTTTGGGCTTTGGCAATGAAGTCATGGATTATCACCCCAAATAAACACAGAAGACAGATTGCAAATTCAAATCAGAAACACATATGTGGTTCATTGAGCATCAGCTCAAGGCGTAGCTGCTCTGTGTTACATAATGGCAAGGGGACATGTGTCTGAGAAGGGATCTCATGTAGAATTCAAGAGCTGCTTGCTGCCTGAATATCTGATATACTGAGAGATAAGGTCTTTGAATGATTTCTTGGGGACATTTCAACCACCAGGATTTAGATGATTGTCTAAGGTCATTATGTAAACAAAGTATGTGGGGGAAAATGGCATGGGATTTTGGAAGCCAAATGACACAAATTAAGTCAACAAAGTAATTTCATCACTAAGCAGCTTCCCCATGTGAAAAAAATGCAGAGACTCATGGGGTTGGATTCAGGATTTAATTAGATGATACACATGGCAGAACTTTGTAAACCTCTTTATAAATGTTAGCTTATTTATTTAAAGGATAATATATTTGTCCCTTGGACTGGCAAGGCCCAGAGTCCATTTGGAGGTTAAGCTTGCAGGCAGTAAACAGATCAGTGCTCAAATGCGGCACAGTGGGAACCTCTCCCTCTGCAATTTGTCCCTACAGTGCAGCTGGAGGCAGCCAAGCATCCTGAGCCAGCGACAGCATGAGGCCCATCAGAACTCCTGCCAGGGCTGCCCTTTCCTCTGTGGGGAGATTTTCCAGTGAAATGTTCTTGTCATTTCTCTGGGGAAGAGGGATTGAGACCGGGAGAGATCCAGGATGGGTCAACAGCTCCTAAGCATGGTGGTGGAGCAACCATTTGCCCTTGCACTTTTCTGTCTTGAGTAAAAGATAATTTAGCTTCTCTGAGGGAAAAAGTATCTAATGTCAGTAATGTCAGAATAAAATGTGGTCCTTCTGTTTATATATCTGAGCAGCATGATGTAGTAGGAGGGGATCTAGACTTAGAGGGGGTCAATCTGGTCCCTTTACTAACTCACTGTGGAATCATAAGGAGTTCATTTGACCTCTTGTTTTCCCATCTGTAAAAATGGGATATAAAAATCTGTCCTGTTTTCCTTATGAGCTGTTAAAAAGTTTATCTGAAAATCGTTTAAAAGCATACAAAATTATACAAAAATATGTTCCTCCCTTTCTTATATTGTTTATATTGTAAGATAAATCCAATTTTGCCTCACTTACAAAACACCAGGTTATACCTACTTCTGACTCAAAAATCAGTACTGCAGTAGATTACTACTGCGTCAGTTCTTAAAGTTGTGCCTTAGGGAGGATGTGTAGGAGCTGAAAGAGTGTGCACTTTAGAAATAGGTAGACCTGGGTTTAAATTCTTGCCAATCATTTACTTACTAAATAATCAGGAAAGATTTTCTTAAACTGCCTGGGACTCAGTTGTCTCTCTCGTAAAATGGTCAAAAGTATGCCTTTATCACAGAAGTGATGCAAAGTACAGGATATATCATAGGCCTCTATACAATATCTTCACCCCAAGAGTAGATTCTAGCTAATTATTAACTCTATTCCATCCACCCCCTAGAGTATTAAAATGAGACACACGAGTGGTGTAAAAGTGTGAAGGTCTTATCAGACATTTAACAACTTTTGCTCTTCTTTGGATTTTTCACCTGAACAAAGTATATGAGAGCAGTGTCATGTGGACATGTTAAGGAAACATTTAAAAAAGTAAAAGCACATTAAAGGATACATGAGTGGGTTCAAGTGAGAAGGGTGTAATTTCCTTGTGAGGATTCAGTTCTTGAATTTAGAAAAATTTTTAAATAAAATGAACATAGTGACAAGCATATCTGTAATAGAAGTGGAAGGAATATTAGTATTAGAGACATATTTTTTTCTTTTGTGTAATTTTCTCTTCAACAGGTCATAAGTTTACATTGGACATCAGTTTTCTTCTTTGTAAAGTGATGTAGTTCATACAAAGCCTTTTCCAGCACTCACATTTCCTAGACCTACGTTGCTCTGTTCATATTTCTGAGTCTTTGGCTTGGAGGAATTCATCCCTAAAAGAGGAAGCTTGGGATTGATCACTGGGGGCAGGCAGCCGACGAAGTCCAGGTGTCAACATGAGTGAATGTTCACATTTCCGGCTTCACTTCAGTCTCTCTGAAATCCATCCCTGTGAATGGCCAGCGCTCTGCTTAATGAACATTTGCACTGGCACATTATACTACAGGCCGACCAATGACCACCCCACCATGAGCCCAAGTCTCCTTCAGGGAGGGGCTTGTTTTATGGTTCCTTTTGGTTGGAGTTAATACAGTGGAAGCTCATTATAACCCCAGTGCTGATCAAGAGTGAAAAAGACATCTGCATCACCAAGAGCATTAGGGTGAATTTAACATGATGCATACTTAATTCTGTAGGCACAGACTCTAAAATGGCTGATACTAACAGACACGTTTTTATTTAAAAAGGTGTTTGCACTCTGCTGTGGCTGCCCACGTGGAGGCAGAATGTGGATCACTTTTCAGCAAGATGTAACAACTAGGGTGTGGGCAACCCATCCAGTTCTCAAGGGAACACACTGACAGGGTTCTAACAGTTTCCTTGAAAACAGAATGATTTGAGTTACAACATGGGGACTTCAGGCCCTTCCTCTTAATCTGGTTCAGTGTTTCTTTTACTTTAGCATGTATAGGTATAACTGTATAGGGCTGTATATTTCCAGGTGCACATATTGCACATTATGGATGACTCAGGAGATTTTCCAGGACAGTTTTGGCAACATGCAATTCTTTTGTTATATGCTGAATGTACAATCTGCTTACTCCTCTACCCTTTCATGTTAGAGATGACCACAGACTCCCTGACTATCATAAAATGTAGTCCAAAGGCGTAGAAATATTTCACCACTCTCTCCAGGGTAGGGTTGACTTCTCCTTCTAAAGGTTTCAGTCATACTTGCATCAAAATCAGGACAAAGCTGCCAAACACAACTCCCTTTCCACATCAGCTGCCAAGCACCTGAGCTCACAGGAAGACATCTAGGTCAGCTTTGCTATTTTCCTTTGTTCCAGGACTGTGGTGTCAGAATTAATAGCTGCAGGGACAGACCTGTTCATGATTAATGGCCTAATCAGAGGACTATCTCTTAAACTTGCAAAAGTTGTTTATTTTCTTACTTTAAGGATCCTAATTGCATGTCATACCTTTTCGGTCTAGCATTTGGTCATTCTTTATATAGCAATGTGACCTCTTTGTTGTTGTTATTCTTTTTGGCTGTGTGTTTTTGTGTATTATTTGGTAAACTGTAGTGCTCACTGAAGGCAAAGCTGCAAAAAGGTATCAGGAAACTAGAGGAACAAAGGGGACATGTCTCTGGTCTGGTTGTCTTGACCTCTTGTCTTGGAGAGATCACCAAAGAGCCCTGGCCGTCTGGACCCCCCAGTTCACCTCTGTAATGGGCCTTGTGACCACATGATCTGCTTTGCTAGGGACACTCTTAGTTTATGCCACATTCACTTGTCCTGGTTTGCAAGATTTGTTTCATGGTTACACTAACAGTGGAGAGAGTGATTGTATCTTCTCCACAGGGTTTCTGTGAAGATTAAAGGGACTACCCCCAAGTAGGGTGGAACTTGTATGAAAGACACTATGCAGTTGAGGACACGCACTTGTCTTTGGGATACAAAGGAAAGAAATGTACTTAAATGAATTTGCCTATACATGGTAGAAAGTAGGCTGGGGTTATTTTAAGGATACAGTACTATCGAGGATTTCATGAATATGGAATTGAGAAGCTAAAAATCTATGAGGACATAAAAACCGTGTCTCCTTCTTTCTGTTTATCTTTGATTTTGCCCCTGTCTCTGATCTTTTCCCACATCTTAATTTCTGTCTCTTTTTACCTTGTTATATTTCTCTGAGTCTCTGAGATCTCTCATTTCTGCTTTTGATTCTTTCTCCTAGGTGGAAATCCACACCTTCTATTTTACTCTTTCTGCTTTCTTCTTTCAAAATTTCATTTCTACAGAACACTGGATATGTGCCCTCTTATGTCAGATGTCTCTGCCAACTGATTACAGTCTTGTGTCTCTTTTAGTTCTGATCAAATAAGGCTAGGAGCCCCTCTTCCAGGGGTTGTGGGGAGGTTATGGGCATAACACACCAAAGTATAATAATACATTTGCCTGTATAAGTCCTTGCTAAATATCCTCATGAATATGTAGGTCAGATAGGGCTGAAGCTAGGTGTTTAAGGATCTGAGTTTCATCAAAACATAACCTATCACTACTAGCAAACATAAATTCAGTTATTTCAAACAATTATATAAGGGTCTAATCTATTCCAAAGATAATTCTTACCACACACACACACAAATGTGTCTCAAGCATTAGAGGAAGGGCCTAACAATAATCCCTGTATTAAAAAAGAGATTATTATGCCACTGCCAGGTAACACCTCTTTGCTTTTTTGAGGGGTGGGGATTGTCATAATTTTTTTTCTAATAGGCTGGATAGTTTTATTTGTGTCACCCATGATTTCTGTCCTGGTCCTCTCTGTGGCTTGTGGGAAGTTGGATGGGATTGAGTAGGGGGACTAATTGTGGAAAAAGCAAATTTGTGCGTCACATTCATAACCCTGGCCTTATGATCATTGCCTTCCCAGTAAATGAACTAATGGAAACAATGCATACATATACACAGGCAAGCCACGTCAAGCTTTGCCATAGAATGGTTCAGTGACTTCACCAGCTTGAATCTTTTGATCCTAGACATGCCAATGGCTGATGTAGTTATTAATACCTTCTGAGAAACAGCATGGGACACATGGGCTCCTTGTGTTTGAAGGTAAATATCCCCTGGTTAGTTTCTTTTGTGTGAAAAAGAGGCAGTGCCTCCTTTGGGCTTATGGGTTGGTCAAAGGATCAATATTCATTGATGTTCTTGTCCCTGCTCCCAGGTTTGCTATAAAAGAGCAGCTAGCTGGCCATTCCGAGGCCTGGCATTCCAAGCTGCTGAACTATCCAATGTCTGATCCTCCATTCTCACATTGCTGAGAAAGGAAAAGCCCATCTACCTTTTGTTCCTGCCCTCATTTGGTTCATAAGAGCCATCCAGGAGCTATATGACCTTTTCTTAGAGCGTTGTTAAGCTCTAACGGATATTTTACCTAAGGTGGGAGGCTAGGAGAGGAATTGCTGGGCTCAGTCTTAACCATTAAGTAAAGGTAAATGACAGTATTGAAGGCTCAGCTTTAAAGAAGGAATACTTAGCTTTTTCTGTCAGTGCAGGGGGGGTGAAAAGGAAATGGGTGCCATACTTCCCAGGCAAAATCCACACCAAATACATGTATTTCAATTGCTAGTGTTCTGGCTTCAGGCAAATTAATTAAACATCTTGAGTCTTAGTTTACCTGTGAATGAATAAAGTGTTTTTGAGATTGACAGTCTATTATCTTTGTGGGAGTAGAGTTGGGTTTTAGCCACAGGTAGAATGCACTGGTGATTATAAACCAATAGTCTTCAGTACCTGGCTTCAATTTCATTACAGAACCCCTGTACTTCTGGCTATCTCCTCAATTACTGAAACCATTTGCAGTTCTAGCACAAGGTCATGAACTTTCCTATTATCTTTTTTAAAAAGCCCCATTGACGGGCCGGGCGCGGTGGCTCAAGCCTGTAATCCCAGCACTTTGGGAGGCCGAGACGGGTGGATCACGAGGTCAGGAGATCGAGACCATCCTGGCTAACATGGTGAAACCCCGTCTCTACTAAAAAAATACAAAAAAAAACTAGCCGGGCGAGGTGGCGGGCGCCTGTAGTCCAGGCTACTCGGGAGGCTGAGGCAGGAGAATGGCGTGAACCCGGGAGGCGGAGCTTGCAGTGAGCTGAGATCCTGCCACTGCATTCCAGCCTGGGAGACAGAGCGAGACTCCGTCTCAAAAAAAAAAAAAAAAAAAAAAAAAAAAAAAAAAAAAAAAAAAAGCCCATTGACATGAATAAATAGGTACCCAAGAGGAGTGAAGAGGGCAAATTATTCATCTTAAGAACATTAAAGTAAATTGGTGAATATTCTTCTTATTATTAAACCCTGTCTTGGGGAGACTTTTATTATATAGAACTAAAGTCCATTGTATTATAGTCTAAAATAATTTGAGAAGGAACAATTGTCCCAAATTCATGTTATAATTTATACCTTATCAATACACATTACGATTATTAGTGCATTGAATCCTCAAGGTAACAGTGTCATTAATCCCAACTTCCAGATGACAAAAAAAAGTCAGTTCATGTAGGTTGTGACTCACCAACCCTCAAGGACCTTATTCAACTTGTTTTCAACTCCATGTTCCTTTAATTGTTGCTATTTTGTATCCTATTAATAATATTAGTTTTTACTACATAATAGTGATTAAAATGATCAAGTGAGATGCCTTAAAGAGTTTTTTATTTGATGTTTGTGTTCTGATGTCTGTAACAAAGCCCTCTCTTTATCCCTAATAATAAATAAAAGTCGTGTCTTTGATTTCAGGATCTAGATATTTGCTTACATTTTCCCTCAGGTTGTCCCTCTCTACTCCATGAAATATTTTTCAGCACTATTGTTATTGACATTAAACATTGTTACAAAATGAAATGTTCAACCATATCAATTCTGCTGTGCTACAAGCGTAATACAATTACCACATTTTACTCCTATTATTTAAAGGAGTTAATTGAACCAGAACTGCTACTAGCTAAAAACGTGTTATATGTAAATTTTGAATTTAATTTCCTTCATATATAATGCTCTGCAATAGTAATACAGATGAAAGAGGGAGAGATTCTGGGATAAAACCTCAAAATATGATTTGGTTTCAAGTATCTACTCTTTCTACACAGATAGGAAAACCACTATTAAATTTTTGATGAAATTATGTGTTTACATGCATATGTTTTTTAAATGAAACAAGTTAACAAATGTTTTAACAAGACAAATTTGAGGGGCAGGGCCAAGATGGCAGATTAGAAGCAGCTTATGTGTGCTGCTATCATGGAGAGGAAACAAAGGGCTAATGAAGATTGACCATGCAGGCCATTCATCTGGGAAAACACATCAAGATCCATCACGGCAGCAAGGGAGCATAGCAGAGAGGAGCAAAGCTGGGCAGTAGCCTGTCTGGGCTTGACATGGAGCCAGAAGAACCTCTTCAACATGGGAAAGGCTGAGTGAATGCGAGGCCCCTAGGGGAATCATGCTCTCCACAGGGACATGGGCAAGACTGGCCATGGGAGAATATTCCTAGCCCCATAAACATTCCCCAACCCCTAGCCCCACACCATACTTCTAGTCTGAGGCAGAGAGCCATTTGGACATTTTGCAGAGACAGTACTTAAGTCTAAGGGAACCTCTACACATCTTGGTCCCCAGAGCAGATAAGCACCATCACCATAGCCCCAGTAGAGACTACAGTAGCAGGGCCTGTGAGCAGTAAGATTGCTCCACCTCCACCCCTTGCCAGGTGGTACACAGCACCAGCTTTTAATCCAGCAGTCCTACTTCAGCAGGAACTCGAGCAGTCACTCCAGCCATCCCCGCCACTAGTAGCCAGAGGGACAATGCTTGCTAGAGCTTCCATCCCAGAGGTCCCACTTCGGTGTGAACTCAGCTGGAGGGTGCAGCCTCCTGTTGTCCCAAGAAACACACAGACAGCAGAGTGCATGACCCTGCCCACCCCTGCCACTGTTGGGAAAGAATCTGAGATAGAAGCCTGGTTTTCTGAAATAACTCAGACAAAAATAAAGAAAAATGAACAAAACATCCAAGAAATATGGAATTTTGCAAAAAGAACAAATCTATGACTCACTATTGTCCCTGAAAAAGACAGAGGAAACCAAACAATATAAAAAACATGTTTCAGAACATCATCCATGAAAATTTCACCAACCTCACTAGAAAGACCAACATTCAAATTCAGAAAGTGTAGCAACCCCCTGTGAAATAATACACAAGAAGACTATCCTCAAGACACATATTCATTAGATTCACCAAGGTAGAAATGAAAGAAAAAATGTTAAATGCAGCTAGAGAAAAGAGACAGGTCACCTACAAAGGTAACCCCATCAGGCTAACAGTAGACCTGTCAGCAGAAACCCTACAAGACAGAAGAGATTCAGATTCAATATTCATCATTTTAAAATAATTTTTGGCCTGGGTGCAGTGGCTCACACCTATAATCCCAGCACTTTGGGAGGCCAAGGCAGGCAGATCACTTGCAGTCAGGAGTTTAAGACCAGCCTGGCCAACATGGTGAAACCTTGTCTTTACTAAAAATACAAAAATTAGCCGGGCATGGTGACATATGCCTGTAGTCCCAGCTACTCTACTCAGGAGGCTGAGGCAGGAGCACTGCTTGAACCCAGGAGGCAGAGGTTGCATTAAGCTGAGATGGCACCACTATAGCCTGGGCAACAGAGCAAAACTCTGTCTCAAAAAAAAAAGAAGAAAAGAAAAAGAAAGAAAGAAAATAACTCGGTGAAGAATGTCATATCCAGCCAAACTAAGCTGCATGAGTGAAAGAGAAATATTCTTTTTAGACAAGCAAATGCTAAGGGAATTTGATACCACCATATCTTCCTTACAAGATGTCTTAAAAGGAGAGCTAAGGTTAAAAAGGAAAGGCCATTACTAACTACTACAATATACACTAAGGTACATAAACCATTGATGCTATAAAGCAACACAAACAAGTCTGCATAATAAGCAGCTACCAACATGATAACAGGATCAAATCTGCACATACCAATACTAACCTTGAATGTAAACAGGCTACATGCCCCAATTAAAAGGCACAGAGTGACAAGTTGGATAAAGAAGCAAAACCCAACATTATGCTGTCATCAAGAGACTCATTTCACAGGCAATGACATTCAAAGGAAAAAGTAAAGAGATGGAGAAAAATCTACCAAGCAAACACAAAATGTAAGAAGGCATGTGTTATGATGTAGTTTGGATTCACATCCCCACCCAAATCTCATGTTGAAATGTAATCCCTAGTGTTGGAGGTGGAATCTTGTGGGACCTGATTGAATCACGAGGACAGATTTCTCATGAATGGTTTAACACCATCCATTTGGTGCTGTTCTTGTGCTATTGTGTAAATTCTCATGATATCTGGTTGTTTAAAAGTACGTGGCACCCTCCCTCTCTCTCGGTCTTCCTTTTGCCATGTAAAGTGCCTGCTCTTGCTTTGTCTTCTACCATGAGTTGAAGCTACCTGAGGATTCCCCAGAAGCAAATGCTATTATGCTTCCTGTGCAGCTTGAAGAACTACGAGTCATTTAAAATTCTTTCTTGAAAATTACCCAGTCTCAGGCATTTCCTTATAGCAATTCAGGAACGAATTAATACAGAAAATAGGTACCAGAAGTGGGGTATTGCTGTAAAGATAACTGAAAAGGTGAAAGCACTTTGGAATTGAGTAATAAGTTGAGATTGGAAGATTTTGAAGGGCTCAGAAGACAGGAAAGATAAGGGAAGGTTTTGAACTTCTTAGAAACTGGTTAAATGGTTGTGACTAAGATGCTGATAGTGATATGGACAGTGGACCTGACAGACACCTACAGAACTCTCCTGCCAAAAAGAAAGGGATATGTATTATACTCATCTACACGTGGCAAATACTCTAAAATCAAGCACATAATCCTCAGCAACTTATTAAAAACACCTGAAATCACACCAACCATGCTCTGAGACCACAGTGCAATAAAAATATAAATCAATGTAAAAAACATTCAAAATTGTACAATTACATAGAAATTTAACAACGTGCTCCTGAATGACTTCTGAGTAATTAATTAAATTAAGGCAGAAATCAACAAATTCTTTGAAACTAATGAGAGCAAAGAACATATCAGAATATCTGGAACACAGCCAAAGCAGTGTTAAAGAGGGAAAAGTCTACAGTACTAAATGCCCTCATCAAAAAGTTAGCAAGATTTCAAATTACCAATCTAGTATCACCATTAGGGAAACTAGAGAAATAAGAGCAAAACAACCCCAAGGCTAACAGAAGAAAAGAAATAACCCAAATAAGAGCTGAACTGAAGGAAATTGATATGCGCAAAGTCATGCAAAAAATCAATAAACTCAGGAGCTTGTCTTTTGAAAACATTAATATGATAGATTGGCTACTACCTAGACTATAAAGAAAAAAAGAGAGAGAGAAAATTCAAATAAATACAATTAGAAATGACAAAGGGGGCCTTAACACTGACCCCACAGAAATACAAAAACCCTAAGAAATTATTAAGAACACCTCTGTGCACACAACCTAGAAAATCTAGAAGCACTGGGTAAATTCCTAGAAACATATAACCTCCCAAGATTGAACCAGGAAGACATTGAATTCCTGAACAGACCAATACAGAGTTCTGAAACTGAATCAGTAATAAAAAGCCTAACAACCAGAAAAAGCCCTGGGCCAGGTGGATTCACAGCCAAATTCTCTCAGATTTATAAGGAGGAGATAGTAGCACTGCTACTGAAACTATTCCAAAAAAAAAAAAAAAAAAAATTGATGAGGAGGCATTTCTCCCTAACTTGTTCTATGAAGCCAGCATCATCTTGAAACCAAAGTCTAGCAGAGACAAAACAAAAAAGAGATAACTTCAGGCCAATATTCTTCCTTGATGAATACTGATGCAAAAAATTCTCAACAAAATACTAATTGTATTAGTCCATTCTCATACTGCTATGAAAACTTGCCTGAGACTCGGTAATTTATAAAGGAAAAAGGTTTAATTGACCCACAGTTCCACATTGTTGGAGAGGCCTCAGGAAACTTAAAATCATGGCAGAAGGCAAAGGATAAACAGACGCCTTCTTCACAGGACAGCAGGATGGGGTGAGTGCAAGCAGGGGAAATGCCAAATACTTATGAAACCATCAGATCTTGTGAGACCCACTCACTAACACGAGAACAACATGGAGAAAACCACCCCCATGATCCAATTACCTCCACTTGGTCCTACCGTTGAGCATGGGGATTATGAGGATTACAATTCAAGATGACATTTTGGGTAGGGACATAGCAAAACCATATCACTAGTAAAGTGAATTCAGAAGCACATCAAAAACTCAATCTACCATGATCAAGTAGGTTTTATGCCTAGAATGCAAAGTTAGTTCTACATATGCACATCGATATATGCGATTCACCACATACACAGAACTAAAAAACCACATGATCATCTCAATAGATCCAGAAAAGGCATTTGACAGAATTTAACATCCCCTCATGTTAAAAACTCTCAGCAAACTAGTCATACCTACAGATAATAAGAGCAATATATGAAAAACACACAACCAACATATTGAATGGATAAAAGCTGGAAGCATTCCACTTGAAAACCAGAACAAGACAAGAATTCCCTCTTTTACCATCCTGTTTGATATAATACTTGAAGTCCTAGCCACAGGAATTAGGTAAGATAATGAACTAAAAGGCATCCAAATAGGAAAAGAGGAAGTCAAACTATCCCTTTTTGCCAACAATAAAATTCTATACCTAGAAAACCCCATAGTCTCTTCCCAGAAGCTCCTTGATCTGATACACAACTTTAGCAATGTTTTGGGATATGAAATAAATGTACAAAAATCAGTAGTATGCCTATATGGCAACAACTTTCAAGTTGAGAGCCATATCAAGAATACAATCCCCTGCATGAACAGCCACAAAAATAATAAATACCTGGTAAAACATCTAACCAAAATAGTGGAAGCCTGCTGTAACAAGAATTACAAATCTGTTCAAAGAAATCTCAGAGAACAAAAACAAATGGGAAAACATTCCATGTTCATGAATAGCAGAAATGGTATTATTATAATGGCTGTACTACCTAAAGCAATTTATAGACTCACTGCTACTTCTATCAAAGTACCAATGCCAGTCTTCACAGAATTAGAAGAAACTATTTTGAAATTCATATGGAACCAAAAAATAGCCCAAGTAGCCAAGGCAATTCTAAACAAAATGAACAAAACTGGAGGCATCACATTACTCAATGTTGAACTATACAAGGCTACAGTCGCCAAAACAGCGTGTACTAGTACAGAAAAGGGCACATAGACCAACCGATCTGAATAGAGATTCCAGTTAGCAAGGGCTAACTTTCAGCAAGAGTCATGCCACTGTGCAAGGGCTAACTTTCAGCAAGAGTCATGCCGCTGTGAAAAGTGCTAAAAATGCTTTCTCTAAGTGCACATGTGTAGGCTTTCCAGTGGGAAGAACCACTAATGTGTCCACACCAGTTGATGGGGTATGGGGATGGGAGATGACACGCTCCCCACATCTATTCCCAGGCATCAGTGCTGCCATTTTCATCAATCTGTGTCACGCCAATGTGTCCTTTGTCCCAAGGGAGGTTTCAGTGGAATGTGCTCCTCCTTTTTTAGGGGTGGTCCATGCCAAGGGTTAGATCTCCAGGGGGTCCCACAGCTCTCCAGGGACCCACCATTCTGCTGCACTTGCCAAAATCAGACCAGGCTGTGAGGTACATTCGCAAAGAATCTGGTGGTGCAGTGACTCAAGAGCAGAGAATCTCCAGGCAGGGCAGTGACCCACGACAGGTGAACAACAAGTATGGTGCCCAATGCTTCAGTTCAGGTGTGAAGGGAATGCAGGCATGGAAACCGGGTTCTTTCCTCAGGAAACCCTAAATCTCCACGATAGCATTGCCCTAGGTCAAGAGGACAGAAGGGCTCACCAACAGTTTGGTCACAAGGGTGAAGGACGGAGAGAAGCACCCCCACCTATCCTTTCCATAGAACTTCAAGTTCCTCTGGGGTTGATCTGTGCCAGAGTCTTGCTGCTTTTCTCTTCTGAACACCAGCTTCTCCTCATGGGCACTATGAGAGGTCCTGGTTTTCCTCATTCAGTTTTCCATTCAAAACTTGTCCATTAACTTGTAATTTTCATCTTTTTTCTGAGGAAATCTGACATCCAATGTCCTTAGTCAGCCATTTTGAAAAAATACTGCAATTTTTAGTTCTAAATTATCAATTTGGTTCTTTTTCATAACTTTTATTTCTTAGTTGAAATGTTCTATTTATTCATTTGTTTCAAGAGAATTGGTAAATGTGCATTGAAACATTTTTATAATAGCTGCTTTTCTTTATCAGACAATTTCAACATCTGATTTATTTTAACGTTGGCATAGCTATACATGATCTTTTCTTATTCAAGTTGCGATTTTCCTGGTCCATAGTATGATAAGTCCTTTTCAAAACTGAATCCTATACATTTTGGATATTATAATATTCTGAATCTCGTATTCCCCCTGTTGATGTGTAGCATGAGGGCAGGGGGCACATATATTTGGCTTTCTGTTGGATCCCCTCCTCCACCTGCTCCAACTGGAAAAAGTGGAGTGTTATCTCTTTGCAAATAGATCAGCTAGAAATTCAGCTTCCACCTCCCTGGTAAAAGTGGTGTATCAATATCAGTTCCCTACTGTGCCCTTCTGACACCATGAAGAGGGAAAACAAATATCTGAATCACATCACTATATTGGTTTAAGTTGAGGCCTGCTGCTCAGCTCCACACTGGGCCTCACTGACGTTAGGGGATGAATGGGAATAAACGAAGTGCTAACCAACTTCATTTCCCAGTCCCTTGTTAAATGGGGGTGGGAGTGGAGACTCAGCTTGCCACTGGAATCCACTGATTCTACCCTGGCAGGAGAATTAGAGTATGTTCTGCTGCCACCAGATGAAGGATGAGGATCCACTCCCTACTCTGCCCCACTGACACTGCTTGAGCATGAGATTTGGAGCATTCCTTCCCTAAATAAATAAAGAATTGATGGTCAACTCTCTCTTCAGTCCTGCAGACATCACTAGGCAGAGGATCTGGAGCATCAGTACCTGCTTCTACAGGATGCTTCTCTAGTGGTAGGGTAGAAAGTCAGCTCCCACTTGACCTGAGTGAAACTGTGGAAGTGGTATGCGAGTGGGATTTCTGTGGTGTTTGCCTGGAGTAGGTTGTGTATTGGAATTTTTTTCCTCCTTAGGTCACCCATTTTCTGTTCCTTTGGCTAAAGGAGACAGGCCTCTCTTGGATATTTTTTTTTTTCCATGCCTGTTGGCCATTACAAATTAAAGGCTTATGAAGTGTCCTGCCCAAGATGTATGGGAGGAAATAAGAAAACCAAGGACATGCATTACCATGTTGTTGAAGTCCTGAGTACTTGAGGCAGTCCACCTTTAATACTCTTCCTCAGCTTGTTTATTGACTTATGTCCAGAGGTTTTAGTTGGGCTAAATAAAAATCACCACTCCCTCTTGGCCAGAATCAGAAATCCTCTGATAATCTGCTTTTAAAAGTCCAACCCAAATGTAAAAACACATTGCCAAGAACAAATTCTAGAAGCAATAATTTAGGCAAATATATAAAGAAACATTTACATTATTTAAAAAGATAAGCTTTGTTTCGTCTCTCTGGGAACATTATTTTCAATCTAACAATAAATATGGTAGTGACAAATTTTCAGAATTAGTTCACTAAAACATTCTCATTATGGAATTATTTTTGGTAGCATTTCATTACACAGATTGTGGTTATTGTGCCTTTTAAATGTATTTCATAATTCTTATTTTTCAGAAATTTAAATGTTTATTACTTTATTTAATAAACAAGTATGTCATTCATTTTCAAAACCTGAGATAACGAAGATGAAAATTCATATTGAAGACTACTATTCTTTCATTTAAATATATGTTGAAAGCTAATTATATATTTAAATATATATTTAAACTTTATATGTAAACATTAGACACACATGTGTACGTATATGTGTGTGTGAGAGATATATACACACAATGTGTATATATACACATATGTAAAAGTTAAAAATATATACATATGTATATACACATGTTATATATACACGTATCATTTAGTGCCTAGAAGATCATTTACAACACATAAAAGTCAGCACTGTCATTTATCTGTTACTCTTTCTATATGGGTACACAATGTGTTTTGTATAAGTGATGCTAAGCCCCAGCTTAGCAAGATCTTTTTCCAATTATGTACTTATCAAGGATGCACTTGTGCTGTGTTACAAGCTCTAATTATGGACAAAGCTAATCATTAATTACAAATGCTACTAATAATTATTATGAAAGTTTATATACATGATCGAAGGAGCTTGCAATCTGGTATGATGAACTAAATTTACAAAATCCTTAATGATTACACAAAATCACAGCCAGAATCCATGAGACACTCTGGAGCATTAATTATACAACACTGTTGGTCCAATCTGGAGGAAGCAGGCAGGACTTTTATACCCATAAGTCAGCCAATATTTATCTGTGGCCTACTTAATTCTCAGTGATATAGGAGAAACATACAGGCAAAGCAGCCTCTGTTTGAAAGCAGTTCTCAGAGGTAGGAGGCTCCTGTGGGGTATTAACTGACAACACTTACAAGAGTTATGGGATGAATGCTCCTGTACATGTTTTATGGTTTGAATTGTGTCCCCTCTCAAATTCATATGCTGATGTGCTAACTCTAAGTACCTAAGAATGTGACCTTCTTTGGAGACAGTATCTTTACAGAGCAAGTCAAGGTGAGGTAATAAAAATGAACCACAATCCAATATGACTGGTATAATTTAAAAAAGGAGAATTCAGACACTCAGAGAGACACACAGAAAAAAGACAAAGTGAAGAGCCCTGGTAAGAAGACAGCCCTCTACAAGCCAAGGAAGAGGCCTGAAACAGATCCTTTACTCACGGTCTTCAGAAGGAACCAGCACTGCAAGAGATCAGAGTTCACCTTGATCTCTGACTTGTAGGCACTGGTCAACCTGTAGTAGTATCATTACAGAGAACCTGCATGAGTCTCAAGCCTCGGTGGTAAATACCACTTTTGTTTAATGCTTGCCTTTTGTTTCTCAAACATCAAATCCTTGTTTTTATCCACACAAAACATCTTGTGATTCTAACCAAGACAATAGATCACTATTGTCAAGTTTGTCAGTTCTCAGTTCATGGATGTGGTGTTTCCTCCTTTCCCTATTACCCCCTCTAGTAACCTGCAAATGCAGATGGAGTGTGATATGGTTTGGATTTTTGTGCTGACCCAAATCTCCTGTCAAATTGTAATCCCCAATGTTGGAGGAAGGACCCGGTGGAAGGTGATTAGATTATGGGGGTGAGTTCCTCCCTTGCTGTTCTCATGAGACTGAGTGAGTTCTCGTGAGATCTGGTGGTTTAAAAGTGTGTGCCACGTCCCCCTGTTCTCTATTCCTCCTGCTCTTCTGTGTAAGCCCTTTGCTTTCCACCATAAGTTTCCTGAGGCTACCCCAACCATGCTTCCTGTACAGTCTGCAGAACTAGGAGTCAATTAAGCATCTTTTCCTTTTGAATGACCCAATCTCAGGTGTCTTTATAACAATGTGAGAATAAACTAAATTGGTACAGATAGTGGAGCATTGCTATAAATATACTTGAAAATGTAGAAGCAGATTTGGAACTGGTTAATAGGCAGAGGCTGGAACAGTTTGGAGAGCTTAGAAAAAGAAAGGAAGATGAGGGAAAGTTTGGAACTTCTTAGAGACTTGTTAATTTGTTGTAATTAAAGTGCTGATAGTGATATGCACAATGAAGTGCAGGCTGAGGTGGTCACAGACGAAGATGAGGAACTTACTGAGAAATGGAGCAAAGGCCACTTATGCATTAGCAAAGAGATTGGAGGCATTGTGCTCCTGTGCTAGAGATTTGTGGAACTTTGACCTTGAGAGTGATGATTTAGAGTAACTGAAGGAAGAAATTTCTAAGCAGCAATACAATGAAGATGTGTCTTGGCTGCTTCTAGTATCCTCATATTTGTGAGCAAAAAATTATATAAAACTGGAACTTATTTTTAAAAGGGAAGCAGAGCATACAAGTTTGAAAAATGTGAAGCCTGGCCTTGTGAGAGAAAAGAAACCCCATTTTGTGGGGAGGAATTCAAGACAGCTGCAGAAATTAGCATAAGTAAAGAGGAGTTAAATGTTGATAGCCAAGATAATGGGAAAAATGCCTTGAAGGCATTTCAGAGACCTTTGTGGCAGCCCCTCCCATCACAGGCCCAGAGCCCTAGGAGGGAAGAATAGTTTCATGGGCTAGGCCCAGGGCCCACTGCTCTGTGCAGCATCAGGCAGGACATGGGACCCTGGATCATGGGTGATCCAGCTCCAGCAGTGGCTAAAAGGGACCAAGGTAAAGCTTTGACCATTGCTTCAGAGAGTGCAAGCCAAAAGCTTTGGTGGCTTCCACATGGTATTAAGTCTGCGGGTAGAGAGACGGCAAGAGTTGCACCTTGGGATATGTATTAGTTTGTTTTCACAGTGCTGATAAATACATACCCGAGACTGGGTAATTTATAAAGAAAAAGATGTTGGGCCGAGCACGGTGGCTCACGCCTGTAGTCCCAGCACTTTGGAAGGCCCAGGAGGGTGGATCATGAGGTCAGGAGATCGAGACCATCCTTTCTAACATGGTGAAACTCTATCTCTACTGAAAATACAAAAAAAATTAGCCAGGCGTGGTGGTAGGCGCCTGTAGTCCCAGCTACTCGGGAGGCTGAGGCAGGAGAATGTCATGCAGTGAGTGGAGCTTGCAGTGAGCAGAGATCACGCCACTGTACTCAAGCCTGGGTGACAGAGTCACTCTGTCTCAAAAAGAAAAAAAAAAAGATATTTAATGGACTCACAGTTCTATGTGGCTGGGGAGGCCTCACAGTCATGGCAGAAGGTGAAAGCATGTCTTACATGACAGCAAACAAGAAAGAATGTGAGCCAAGTGAAAGAGTTTCCCCCGTATAAAACCATCAGATCTCATGAGATTTTTTCACTACCATGAGAACAGTATGAAGATCGCCCCATGATTCAAGTATCTTCCACCAGTCCCTCCCACAGCACATGGGATTTAAGAGAGCTGCAATTCAAGATGAGATTTGGGTGGGGACACAGCCAAACCATATCCTTCTGCCTTTGTCCCCTCCCAAATCTCATGTCCTCACATTTCAAAACCAATCATGCCTTCATCATTAACTCAAAAGTTCACATTCCAAAGTCTCACCTGAGACAAGGCAAGTTCCTTCTGCCTATGAGCCTGTAAAATCAAAAGCAAGTTAGTTACTTCCTGGATGCAATGGTGGTAGAGGCATTGGATAAATACACCCATTCCAAATGGGAGAAACTGGCTAAAATGAAGGGGCTAAAGGTCCCATGCAACTCTAAATCTGGCAGGGGAGTCAAATCTTAAACCTCCAAAATGATCTCCTTTGACTCTATGTCTCACATCCAGGTCACACTGATGCAAGAAGTGGATTCCCATAGATTTGGACAGCTCTGCCCCTGTGGCTTTGCAGGGTACAGCCTCCCTCCCAGCTTCTTTCATAGGCTGGCATTAAGTGTCTGTGGCTTTTCCAGGCACAGAGTGCAATCTGCCAGGGGATCTATGATTCTGGGGCCTGGAGGATGGTGGCCTTCTTCCCACAGCTCCACTAGGCAGTGTCTCAGTGGAGACTCTGTGTCAAGGCTCTGGTCCCATATTTTCCTTCCACACTGTCTAGCAGAGGTCCTTCTCCATGAGGACTCTGCTCCTGCAGCAAACTTCTGCCTGGACATCCAGGCATTTCCATACAAACTCTGAAGTCTAGGATGGATTCTCAAACCTCAATTCTTGACTTCTGTGTACCTGCAGGCTCAACACCACATGGAAGCTTCCAAGGTTTGAGGCTAGCATTCTCTGAATCCATGGCCTGAGCTGTACCCTAGCCTCTTTTAGCTGTGGCTAGAGTGGCTGGAACTCAGGTAAACAAGTTCCTAGGCTGCATACAGCAGGGGGGCCCTGGGTCTGACCCATGAAATGATTTTTCCTCCTAGGCCTCCAGGCCTGTTATGGAAAGGACTGCAACAAAGTTCTCTGACATGAACTGGAGACATTTTCCCCATTTTCTTGGTGATTAACATTTGGCTCCTTGTTTATTATGCAAATTTCTGCAGCTGGCTTGAATTTCTCCTCAGAAAATGCTTTTTTCTTTTTATCTCATTGTCAGGCTACAAACTTTTTGACCTTTTATGCTGTTTCCCTTTTAAAACTGAATGGTTTTAACAGTACCCAAGTCACCTCTTGAATGTTTTGCTGCTTAGAATTTTCTTCTGCAAGATACACTAAATCAACTCCCCCTAGTTCAAAGTTCCACAGGTCTCTAGGGCAGGGGCAAAATGCTGCCAGTCTCTTTTATAGCAAGAGTCACTTTTACTTCAGTTCCCAAAAAATTCCTTATCACCATCTGAAACCACCTCAACCTGGATTTCATTGCCCATGTCATTATCAGCATTTCAGTCAAAGCCATTCAACAAGTCTTTATGAAGTTCCAAACTTTCCCACACTTTCCTGTCTTCTGAGCCCTCCAAACTATTCCAACCTCTGCGTGTTACACAGATCCAAAGTCACTTCCACATTTTTGGGAATCTTTATAGCAGTGCCCCACTCTACTAGTACCAGTTTACTGTATTAGTCTGTTTTCATGCTGCTGATAAAGACATACCTGAGACTGAATAACTTATTAAAAAAAGAAGTGTAATGGACTCACATTTCCATGTGGCTGGGGAGGCCTCATAATCATGGTGGATGGTCTTACATGGCAGCAAATGAGAGAATGAGAGTCAAGCAAAAGGGGTTTCCCTTTATAAAACCACCAGATCTCATGAGACTTATTCACTACCATGAGAACAGTATGGGGGAAACCACCAGATGATTCAATCATCTCCCACCAGGTTCCTCCCTTAAGACATGGGAATTATGGGAGCTATGATCCAAGATAAGACTTGGGTAGAGACACAGCCAAGCCTAGAAGCTATTGCCTAGATTTCAGTGGATGTATGGAAACACCTGTATGTCCAGGCGGAAGCCTACTGCAGGGGTGGATCTCTCATGGAGAGCCTCTACTAGGGCAGTACATTGGGGAAATGTGGGTTGGAGCCCCCACATAGGGCTCCCACTATGAGACTGCCTAGTGCACTGTGAGAAGCAGGCCACTATTCTTCGGACCCCAGAATGGTAGATACACTGACAACTTGCACCATGTGCCTGGAAAAGCCACAGACACTCTATGCCAGCCTGTGAAAACAACCTCAGGGACTGTACCCTGAGGAGCCACAGTCGCAGAACTGTTCAGGGCCTTGGCAGCCCAACCCTTGTGTCAGTGTGACCTGTATGAGAAATGGACTTAAAGGAGATTATTTTCGAGTTTTATTTAATGACTGCCCTGCTGGGTTTTGGACTTGCATGGGCCCTGTAGCCCCTTTGTTTTGGCCAATTCCTCCCTTTTGGAAAGGGAGTATTTACCCAATGCCTCTACCCCCATTGTGTCTTGGAAGTAACGTACTTTTTTTTTTTTTTTAACAGGATTATAGGTGAAAAGGACTAGCTTTATCTCAGATGACACTTTAGACTTTTGAGTTAATGCCAGAATGAGTTAAAACTTGCGGAACCGTTGGAAGGCATGATTGTATTTTGAAATGTGAAAAGTGCATGATATTTGGAAGGGGACAGGGACAGAAAGACATGGTTTGGAGTTGTGTCACCACCCAAATATCATGTAGAATTGTAGTCCCCAATGTTGGAGCAGTGGCTTGGTGGCAGGTGATTAAATCATGGGGACAAATATCCCCCCCTTGCTGTTTTCGTGATTGTGGGTGAGTTCTCACAAGATCTGTTTCTTTACAAGTGTGTAGCACTTCCCCCTGCTCTCTCTTCCTCCTGCTCTGGCCATGTAAGACATGCCCTTTGCATTCCACCATGATTGTAAATTTCCTGAGGCCTCCTCACCCATGCTTCATGTACATTCTGCAGAACTGTGAGTCAATTAAACCTCTTCTTTATAAAATACCCAGTCTCAGGTAGTTCTTCATAGCAATGTGAGAGCAAACTAATATAGGGTGGAAGGTGGTTAAAATTTGCACTGGGAGGAGCAAGTGGCTTGTTGGCATTGGACTAGTATTGCTTACCTGCTGAGAAGAAGCAGATAAGTTCCCAAGTTATATGTACTACAATATTAAGTTTAGACATCACATAATGATGTTTGGTATGTACGCTTTTATTTCCTAGAAGTAAATAAAGTCATAATGAAAACATAATGCTATCAGTGGGAAATATTATGTGTGAACAGGGCTAGTATAGCTCTAAGACCTACGTGTAGATTGTTCTACAAGAGACGATGCCTGCCTCTATGCAAGGCAGAGAATTAGGTGGCAACGGATAAGGGAATTGTATCTCTAGCCAGAGAGGCTAGAACATTACTTCAAATAGAAGATTTTCTCTGAGGTTTGAGAATATGCCAGGTATCTGAAAAGAATACTCAAATAACTGCCCAAATTGTATATATTTTCATGAGGAGAAAAATATAATTTAGAAAGTCAACTTAGGAAAGAAATAAAGCAATCTATTTAACACATATATTTAGTAGGCAAAACACTTATCTAGTTAAGGTGGAGAGAATGAGTTAAATGTAATGTAGTTATCCAATTGACATAGTTTTTCCAGTTCTACTCTCAAATAATCCACAAGACAGGGAGGTTGGACTTGATTTATCTGTTAGGGTTTTTGTGCAGACCCGTCATGGACTCTGAGAGCAGGTTACTCGACATCCTGCTTTGTGGACTGTGCAAGAAAACACAGGATCCTGAAGGTGGACAGAAAAAAATCTCTAGTGTGTATTTGCAGTCAGTATTTATCTACTCTAATAATCAGTCTGCTTTGGAAATATTCCCTGTGCCTTCCTTAAAGATTAACTGCTTCTTAAAAAGCTATTGTAAACATTTAACATTTTTGTCCTCTATAATGTCATTTACCTGAGACTTCATTTCAGATGGAGTCTCAGGGGACCATTGTAAATATTTGAAGTTACCCATTACTAAATTTATGCTGGTGCCATTACTACCTGAAGCACTGAAATGAAAGAAAGTAGTTCAGTAAGCATTTTACTCAGTGAATTATTCTGACAACCTTTCAAAATATTTAACTAATGTTGTGTTAACAGATGATGGATCTGGTTATCCTTGGATAGAGAAATAAATTCACACAGCATGTTATACATCAATATTAATGGTCTGGTTAAATGTCTATAGCAGTTGCAGAAATTGGCTTTCATGATGTTTTCAAGACATCTTAAGCCTTCTTGAAGTCTTGGTAATATTTTACACTTCATGACATCATTATTTCATCATCATCATCAAAATAATAAATATGAAAATATGTATTGATACATACCAGACTCTGTGCTAAGGACTTTAAATGCACTATTTAATTATCTATAACATGCATGCAGGCATGTACACATGCACCCACACACACAATGAAATAGTTATTTTATCATCAGTATTTTACAGGCAAAACATAGAAAGACTAAATAACTTTTCCCAGGCAACTACTAATAGCAGAGACAGGATTCCGTGCCTTTTTGAATCAGTCTCAGGCTTTATCTATGGGCCACACCACATCTCATCTAGAAGACCATCTGAAATCTTTAAAGCACAGGTCTTGGAACCTGTCCTAACCATCAGTTAACTTTTTCCTTTGTCCTTGAAACATACTTGTATTACAGAGGGTCGGACTAACCTTTTTTTGTTTTTTATTTTTTTGAGACAGAGTCCTGCTCTGTCGCCCAGGCTGGAGTGCAATGGTGCGTTGTCGGCTCACTGCAACCACTGCCTCCTGGGTTCAAGCAATTCTCCCTGCCTTAGCCTCCCAAGAAGCTGAGATTACAGGTGCCCACCACCACACCCAGCTAATTTTTGTATTTTTAGTAGAGATGGGGTTTTGCCATGTTGGCCAGGCTGGTCTCAAACTCTTGACCTCAGGTGATCCTCCAGTCTCGGCCTCCCAAAGTGCTGGGATTACAGGCGTGAGCCACTGCGCCTGGCCAGGACTAACCTTTTAATACCTAAATTCTTTGTGTTTCTTCTTTGCAAAAGAATGTAATTACAAGGGATGTGAAAGTATTTGTTCTATTCTTATTATATGCCAGGTTTTGACATAGCTCATTTCATTCTCAATCATGAAATGTTATTTTATTAATTTTGGATATAGTATAACTGAAGCTCAGAAAAGTGAAGCAACTTCCTCAAGACCATAGCAAAATTGCAAAGATTGGACAGAAATCCAAGTGTACTGGGCTAACCACTAAGCAATCCTATCTCTAACACAGTTGTTACCAGTCATTCACTTCTTGGTGTCAAGACTTGAGACAAGGCTGAGATACAGAAAAATGAGGGGAAACTGAGAGTATTAAAAGCTCAGCAGTGCAGAAGTGGGGCTAAGCAAAAGGGATTTGTGAGGTATATGAAGAAAGGTAGCAGGCACATGGAGTGTTGGGCAGGGAGGTGAAACCAAGAGTTGGGGGTAGAGACTGCAGGCTCTGGTGTGTTATTTGTCTCAGGTTGGCTTCAGGAATGAAACTAGGAGGGAAGAAATAATCTGTGCAGTGCTGCTTATTCCAGATAAAGAATATTGCTCCTGTTCTTCCCTCTCTATTTAATGGCTTAAGTAAGACCCACCCTTATATGGAAATCTCCCAGCATACCTCTGCTCTTGCCTAGGGGATTGGCGAGAATGATGATAGGAAGATTCTGTTCTGGTGGGAGAGGGTGAAGCCACATTGCAGTTTTTGTTTTTTTCCTCATGTTTCTGTTGTTATTGTCACTGCTGATAAACCCATAAATACAATTTGCGATTTCAACTATGTATATATGTATTACATACTTTAACTAAAAAATAATAAAACCCTGGATAAATAAAATCATAGACAAATAATGTAGTCAGAAAAAAAAAAAGGTAGCTGTTCAATGAGAAGTCCCATTTCTAAAATGAGTGTGGGAGAGGGACCTTCAGATGAGAAGACTTGGATCAGGACTGGGGTTTCAGAGAGCACTGGCCACTCTGAGATTTGGCTGCTGACACTTAATTGGTTCTAAACACATGGCTGTCGAGCTGATATTGAAGCCTTGAAGAAAAATATGCTCAGGATGGTTCCCACCCAATGTATTTCTTTTCAAACTTTGACCCACTTCAGTGACATAAGTACTATCTTGGAATAGGATTCAATTTTACGTAATGTGGAATAAAATCTAATTTGCAAAATAAATTTGCCTTAATCAAAGAGATTCACAATTAAAAATAGATGGCGTTATGATTTGTCTGGTCTTTAACCAATTCCAACCAAGTCAACTTAATCAAATCTGAAATTAGTGATTCATTAATCCCAACTACTTCTTGAAAAGTAAATAATGCTGGCTTTCTTAAAATGGATATTGGTTAATTGCTAAGAAAAGTAGGCTCACTTGAGAATGTTTTGTCAGGCTTATGCTCCATCCAAAGCAGTGTGTGTATATGTATATTCTGAGGACGAAGTATATGCAGTCATTTCTGTGATAATATATTTTAAAAACATGAATTTCTTCTAACAACTGGTATGCTAGGGATTGATTTGAGCATAACACAAATATTGTGTTTGCCTATGCGTATTTTTGTTCATGTGAAATACTGTGTGAACTTAGAAAGCTTCACCAAGCTGAACAGAGCTCTGTAGAAATATATAAAACAAGTACACATGCATACACCTCAAACACCTATAAGCTACCTCAGTTCACTGTAGGTGTGTTATGAGCCACATTCATGCACATCTGGTGTTACAACTTTCTGTCTGATTTCAGACAACACTCCTTCTACCACTTTACAATTACTCACAAGCTACACCCTTCAAGTGCCTGCTTCTACAAGCAAACTTCAGCTCTCTTAAAGGTAAAGTGTCACATTTATTAAAGTATTATGTGTTACTTAACTATTTTATATATGCAAAACTGTGCTACTGTTCTTTTCTCACCCCCACCCCCGAACCACTAATGAAGTTTTTGAGTGTCAAGCCACTAATCTCATTTTCCCCCATAATTCTTGTTGCTTTTATGAACTTTTTTTTTCTTTTTTTTTTTTTGAGATGGAGTCTTGCTGTGTCACTCAGGCTGGAGTGCGGTGGTAAGGATATTCAGTCCCACATTATTTAATTTCTGAAACCATTAGAATAGCTTCGGAAGTTCAACAACAGGAAAATGATGAAGTAAGCCACAGTTTATTCATTAGAAGAAATAACATGCAGCCATTTAATGACTAGAGAGACTATATAGCAGAGTGAAACATAGTTATACTAGGCTAAGTGAAGAATGGTAAAAAATTAAATGAACACTGAAAAGAAAAATTAAATGAACACTGATAGTGACTTTTAAGAACACCTACAGGGACAAGGTACTATTTGAAAATAAATGCCGTGAAAAAAGCTACTTTAAGGCCAGAGAATGCTATTATGAACATGTGTAATACACACTAGAGAGGTGGGGAGCATGAGTGGTGTTAGCCAACTGTAGAAAACTGCTGTGTGATGTTCAGATAATGAACGTAATAAACCACTCCAGGAAGACCATCTGTATGTTGTTCATTATTCTGATTCAAGCCAGACAGATGCTCATATAGAAGGTTCACACCCCCACCACAAATCCTGTCTGACAAATCATAATCATGTTACATAAACAACAAACCCAGAATCATTGGGAAGCAGGCAGAAGATGGAGCAAGGACAGCATAGTATTAAAAGTGGACGTGATCTGGAAATAGAGATAAATTGTTTTGAAGGTAATCTTGTACCCATGCTTGAGAAATAAACTCAGTACCTTCACTACCAGTACCGCCAAAGGCATTTTGAAAGAGCTGTGTTTAAAAATATGCTAAAACATGTTTGTTGAGAGAAAGTGGGGCCAGGACCTATATTGCATGTCAGCGAGGCTACATTTTCTGCATTTTATACTTATTTTCATAATTACCCTGTGAACTAGCTGTATGTCTTTTTGTATAAATGGGAAACATGAGTCTCAGAGAAGTTAAGTGACTTGCCTAAAGACATAGTTAATATGTGATGGGCCAAGATTCAAACTCCATTCTTTCTCCATAATTCTTGTCCTGTCCGTGGAACTAAGCTAAAAATGGAAGAGTGGAACTAAGGGGACAAGTGACTCACTTATATACATGCATGTCCATGTCCTTGTCAAGGTTCTAGCTTCTTGTCTGTCACTCTGTCTTGGTCTCTTGTCCTTGTTTTATGTGTATTTCTGTCATCTTGCCATATATAAATATCTTGCCATTTACTTAGCTTTCTGTAAATAGGCAGATTGATATGGACCAATTTGAGAAAACTATGCTAGACCATTCACAATCATTTGTGCCCTTGAAAAAATCTTGAAAAAAAGTTATTGGGAAAATAAGTTGATTTACCCTCTGAAGCATTTGAAAGATAGTTCTTAAGATTGGCTTTTCTTTATCTATTAACATGGAAGACAATCATATATATGATTAGGAGTAAGAAAGATTAGCTTCCCAGCACTTTGGGAGGCGGAGGCAGGTGGATCACAAGCTCAAGAGATCGAGACTATCCTGGCCAACATGGTGAAACCCCTTCTCTACTAAACATACAAAAATTAATTGGGGAAGGTGGTGGGCACCTGTAGTCCCAGCTATTGGAGAGGTTGAGGCAGGAGAATTGCTTGAACCCAGGAGGCGGAAGTTGCAGTGAGCCAGCATTGTGCCACCGCACTCCAGCCTGGGCAACACAGTGAGATTCCATCTCAAAAAAAAAAAAAAAAAAAAAAGATTAGCTCAGCAGAAGGAAAGCTAGTGATTCATGACAGTATATCAGATTTGTATCATGAGGGTATGATACATGTATTAGCCCTGTGAAACAATCTCTTCTCTTGAGCTTATTTAGTGCAAGTCAAAACAGTATTGGAAATTGAGCCTCTTTACTTACCAAGGTTGCAGTGAATCTCTGCCTTCTACCTCATACTAAGATTAAGCTGAAGCGATTTAGTTTTCTCTTTATCCTTAAAAGAAATACAATTTAGAAAGACAACTGAGATAACAATGATATAATGGGAGATAATGAATTCACTTATAAAGTTTCAAAGGAGAACCAGTTAACTATAGTCTTGAATGTTTTGTTTATAACTTTATATGATGCTAAAATGTAACAAATTATGCTTTGGTATATATGTTGTTAGGAAAGTTAAAAATGCTACCTGGACATTATTTTAGTAAAGATATGAAAGCGGATCAAGCTGATCTCCACAGATATAATTTCATTTTCATTTTATGGTTGGATGATTTGAGTAACATTCAACATATTTCAATTTAAGAAAAAATACTCAGCTTATCATTAAGCAGGACTTTCAAAATGTTGCAAATAAATATGAAACCTACTTAATGTCTACAGAAGAAAAGAACATACAGTAAAGTAATACTTTGAGTGAGAGGAGAACATTCAGTATATTATTGTATTAGGAATCTGGTTAGACTGCATTGTTAAAGTTAATTTAATTACCTAATATTTTTGATTAACTATAGAAGTAGAAACTAATTGAGTTCCTGCTGTGAAATGTATGAAATTAATATACAAGTGAGGACACACAAAGCCCCTTTTAATTTAATAATGACCATTTATGACTTTAATTAAGCAGGCTATCTCCCTGATAATAAATGATTTACCTTGTATTTGCTCATTCTTTTTTCTGTTGCAGACTTTAGTCATTGGCACCTGGCTGTGACAAACATTCTTGATTCATGTGTCATGAGCCTTTCGCTTTAGGATGCTGATGCTGACTTTTCTCTGTGGTGCAAATGTTGCTATGAAGTCTAGTAAATGTTCAATTGCACTTTTAGTACTATTCTAATTTGACTGTCCTTCCATCTATGGTCAGAGTTGCTATTTTAGAGCCTGCCATTATAGCTTCCTTGACACTTGAATTTCTAATTGGCCCAAAACACTTGTTCAGTCTCAGCAGCTCCACCTCTTTTCAAATCCTGCAGAATAGATGGGACTATTTCTCTTGCCCTCCCATCATGTCCAACTAGGCACACTACTAAGTTCATATGTAAACATCAGAGTAATCTTTAAGGTATTGGTCTGCATTTGCGCAACTCCCTCTGGATGTGATTTAAAAGCTGGGCTCTGCCATGAGACAGGGTGGTTTATGACAGCTTGTAGATGGGAGGTGGTCTGAGATGATGCCTCAGATCATTGAATAGTGATTCACATGGCATTTAAAAAAATCATCTCCAACTCATTATATTCTACCATAAAATCGCTCATCTGAAATTCATTGATTCAGAGAAAACCAGCTTCTGTTAGTTTGGTGCAAAAGTCATTGCGGTTTTTGCCAGGTAAAATAATGACAAAAACTGCAATTACTTTTGCACCAACCTAATAGTAGGGGTCAGTGACTCATTTTGCTTCAGGAGATTACTGCACTTAATCAAAATTTGTTTCCATGGGCCTTCCTGACTAGAGTGACAGTGTGGAAAATTGTATTTCTTTATTGATTTTTTTTTTCTCTTCCCTTCACCTCAGTCTCTTCCTCTCCTAATCAGCTGTGCTCATGAAAGGTCTTCATTTCGTATGTCATGTCATGTATTCCTTCCACATTCCTGCTTTGAATCCTATGTTTTTGCTATTTTGAATTAAAATGGCTGGTTTTAAAAGGCTGTCTCCACTTGGAATTTTTAACTGCTCCAGCTCACTCTCAGCCCAAAATCCTACTGCCTCCTTTAATTCATGGAGCTTTCCATGGAGCTCCTCAAGACACCTCCTCCTTAGGATTCATCATCTCATTAGTGACATCACCATCTCCTTAGCTACTGAAGTCAGAGATCTTCTGCTGTGGCTTACATGTTTTTGTCACCTCCAAAATTCATGCTCAAACCTAATTCCAAGTTCAATAGTACCGTGAGGCATGGCCTTTGAATGGTGTGGCTCTGCCTTCATGAATGAGATTAGGCAACTTTATAAAAGGGCTAGATGGAGGAAGTTCAACGCTTTTGCGCTTCTGCTTTCTGCCATGTGAGGACACAGAATGGGTCCCCTTTTCCCTTTTTGCCTTCTACTGTGTAAAGACATGGCATTCTTTTTGTCTGGATGACTCAGCTTTCAAGGTGTCATCTTGGAAGCAGAGTATTCCTCACCAGACAACACAATCAGATGGTTCCTTGATTTGGACTTCCCAGCCTCCAGAATTATGAAAAAATAAATTTGTGGGTTTAAAAAAATAAATTTTGGTTCTTTATAAGTGTGTCTTAGACATTTTGTTATAATAGTATAAAATCAACAAGACACCCTCTTTTCTCCTCCTTCTTTCTAAATTAATCACTGACTCCTGTTGATTATACATTTATTTATTTTCACAATATGTCACTCTGCCTACACCTCCACCTCCCACGTACATCAGCACACACATATGCATACTCACACATTAAGAGATTTCTCACCTGCTATATTTCTTGCCTGGATACTACAACAGCTTTCAACCTTCTTTCTCTGCCTTCAGCCTTACTAGAGCCAGTATTACCAGCTGAAAACACAACAGACCAGTCCTGATGTAATGTCTGCTGAGGACTGGGAAGAAAACACCATAGTCCTCTATCCATGCTCTGTGATCCAAGGGCTTTGGTTTGGGGAGGGGCGCGGGGGGTTGAGTTGAAGGGGAGGGTTGGATCTAAGCTGTGAGTTTGCTAAGACCTCCAGACATATTTTCTGGCTTCAGAAATCAAGACTGTGGCTAAACCAGAGCATTAACTTCAACAAAGCAGAGACAAATCCAGGGTTGTCAGAATGCTACCTGCTAGTGTCACGTTAATGCTGGGTAGGAATGAAAGCAGAAATAGTATAATTGTTTAGATAGGGAAGAGGAAGAGGCGGAAAAAAAGAAATGCCTGAAAAAGGCAAGTCATTCAATCTGGGGCCATCTGAGCGCTATTAAGAAACTCTTTTAAAATTATTTTCATCACCTACTTATCTTTAGTGACTGAAATTCCACAGAAAGATTTATTCTTCTGGCCTAATATACAGATCTCTCTCTCTCTCTCTCTCTCTCTCTCTCTCTCCCCCCCACTCTCCCCCTCTCCCCCTCTCCCCCTCTCTCCCTCTCTACCTCTCTCCCTTTCTCCCTCTGTCCCCCCCCCTCTCTCTCCATATATATACATATATATGCCTTTCTCATATATACACACACACACACACATATAAATATGCCTTTCTCTCTTTCTCTCTCTCTATATACATGTATATATACACACACAAATATATATACACATGTACATATATATGTACATGTACATATATGTATATATATTCCCTGAGAAAGGCGATATATTTTGTGAAGTTATTCCTTAACGTTTTCTCTTTCCTTTCCATCTTCCCACTGGCCTTTTTTTTTTCTCTCTCTCTTGTTCTTTTTTTTTTTTTCTTAAATTCACTAACAATTGAGCACCTGCTCTGTGTTACATAGCGGTGAAGAAGTTAAATAGCAGACCATTCAAGTGGAAACTCGAAGTGGATCAGTTTGGGAGTTCGCTTGGCATTAAAGACTGATGCCCAGAGTTGCAAGGGGCTGATTGAGAATTAGAGGCACATTAGTGTCTGATTTCAGGGTTTCTACACCCATTTCTGCATTTGATGTTATTGCTCTTAATTCTCCCACTATAAACCACCTTAGTTTAGCTCACTAAACTAAGTATGTTTTCAATATTTGCCCATCTTTGTTTCATATATCTATATTTGACAATATCTGTATATACCTATGTATTTCTTATTTGCTGTATATAGATAATAATGTAAAAATAAATACAATAAATACAATGAAAATAAAATAGTGTTATTAAACCTAGCTTAACATAATAGCTCCAAACTGAGGCTTTGCCTTTATTGAAACAAAATAATTAAAATAATTGTAAAGGACAAAGTTTCTTCCTTTAGGTGATTCAGTTCACAGCAATGGCTCTTAACCTTTATTACCCATTATCATCACCTAAGGAAGCTTTTAAAAATTAACTGATGTGTAGGGCTCCAGAAAGTCATATTAAATTGGGAGAATAATCCTGGTATTAATCGTCTAAAAAATTTCTCAATTAATGATCAGGTTCACGGTCAGGCTGGGGCACTGCTAGCTCAGAAGCACAGACCCCAGATTCTAGGATCAGACTGCCTGGGTTCAAATACTGATTTATCACTGTGTGATCTGGGTCTTTTACTTTGCTAAGTTTCAACTTTCTTATCTGTAAAATAGAAATGGATATGTATCCATGTTATAAGGCTGTATGAGAATGAATTGAGTTAATAGACAGAAAACACAGAACAAAGTCTTGTATATGATAAATGATAAATGGGTGTTTAGTTTCATTGTTGTTTTTATCAATGTTTGGGTTCTTGCAGCATTTGAGATTATCTTGAATGCACAGAAAGACATAATTTCCAGGCTTCCCAGCAACAATCCTTTGCTAATGAATTTTCCCCAAAGTAGTAAAAATACACAGTAAGTACTTTGTGACAGGGTGATGGGAGGCTTGCAGGAACCATGCCTGTATGTTCCCTACAACCAGCTATCATGTTAGAGTCCAGTCAGCATAAAGGTACCAGACTCTGGAACTACAAGAGATAAGTGGTACCAAGTGGATGGGAGATGGGAAGAGAAACAGTAAAAGGTGAGAGTAAAAGAAAAACACGCTTTCAGTTTTCTCCTACTAAAAGCTAAAGCTAAAGAAAATAAAACAATGTAAAACAAAATAAAACATGTAGAAGGTGGCTACTACCACTGTGTGAATGCGACGGCTCCTTTTCTTCCTCCCTCCCTTCATTCTTTCTTTCTTCTCGCTTTTCCTCCTTTCTCTTCTCTGTTTCCCTCCCTTGCCAATCCTCCTCCTCCCTCTCCCTCACTGTCCCTTGCCTACCCTTTTCCTCCCTTCTCCTCCTCCTCCTTCTCCTCTTCCTCTCTCTCTAAAGAGAGTAAACTCCTTCCTTTATCTGGGTCACAGGGCGGGGAGTTGATTCTGAGAGACAAGGAAAAGTGAGAAGCACAGACTAAGCTATGTCTCACTGAGTATGGCTTTGCAGATCCACAACTCTAATACTCATTGAGGTTCCTTAGGTCCTCATGTTGAGCATGGAAAGTTATCAGGTATTCAGTTCTCACCATCTGAAAGAGGTCGATGTCGGTATTTAGAGAGACATAGTAGTTTGTTGTGACACTTTCTCCAAGGTAGATTCTTAAGACTGTCTCAAGTTGTATTATACAGAGAAAGCGTTAGCCATAATAAAGGATGAATTTGTGTCCTTTGCAGGGACATGGATGAAGCTGGAAACCTTCGTTTTCAGCAAACTATCACAGGAACAGAAAACCAAACCCCACATGTTCTCGCTCATAAGTGGGAGTTGAACAATGAGAACACATGAACACAGAGAAGGGAACATCACACACCGGTGCCTGTTGGGGGGTGGGGGGCCAGGCAGTGGATAGCATTAGAAGAAATACCTAATGTAGATGATGGGTTGATGGGTGCAGCAAATCACCATGGCACGTGTATACCTGTGTAACAAACCTGCATGCTCTGCACATGTATCCCAGAACTTAAAGTATAATAAAAAAATAAAGAAAAAAAGGGAGGCCGTAGTTTGGATATACCCCAAGGCCAACTGCTCTAAATCAGGTAGCCGAAACATAAGTCATTCTGATTTCACTGGAATGCCAGCTCTAATCATAAATGAAATGAAAAGGAAGTGATAAGTTCTTATACGCATGATTCAGTGATATTAAGACAGTCAGCTATAGACAGAGGAGCTTAAACAGTCTGCTTACCTTAAAAAGAATGCTTAATGGACTTGGTGCAGTGGCTCATGCCTGTAATCCCAGCACTTTGGGAGGCCAAGATGGGAGGATCACTTGAGCCCTGGAGTTCACGACTAGCCTGGGCAACACAGTGAGACCCCATGTCAATCAACAAAATTAGCCAGGCATGGTGATTGGTGCTATAGTCCCATCTACTCCAGAGCCTGAGGTGAGAGAATTCTTTGAACCTGGGAAGCTGAGACTGCAGTGAGCTATGCCTTTACGAATTTTCCTATTCTGGACATTTCATAGAAATAGAATCATATATGTGGTCTTTGGTATCTGGACTTTTTTTTTTTTTTTTTTTTTTCTGAGACGGAGCCTCTCTCTGTCACCCAGGCTGGAGTGCAGTGGCACAATCTCGGCTCACTGCAAGCTCCACCTCCCAGGTTCATGCCATTCTCTTGCCTCAGCCTCCCAAGTAGCTGGGACTACAGGTGCTCACCACCACGCCCAGCTAATTTTTTGTATTTTTAATAGAGACGGGGTTTCACCATGTTAGTCAGGATGGTTTCGATCTCCTGACCTTGTGATCGCCTGTCTTGGCCTTCCAAAGTGCTGGGATTACAGGCGTGAGCCACTGCGCCTGGCCAGGACTTATTTATCATAATGTTTTCAAAGTTCATCCATGTTGTAGCATTTATCGGCATTTCATTATTTTCAAATGGCCAAATAATCCTCTGTCATAAGAATATACCATGTTTTGTTTATCCAGTCATCAGTTGATAAACATTTGGGTTGTTTCTACTTTTTGGATATTATGAATAGTGCTGTTATAAATATTCCTGTACAAGTTTTTGTGTGGACATATGTTTTCATTACTCTTGAGTATATACCTAGAAGTGAAATTGCTGGTTCGTATAGGAACTCTCTATCTAATATTTTGAGAAACTGCAAAGCTGTTTTCTAAAGTGACCACATCATCTTATAGTCCTACTAGCAATGTATATGGGTTTCAGTTTCTTCACATATTCACCATCACTTTTTAATTTTGGCTCTTTTTGATTACAGCCATCCTAATGAGTATAAAGTAGAGTCTCCCATTTGTCAATCATGGCTATGATGCTAGAATTCTCATCTTCCTTTTTTAAAGTAAGTTTTCTAATACAGAGTTCCTCCTAAAGAAATCCCTGCTCCCCTTGGTGTGTTTACAGTGACTCTCACATAAAGGGAAAATTAATACAAACATATTGGACATTTTCCATGGGATAGGACCTACTGTGAGCATATATTATCTCACTAGATCTTCTCAACTGCCCTTTTGGATGGACAGGAACATATGACCAGGGTAGTCTATTATTCTAAAAACTTATTGAACAAAACATAGCTATTTAAAACCCCAGTTGTAAAACCTCAGTGTCCCCAGCTCTCTTGATTTCCCCAAATATGTTGTTCCATTTCTCCCACGAGTGCCCTTTAAGTATTTCGTATTACAAAGGGAATTATTTTTCCAGTGACCTAGGCACACTGAAAACATACCTTGTAAACTTGTTTAAGCTCACAGAACACCAGAGGAAGCGGTTAGAGAGAAAGCAGGTGGCTTTAATATACTGCTTTGGCTTTCAGCTAGTAAGTGCTCTCCACATAACACCTAATCAATGAGTTTCTCAGCAAAAGGTAGGATGAGGGGAGGAATGTTAGTGAGGAATGAGAGAGACTGATAAGTAGTTTGAGGATTACATCACCCAAAATGAAAGACAAGCTCATGAATTGAGTAGACAGATGATTTGACCCACTCAATTGCTCTATTGATGAAGCCAGATTATTTTCTCTCCTGAAAGTTGCATATAAGAGAATAATCATCTAAAGAAAATTCTTATTGTGTACTTTTATTCTATAAATGTTCAAAAGCCAATATGTGCAAAATAATTTAGCAAAATGCCACCATAGGATTCATAGTTTGTAATTTTAAAAAAGCAACCAAAGGCTGCTTTACCTCATAAATTATGCAATAAGGACGTTTGAGTAAGATTGAAAAGTAGGAGTAAAACCTATACTCCCAGCAGGCGAAATATTGTTTGACATTTTTAATCATAATGAAAGATACGACCTAGTGGGGCAAAACTAAAACACATTTGCATGTCAAAGCATAGGTTCCATTTAATTTAAGTTTCTTTGTTAGCATTTCTGTTTCTTATGAAATATCTTCAAGCTTATGAAGAATATAATAAATATCTAAATGGTTGAGAGATATGAACACAGATAAAAACAGCTGATTTTCTGACCAGGCTTTGGAAAGTGAGAAATTTGTATGCAAGAAGCCACTTCTCCCCTTTGCTTCTTTAATGCAGTTTTATTGCATTTTCAGAAGGCAAGAAAAGTAACCAAAGTATCAGCCAACTTACATTTATACAATGTGTTGTCTACTGACTGTGCATAAAATTAAGGACATATACTCCTTTTCACATTTTTGTCCCTTACCTCAGGAAAAATGTCATGACAAACCCCTAAGTTTAGGGGTTTAATTAATCATTTTATTCCTATCTTAAATGGGGTGGAAGGGAGCTGGGCCTGTGATTTAGAGGAAAATTGGGTTTCACAAGTTCAGGTTTAGAGTTGAGGCAACTCGAAACTTAAACTTTTCTTATCCTGAAAAACTTTAAGAGTATTGAAGAAAACAAAATGAACAAACAAAAGAAACCTCTTTCCACATATATTTTAATCAATTTTTAAAATTTGATTGAAGGGGTGGCCTGCCCCTCCACACCTGTGGGTGTTTCTCATTAGGTGGAACGAGAGACTTGAGAAAAGAAATAAGACACAGAGACAAAGTACAGAGAAAGAAAAGCAGGGCCCAGGGGACTGGCGCTCAGCTTACAGAGGACCCATGCCGGCACCAGCCTCTGAGTTCCCTTAGTATTTATTGATAATTATCTTCACCATCTTAAAGATAAGGGAGTGGCTGGACAATAGGATCATTGTAGGGAGGAAATCAGCAGTAAAACATATGAACAAAAATCCCTGTGACATGAATAAGTCTAAAGGAAAATGCTGTGCCTTGAGATGCATATGCAAACTCTCCGTAAACCTTTTAGCAGCATTGCTCCAGCAAGTCCCACCTTATTCCTAAAGGCGGTTTTCTCCTTGCTCAGTAAACAAAGCATACAGTCGGTTTTACACCAAGGTGTTCCATTGCCCAGGGATGGGCAGGAGACAAATGCTTTTCTCTTACTTGAGATTAAGAGAATGGTGATGACCTTTAACCAGCAAGCAGCCTTTAGGCACTTGTTTAACAAAGCATATCCTGCACAGCCCAAAATCCATTAAGCCCTGAGTCACCACAGCACATGTCTCTTGCAAGGACAAGGTTGAGGGTAGGGTCACAGATTAACAGCATCTCAAATACAGAACCAAATGGAGTCTCTTATGTCTACTTCCTTCTATATAGACACAGTAACAGGCTGATCTCTCTTTCTTTTCCCCACATTTTATGATAGGTTTTTATTTCTAATTGAATAAGGTGAAAAGTAACTTTAATGGCTAGTGAATTGCTATTAGGGAACATACATGTTTTCCATAAATTTTCCTCTTTTTAATTAACGCCATAATTTCTAGTTGAGAGAAGACTGAGAGAAACTGATTGAGGCTTAAAAATATATTCTAACTTACTAGGAAATCATCCTGAGGACCTGTGGTTAAATGATTCAGTTGGTTTAACAATGTGCAGAGTTTTGCAAGAGTTTACACTTCACAAAGATTTTCCAAGAATTGGATTTTGTTGAGCTAACCTTTAATGCATGGAAGAGATGTTAGGATTGGAGACACGTGGGCGTGACTCTGCATCGTCTGGGTCTGTTCTCTTGACTATTGTTCCTAGTAAGATGATACGTTCCTCCAGGTCTGGGACAGAGCATGACACCTTTGGTTCTATAGACCCAGTGTCTGACATTTACTGGAAAATCAAATATTTGAAAGAGTAAATGTGTAAGTGCACAAGTGAATGAATGAAATGAAATTATGGCTAACTCTGGTTTCCTGGAAGGAACAGTGTTTCTTTGCATGTGATGGCATTTAAAGGGATTTATGCAGTTGGATACTCACAGATAGCCAACTCCAGGGTGTGAACCACAGGCCGTTTACATAATTTGAATGAACTCATAAGTGAGTTTATTTTAAAGGGGACCCAAATATTATTTGTTTTGCTGCAAAATTAGGTGAAATCATTCTTAATTTCCCAAATCTGTCCTCCTTCTCTCACGAGCCTCTCTTACAGCATTTTTCCAATTCTAGTGTCCTCAGTTTAGCTGGATTTCCAAACCCAATCCTGTCTCTGTCTTCCTCTTGCTATTTTGTTTTGGGTGAATTACGTAATCTCTCCTACCATAAATTGTTCATGTGTCAGAGGAGGTGTAAACACACTTCTCGGTGTTATGAGGTTTTAATGCAATAATAGATGTCTTTTACTGAGTACATAGAATCTTGTAGCAAAAATAAACTACCAACAGCAATAGAATTAGCAGAAACACTACCACCAAGAAACAGGAATATGTTCAAGGGGGAGTTATAAATTAATATGCTAATCTCATCTAATCCAGGGTCTTCTCTGACCACTGTTTGGTGCCCCTCAGATTATAAAATACCTCTACTGAGATATCTATCTATATATATATCTATACATTAAAAATATTTTGATGAAGGGGGCAGTAGTCTTCAGGAAAATCTCAAGTTGTTGACAGTTTCCCAGGTATTAAGATGGGAGTAGAACATTATGCTGGGTCAGGCAATCTATTTTGAAATGATCATATCAAACATGCCTTGACAATGTGAAATCTCTTTTTATGTTTGTAAATCATCACTAGATAACATACAAAACAGTTATCTATTACCTGTGCTCCATTTTGAAGAGCTCCTTGATAGTAGAATACAGTTGATTTCCTTGTGAGTTTTTTTTTCAGTTTTGACAAGATTATTTTATAATTGGGGACAAATAAGCATTTTCAAGGCTATTAGGATAAAATTAGTATCTGTATCATACCTGATCACCAAAACCACCTTTTTTTTTTTTTTTTTTTTTTTCCTGAGGCGGTGTCTTGCTCTGTCGCCCAGGCTGGAGTACAGTGGCACAATCTCTGGTCACTGCAAGCTCTGCCTCCTGGGTTCATGCCTTTCTCCTGCCTCAGCCTCCCAAGTAGCTGGGACTACAGATGCCCACCACCACTCCTGGCTAATTTTTTGTATTTTTAGTAGAGTCTTAGTTTCACCCTGTTAGCCAGGATGTTCTTGATCTCCTGACCTCGTGATCCGCCCTCCTCGGCCTCCCAACACCAAAACCATCTTTATAAAATGTTTTGTTAAACTAAATGACTACTGAGTTTTTAATGTTAATAGAGCTGTAAGAAATATAATTTGAAATTTCCTATACGGTCTGGAATGCTAAAACAAAGATCACACGTGGCTCAAATATCCTTGGCCTATGCTTATCCTAGTCCCATGTACCTCATGTATAATCAACCAAAATAAAATCACATATAGAAATACATCTATAAATTTTAAAATAGCAATAGCTTACATTTGTGATTTTCCAGACAAATTTCTTTATTAGTTGAAAGCAAAGTCGGAGTTAATTTTCATTGCTGAGAAATTACCAGAAAACATTAGATACACCCAGTTAAGGTAAAGTTCCAAAAATGAGCACTTTGCTTAGAAGGACTGACAGCTATTTATGGAATAAGCCAATGTGAAAAATATATTTCTTCTGGTTTAATCATTCATTAAAAGGTGCATGCATGCATGTGTATGTGTAGTGTTTTTCCTGTTGATTTTATGCCAGCTGGAGATATAATGACAAATAATACCAGTAAGTGACCTGTCTTTATACGCTGATGTTCTAGTTAGGAGTATGGGTGGGTCCACAATAGAGGCAATAAAGGCATAAACAAGTAAATAAATAGATTATAAAAACAATTTAAGATAGTGGAAAATGCTCTGTAGAAAACAAAACCACGACAGTGTAAGAGAGGCTCACTGTGTATGCAATGTCATATTGGATGGTCAGGGAAATCACTTCTAGGACAGTGACAAACACATATAGATATGTTATTACCATTGTAGCATGCGTAATCTGTAAGTCTCAAGTTTTCAAAAATCATTACAAGACAGGAATAAAGCATCAGTTTTTGTGGGTTTGGTCTGGTAAATGGGCTTTGCTGACTTACAAATTATAGAAGTTCTTAGAATGTACACAGCCTCTGAATTAATAAATCTGATATGTCTTCAATGTACATTTTCTGTTAATTATACATTCTGCAATAGTAATCACATATCTTAGATATCTATATCTTCATAAGACATGGTATATGGAAATATACCAATAAAAATATTGCCACATAACTAATTATCTTGGCAATTCATGATAAAAACAAAGATATGAGAAGTATATTATACTATACTATATTATACTATACTGTACTGTACTGTACTATACTGTACTATAGTATACTGTACTATACTATACTATACTATACTATACTATACTATACTATACTATACTACGTATATTGGCTCTACAAGACTTTAACTTCTGTAAAGGCAGCGCCTATGTCACATACTTCTTTATACACTAGATGTTATTTCAAGTAGTAAGTGGACAGAGATTTGTAGGAAAATGTTTACATGAAAAATTAATGAAAGATTCAAAAACAGCAGGTCGTCTGCTTAATGAAAGGGGGACCATGTCTACATGTTTTCTGCTTTATCTCCAAGACCTGATACATAATATCTAATTAAAACGTGCTCGTTGAGCAAATTAACAAATCAATTAATGAGAGAATGGAAATGGATGAATTGTTAGCCTGCAGAAGAGAAACATGGTGAAACCATGATATCTAAAGGATTTGGCCTGTGGAAGATTGTGAGACATATTATGTGTGCCCTTAAGAATTTAATATAGGAATAGGGAGTCAGTTTTAGGCAAAGATAATTCAGTTCAAAAATAAGGAAGAATGTACTATTGTAATTATTGGTTTGTCTATGAACTCTCTAAGTGTATGTCTGTGTGTATGTGATTCACTTTCTAGCAGAATGTCTGTCAAAAATTAACCTTTTAATAAATGTTTACATAATAAATAATGACTAGAGCTTCCCAGCCACATGGAAGTAATGATTTCTCTATCAGTGTAGGTGTTCTTGCATTGCTCAAATGACTACACAGCATAGGCATGTAGTAAGGATTAAACCATACGTGAGGTTTGGATAGTTAACACACTATGTCTATGTCTAATCTTATCTTGATCTTCTAGAATTTCACTAAATTAGAATGCATGTTTTGCTTGCACATGCAGTACCTCCTTATCCAGTTGTTAGTGCAATTCCCACATCAAAGCATCTCTGAGGAGTCATAATTTCTTGATCAATGGTGAAGAGAGAGTGCTATGTGCTCTCTGGTACAGCCATGGGGGAAGGGAGACCCATTGTTATATTTGGATTAAATCCAAAAGCCTTTTCCTTTATTCTTTCTAGAGAATCTTCATCTTGACTACAACCCCTTTACCTGGATTTCAGACGATCACATTGTTCAGGCTAATAGCATAAGCTTCACTGGGGATCATAACTTAATAAATGGTTCTTCCTAAATGATGTCAAATTATGAAGTTTCCATGGAGAACTTGCCAGGGAAGCAGGGTCATAGTCCATAGAATTCTTATTACTAAATGTTCCTAAGTGTTGCTCCTAAGTGTCATGTGAAAGCTAAGCATTGCTCCAATGCATGTGTACAGGTGTGCAAAGCTAATCAGTAAAGCTGAGAGAGTAATGATGACTGTGCCTTTGGTACCTGTTATCCCTCTAGGAGAACTTCTTATTTGTGAGACAAAGTCACACTAGTTGGATTTTTTTCTGGAGTTGTATTTTGAAATTCAAAGACATCCTCAGAGCAAGTACATAGCATTACCTTTGCACTCAGAAGAGATTCAGTGATTGAAGTACAATCACTATTGCAGTTGCTTAATCTGCCTGGAAGTAATTATGGCATGTCAATTGGACAACTGCAGGTAGGGACCTTTTCATTTGAACTCCCATCCATACCACAATCAACAGAAATGCAATGTTTATTGCTATTTACATATTAATTCTGAACCTAAATTTGGGGGACTTTGGAACACACTACAGATAACAGTTTACAGAAAGCAATGGGTATAGAATACTACAAGATCGGTAGACAAGGAAAATAGTTAAAGTAAAAAAGTCTGGCCTTTTAAATAACATAGGTGCAATGGAAGTTGCCCCAAATGGTCCTCATGAACAATAAACCTTATAAGTCCTCTTTTTATGGGAATAAGATAAAGAGACATAATAACTACTTGGCTTTACATAGCATTTAACTTCATGTAGTAGTCATCACTTTACAGGGGTATTACTCATATATTACATTATTTAATATTTTCATCTGATATAACAGTCAAATGACTTGCCCAAGGTCACCCAGTGAGTTCTTGACTAAAACTAGAGTAGTGGTCTCTAAACAATTTGTGTTCTAGAGCCACAGCATATATGCCTATTCTTAAAAATTCACAAATAGCCTCCAGGGATTTCCAGATCCTTAAAGTTTACGCTTTGGTTCTGTTAAGAACCGTTTTTAAGATAAGGGTCATTTCCAAGTTCTAAGGTTTCGGGAGTGGTAGTTTCTGGTCCCAGCCAATGCAACATTAAAAGTATAGTTTGGGGAAACTATTTTTTAAAAAAGGATGCAGTCGGAGTGACAGGGGATTAAATTAAGATATTTTGTATATACATTTGAAGGCCATTAGCAAAATGAAATGTAAATGTCATCCTGAAAACAGATAACAAGTTTATGCTCTTGTTTTAGAAGTTTTGTAAAGCAAGTGAAGGAGGAAACTTGAAATCTTCCATTTAGCTGATATCTTGGGGAACAATGTTGCTGAATTCAGGTCTGTGTACCAGCTTAACCTTTGACAGTGGTTCATCAACAAAATGACAAAAATAAGGACAACACATTAGTTGTTCACAAAGATTTTTGAATCAATTTTAGGGATGATATATATTCTAGAAATATGTCCTTCTCACTTTTCAGTGATAATTTCTGTAATGGAACCCCCCACTGAAATGTAAATGTATGTAATAATCGAATACAGGTTCATTTTGTCACGTTGCTTGTTTTATTATTTTTTAATTTTTTTTAAGTTAATGACTATTGGGTAAAAATATTCAGTGGAAATGTACATTATTATATTTAACAATGTATTATAACTTGAAAATTACTAAAACAGTAGATTTTAAGTGTTCTCACCACAAAAAATGATAAATAGGTGAGATAATGCATATGTAAATCAGTTCAATTTTGTGTGTTGACTTTTTATTCTGCTACTTTGCTACAGAAATGGTGTTGAATTTTGTCAAATTCTTTTCTTTTGCATCAATTGAATTAATCATAAAGTTTTTCTTTCCCTTTATCCTGTTAATGTGGTATATTACACTGGTCATTTTTATATTTTGAAATATCCTTGCATTTCAGGAACAAATTCCACTTTACCATGGCATATAATCCTTCATTCATACTGCTAAATTTGGTTTGCTGGTATTTTGCTGATGATTTTGCATCAATGCTCATAGAGTATATCAGTCTGTAGTTTTCTTCTCTTATGTCCTTGCTTGGGTTTGCTATCATGGGAATGTTGGCCACATGGCATGAATTAAAAAGTGTTTCCTCCTTTTCAATTATTTTGGAAAAGTTTGAGATGGATTGGTGTTAGCTTTTCTTTGAATGTTTGATAGAATTCACCAGTAAACCCATCTGGTCCAGGGGTTTTATCTTTCTGCAGATTTTTGATTACTGGTTTAATTTCTTTCCTCATTTTAGGCCTATTCATGTTTTCCCTATCTTTACGATTTTGTCTTGGTATATTTTATGTATTTAGAATTTTTAAATTTCATACAGGTTAATCAATTTATTGGAATACACTTATTCTTAGTACACCTTTGTAATCATTTTTATTCTTGCAGAACTGACAGTAATGTTTCCACTTTCATTTTTGAGTTTAGTAATTTGATTTTTCTGTTTTGTCCATTTGTCAATTTAAAAAATCTTTTCTGTGAACCTATGTTTGATTTTGTTGATGTTATGTATTGGTCTTATCTATTTATCTGTGCCCTGATCTTAGCATTTCCTTCTTTCTGCTAGTTTTTGTTTATTTGTTTAGCTTATCCTTCTTTTTCTAGTTTCCTAAATCAAAAAGCTTGAATATGATTTGAGACCTTTTCTGAATGCAAGCATTGAAAGCATTTATAAATTTACCGTTAGCACTGCTTTTACTGTGTTTAACTTTTTTTGGTAGGGTGTATTTCTATTTTCATTGGCCTGTATTTTTTATTTTCCTTGTGATTTATTATTTGATTCATTGGTTAAGAGTATGTTGTTTAATTTCCACAAATATTCAAATTTTTCAGTGCTCCTTCTGTTATTGATTTCTAACTTCATCCAGTGTGGCCAGAAAAGATACTTTGTGTGATATCTCTTTATAAATCTACTGAAAATTAATTTCTGGCCTAACAGCATCTATCTTGGACAATGCCCTGTGTGCATTTGAAAAGAATGTATTCTGTTGTTGAGTAGACTGTTCTGTATGTTTCTTAGAACTAGTTGGTTTATTGTGTTGTTCAATTCCTCTGTTTTCTTATTTATCTTCTATCTGATTGTTTTATCTATTGTTGAAAGCAGGATATTGAAGTCTCCAGCTCTTATTGTACAACGATCTATTTCTTCCTTCAGTTCTGCTCAATTTTGCTTTGTATATTTTGATTACCTTTTATTAGGTATGTAAATATTTATGGTTATCATATCTTCTGCCGTATTGAGTTTGTATTAATATATAAGGTATATCTTTGTCTTTTTAAATTAAAGTCTGTTTTATCTGATATTGGTATGTCCACCCCTTTTATCTTTCGGTTTGTATTTGCATGGAACATTTTTTCCCATCCTTTCATTTTCAACCTGTTGTTTCTTTGAATATAAAGTCAATATTTTATAGACAGTATTTAGTTGGATCTTTTTAAACGCATTCTGCTTGTCTCTGTCTTTTGACTGGAAAATTTAATATATTTACATTAAAGTAATTACTGATAAAGAGTGACTTAATTCTGTCATTTTGCTATATGTTTTCTATATGTCTTATAGCTTCTTTTTGTTCCTCACTTCTTACATTACTTTTTTTGTTTAATTTATTTTCTATAGTAAAATATTTTAATTCCCTTCTGTTTCCTTTTGTGTATATTCTATACTCATTTACTTTAGCATTACCATATGGATTTTATTTAATGTCCTAAAGTTATAGCACTCAAGTTATACTATCTTAACTTCAATAACATACAAAATCTCTATTTCTTTATGAGTCTATCCTTGTCCTTCCAGTTATTAGTGTCAAAAATTTACATTGTTATACATTTGGTGTCTGAAAACATGAAGTAATGTTTGGTGTTTTTGAATGCATTAGTGTCTTAAATCATGTATAAAATAACATGAGGAGTTACAAATTGAAGCTATAATAAAACTGGTTTTTATATTGCCCATGTATTTACCTTTACTGTGATCTTTATTTCTTTAAGCAGCTTCAAGGTACTGTTTAATGTTCTTTCATTTCCACCTACAGGTCTCTCTTTTGCATTTCTTGTAGGGTGGTTCTAAGGTAATAAATATCCTTAGCTTTGGTCTATCTGGAAATGTCTTTATTATCTCTCACTTTTGCAGGACAGTTTTGCTAGATACTGAAATCTTTTTCTTTCTTTCTTTCTTTTTTTTTTTTTTTTTTGAGACGGAGTCTTGCTCTGTCGCCCGGGCTGGAGTGCAGTGGTCGGATCTCAGCTCACTGCAAGCTCCGCCTCCCGGGTTCACGCCATTCTCCTGCCTCAGCCTCCCGAGTAGCTGGGACTACAGGCGCCCGCCAGGTCGCCCGGCTAGTTTTTTGTATTTTTAGTAGAGATGGGGTTTCACCATGTTAGCCAGGATGGTCTTGATCTCCTGACCTCATGATCCGCCCGTCTCGGCCTCCCAAAGTGCTGGGATTACAGGCTTGAGCCACCGCGCCCGGCTAGATACTGAATTCTTGGAGAACAGGGTTTTTTGTGTATTTGTTTTTTTTTAATCTTTTAGGATTTTAAATATATCAACCCACTGCCTCTGATCTCCAGTTTTTATCTTTTAAAATGTGTTAGTTTCTCATGAAAAAAAAAAAATCTGCTCATGATCATATTAAACATCCCTTCCATGTTACAAGTTGCTTTTCTCTTGCTGGTTTAAAGATTCTCTTTTTGTCTTGCAACAGTTTTATTACGGTGTCTCAATGTGGTCCTTCAAAAGTTTATCCTACTTGGTGTTTTTTGAGCTTCTTGGATGATTATATTTATGTCTCATCACATTTTAAAGATTATCAGCTGTTATTTCCTCAAATATCCTTTCTTCCCGTTTATTTTTATCTTCTTGTTCTGGGACTCTCACATGTGTATGGTCTCCTTTATAACAGGTCCCCTAGGCTCTGTTCACTTTTTAAAATCTTTTTTCATTTTGTTCCCCAGAGTTTACCATTTCACTTGTCCTATAGTAAATGTTGCTAATTTACTTTTGTGTGCTCAAATATGCAGTTAAATATTTTAGTAAAATTTTCATTTCCATTATTGTGATTTTAAGCTTCAGAGTTTCTTTTTTATGTTTTATATTACCTTATTGATATTTTGTTTCATTCATACATTTTTATTTTGACTTTCTCAATATCTTCCTTTAGTTCTTTATTTCTTTATTTATTCATTTTTAATTATACTTTAATTTCTAGGGTACATGTGCACAACATGCAAGTTTGTTACATAGGTATACATGTGCCATGATAGTTCGCTGCGCCCATCAACTCATCATTTACATCAGGTATTTCTCTTAACGCTATCCCTCCCCCAGCTCCCCACCCACTGACAGGCCCCAGTGTGTGATGTTCCTCTCCCTGTGTCTATGTGTTCTCATTGTTTAAGTCCCACTTATGAGTGAGAACATGCGGTGTTCAGTTTTCTGTCCTTGTGATATTTTGCTGAGAATGATGGTTTCCAGGTTCATCCATGTCCCTGCAAAGGACATGAACTCATCCTTTTTAATGGCTACATAGTATTCCATGGTGTATATGTGCCACATTTTCTTTATCCAGTCTATTATCGATGGACATTTGGGTTGGTTCCAAGTCTTTGCTATTGTGAATAGTGCTGCCATAAACATACATGTGCATGTGTCTTCATAGTAGCATAATTTATAATCCTCTGGGTACATACCCAGTACTGGGATCGCTGGGTCAAATGGTATTTCTAGATATATAGATCCTTGAGGAATTGCCACACTGTCTTCCACAATGGTTGAACTAATTTACACTCCTACCAACAGTGCAAAAGCGTTCCTATTTCTCCACATCCTCTCCAGCATCTGTTCTTTCCTGACATTTTAATGATCACCATTCTAACTGGCATGAGATGGTATCTCATTCTGGTTTTGATTTGCATTTCTCTGACGACCAGTGATGATGAGCTTTTTTTTCATATTCTTGTTGGCTGCATAAATGTCTTCTTTTGAGAAGTGTCTGTTTATATCCTTTGCCCACTTTTTGATGGGGTTTTTTTTTCTTGTAAATTTGTTTAAGTTCACTGTAGATTCTGGATATTAGCACTTTGTCAGATGGATAGATTGCAAAACTTTTTTCCTATTCTGTAGGCTGCCTGTTCACTCTGATAGTAGTTTCTTTTGCTGTGCAGAAGATGTTTAGTTTAATTAGATCCCTTTTGTCTATTTTGGCTTTTGCTTCCATTGTTTTTGGTGCTTTAGTCATAAAGTCTTTGCCCATGCCTATGTCTTCAATGGTATTGCCTAGGTTTTCTTCTAGGGTTTTTACAGTTTTAGGTCTTACATTTAAGTCTTTAATCCATCTTGAGTTAATTTTTGTGTAAGATGTAAGGAAGGGATCCAGTTTCAGCTTTTTACTTATGGCTAGCCAGTTTTCCCAGCACCATTTATTAAATACGGAATGCTTTCCCCATTTCTTGTTTTTGTCAGGTTTGTCAAAGATCAGATGGTTGTAGATGTGTGGTGTTATTTCTGAGGGCTCTGTTCTGTTCCATTGGTTATATATATGTTTTGGTACCAGTACCATGCTGTTTTGGTTAGTGTAGCCTTGTAGTTATAGTTTGAAGTTAGGTAGTGTGATGCCCCCAACTTTGTTCTTTTGGCTTGGGATTGTCTTGGCTATGTGAGCTCTTTTTGTTTTCCAATTCTGTGAAGAAAGTCAGTAGTAGCTTGATGGGGATAGTATTCAATCTATAAATTACTTTGGGCAGCATGGCCATTTTCACAGTATTGATCCTTCCTGTCCATGAGCATGGAATGCTCTTCCATTTGTGTGTGTCCTCTTATATTTCGTTGAGCAGTGGTTTTTAGTTCTCCTTGAAGAGGTCCTTCACACCCGCTGTAAGTTGGATTCCTAGGTATTTTATCCCCTTTGTAGTAATTGTGTATGGGAGTTCACTCATGGTTTGGCTGTCTGTCTGTTAATGGTGCATAGGAATGCTTGTGATTTTTGCACATCGATTTTGTATCCTGAGACACTGAATTTGCTTATCAGCTTAAGAAGATTTTGGGCTGAGACAATAGAGTTTTCTAAATTTTCAATGAAGTCATCTGCAAAGAGAGACAATTTGACTTCCTCTTTTCCTAATTGAATACGTTTTATTTCTTTCTTTTGCCTGATTGCCCTAGCCAGAACATCCAATACTATGTTGAATAGGAGAGGTGAGAGAGGGCAGCCTTGACTTGTGCCGGTTTTCAAACAGAATGCTTCCAGTTTTTGCCCATTCAGTATGATATTGGCTGTGGCTTTGACATAATTAGCTCTTATTATTTTGAGATAGATTCCATGAATATTTCATTTATTGAGAGTTTTTAGCATGAAAGGGTGTTGAATTTTGTCAAAGGTCGTTTCTGCATCTATTGAGACAAACATGTGGTTTTTGTCATTGGTTCTATTTATGTGATAGATTGAACCAGACTTGCATCTCAGGGAGGAAGCCAACTTGACCGTGGAGGATAAGCTTTTTGATGTGCTGCTGGATTTGGTTTGCCAGTATTTTCTTGAGGATTATCGCCTCAGTGTTTATCAGGAATATTGGCCTACAATTCTCTTTTTCTCTGGTGTCTCTGCCCAGCTTTGATATCAAGATGATGCTGGCCTCATAAAATGAGTTAGGGAGGATTCCCTCTTTTTCTACTGATTGGAATAGTTTCAGAAGGAATGGTAGCAGCTCCTCTTTGTACCTCTGCTAGAATTTGGCTCTGAATCCATCTGGTCCTGGACTTTTTTGGTTGGTAGGCTATTAATTATTGCCTCACCTTCAGAACCTGTTATTGGTCTATTCAGAGATTCAACTTCTTCCTGGTTTAGTCCTGGGAGGGTGGTATGTGTCCAGGAATTTATCCATTTCTTCTAGATTTTCTGGTTTATTTGTGTAGAGGTGTTTATAGTATTTTCTGATGGTAGTTTGTATTTCAGTTTGATATGTGGGAATATTCCCTTTATCATTTTTTATTGTGTCTATTTGATTCTTCTCTCTTTTCTTCTTTGTTAGTCTTGCTAGCGGTCTATCAGTTTTGTTGATCTTTTCAAAAAACAAGCTCCTGGATTCATTGATTTTTTGAAGGTTTTTTTGTGTCTCTATCTCCTTCAGTTCTGCTCTGATCTTAGTTATTTCTTGCCTTCTGCTAGCTTTTGAATTTGTTTGCTCTTGCTTCTCTAGTTCTTTGAATTGTGATGTTAGTGTGTCGATTTTAGATCTTTCCTGCTTTCTCTTTTGGGCATTTATTGCTGTAAATTTCCTCTACACACTACTTTAAATGTGTCCCAGAGATTCTGGTACGTTTTGTCTTTGTTCTCGTTGGTTTCAAATAACATCTTTATTTCTGCCTTCATTTTGTTATTTACCCAGTAGTCATTCAGGAGCAGATTGTCTAGTTTCCAGGTAGTTGTGCAGTTTTGATTGAGTTTCTTAATCCTGAGTTCTAATTTGATTGCACTGTGATCTGAGAGACAGTTTGTTGTGATTTCTGTTCTTTTACATTTGTTGAGGGGTGTTTTACTTCCAATTATGTGGTCAATTTTAGAATAAGTATGATGTGTTGCTGAAGAGAATGTATATTCTGTTGATTTGGGGTGGAGAGTTCTGTAGTTGTCTGTTATGTACACTTGGTCCATAGCTGAGTTCAAGTCCTGGATATCTTTGTTAATTTTCTGTCTCATTAATCTGTCTAATATTGACAGTGGGGTATTAAAATCTCCCATTATTATTGTGTGGGAATCTAAGTCTCTTTGTATGTCTCTAAGGACTTGCTTTATGAATCTGTGTACTCCTGTATTGGGTGCGTATGTATTTAGGATAGTTAGCTCTTCCTGATGAATTGATCCCTTTACCATTATGTAATGGCTTTCTTTGTCTCTTTTGATCTTTGTTGGTTTAAAGTCTGTTTTATTATATACCAGAATTGCAACCCCTGCTTTTTTTTTTTTTTTTTTTGCTTTCCATTTGCTTGGTAGATCTTCCTCCATCCCTTTATTTTGATCCTATGTGTGGTTTTGCATGTGAGATGGGTCTCCTGAATACAGCAAACTGATGGGTCTTGACTCTTTATCCAATTTGCCAGTCTGTGTCTTCTAATTTGGACATTTAGTCCATTTACCTTTAAAGTTAATATTGTTATGTGTGAATTTGATCCTGTCATTATGATGTTAACTGGCTATTTCGCCCATTAATTGAGGCAGTTTCTTCACAGCTGGGATGGTCTTTACACTTTGGCATGTTTCTGCAGTGGCTGGTACCATTTGTTCCTTTCCATGTTTAGTACTTCCTTCAGGAGCTCTTGTAAGACAGGCCTGGTGGTGACAAAATCTCTCAGCATTTGCTTGTCTGTAAAGAATTTTGTTTCTCCTTCACTTTTGAAGCTTAGTTTGGCTGGATACAAAATTCTGGGTTGAAAATTGTTTCCTTCAATGATGTTGAATGTTGGCCTCCGCTCTCTTGTGGCTTGTAGGGTTTCTGCTGAGAGATCTGCTGCTATTCTGATGGGCTTCCCTTTGTGGGTAACCTGACCTTTCTCTCTGACTGCCCCTAACATTATTTCCTTCATTTCAACCTTGGTGAATCTGACAATTATGTGTCTTGGGGTTGCTCTTCTCGAGGAGTATCTTTGCAGTGTTTTCTGTATTTACTGAATGTGAATGTTGGCCTGCCTTGCTAGGTTGGGGAAGTTCTCCTGGATTATATCCTGAAGAGTGTTTTCTAACTTGGTTCCATTCTCTCCATCACTTTCAGGTACACCAATCAAACAGAGATTTGATCTTTTCACATAGTCCCATATTTCTTGGAGGCTTCTTTCATTTATTTTCACTCTTTTTTTTTCTAATTTTGTCTTCTTTATTTTGCTAATTTGGTCTTTAATCACTGATATTCTTTCTTCCACTTGACCAAATCAGCTATTGAAGTTTGTGTATGCTTCACGAAATTCTCGTACTGTGGTTTTCAGCTCCATCAGATCATTTAAGCTCTTCTCTACACTGGTTATTCTAGTTAGCCATTTATCTTACCTTTTACAATGTTTTTAGCTTCTTTGCGATGGGTTAGAACATGCTCCTTTAGCTCAGAGAAATTATTTATTACTGACCTTCTGAAGCCTACTTCTGTCAACTTGTCAAACTCATTCTCTGTCCAGTTTTGATCCCTTGCTGGTGAGGAGTTATGTTCCATTGGAGCAGAAGAGATGTTCTGGTTTTTGGAATTTTCAGCTTTTCTGCTCTGGTTTCTCCCCATTTTTGTGGCTTTATCTACCTTTGGTCTTTTATGTTCCTGACCTACAGATGAGGTTTTGGTATGGATGCCCTTTTTGTGAATGTTGATGTGATTCCTTTCTGTTTGTTAGTTTTCCTTCTAACAGACAGTCACCCTCAGCTGTGCATCTGTTGGAGTTCTGGAGGTCCTCTCCAGATCCTGTTTGCTTGGGTATCACCAGCAGAGGCTGCAGAACAGCAAATATTGCTGCCTGATCCTTCCTCTGGAAGCTTTGTCCCAGAGGGGCACCCACCTGTATGAGGTGTCTGTCGACCCCTACTGAGAGGTGTCTCCCAGTCAGGCTACATGGGGTTCAGGGACCCACTTGAGGAGGCAGTCTGTCCATTATCAGAGCTCCAACACTGTGCTGGGAAACCCCTGCTCTCTTCAGAGCTGTCAGGTAGGGATGTTGAAGTCTGAAGAAGCTGTCTACTGCCTTTTGTTCAGATATGCCCTGATCTCAGATGTGGAATCTAGAGAGGCAGTAGACCTTGCTGAGTTGCAGTGGGCTCCACCCAGTTCGAGCTTCCCTGCCTGTTTGTTTACACTGTGAGCATAGTACCGCCTACTCAAGCCTCAGCAATAGTGGACACCCCTCCCCCCGCAAAGCTCCAGCATCCCAGGTCAATCTCAGACTGCTGTCCCAGCAGTGAACAAGGCTCTGTGAGCATGGACCCACTGAGTCAGGCATGGGAGGGAATCTCCTGGTCTACCGGTTGTGAAGACCTCGGGAAAAGTGCAGTATTTGGGCAGGAGTGTACTATTCCTCCAGGTACAGCCACTCACAGCTTCCCTTGGCTAGGAAAGGGAAATCCCCCAACCCCTTGCACTTCCCAGGTGATGTGATGGTGCACCCTGCTTCTGCTTGCCCTTCATGGACTGCACCCACTGTCCAACCAGTCCCAGTGAGATGAACTAGGTACCTCAGTTGGAAATGCAGAAATTATCTGTCTTCTGCATCAGTCTTGCTGGGAGCTGTAGACCAGAGCTTTCCCTATATAGCCGTCTTGGAAGTGACTCCCTCCTTTAGTTCTTTGAGAATCTTTAAGAGAGCTGTTTTAAAGTCTTTTTTTATTAGGTAGATCTGCCATGAAGTCTTTCTCAGGGGTAGTTTCTCTTGTGTGTGTGTGTGTTTTGTTTCCCTGTGAATGGGCCACACTTTCCAATTAAATTGTATGCCCTATAGTTTTGTTGTTGTAAACTGGACATTTGAATCTAATAAGGTGGCAGCTCTGAAAATCAGATTCTTCTCTTTCTCCAGGACTTGTTTTCAATTTCTGTAGGCTGTGTCTGTGCTGTTGATCAACCTGAGGTGTAAACTTAAATTCTCTTCAGGTGTTTTCTGAGCCTGAGCCTTTGCCTGGGTATGCACAGTAATTTTTAAAATGTTCCAAGGTATGCAGTTGCTTTTCAATGTCCTTGTCTAGTTTGGCTCTACAAAGAAGAAAAAGAGAAAAAGGAAAGTGATGAAAAAAAAAAAAAAAAAAAAGACAGTGGACCTTTCAGTCTCCTCAATATCACTTCAACTGAAGGGAATTGGGTTTGTTATAACGGGGGGAGGTGAAACAATAATAGCTGCTCACCTCTGGCTCTAGGCCTCAGTGATTAGAAACAGCAATCAGAGCTCAGAACACAGATCCCCAAAATTTAGAGGACAGGGTCTTTATTGCTGTCCAACACCCCAGTTCCTACGAGATGCATGGAAGCTGCTTTAGGAGCATGTGCACCGCTGCCTGCCATGGGGCTGTGCATGGGGAAGTAGTAGCTGCTCTTGAGCCTAGAGCTGAAATTGACCAAAGTTAACCACAACTGAGTGTTGAAGGCTTCTCTTGGAAGCTTCAAGGATTTAATAGATTCCAGAGTTCCAACATAGTCATATAAGGCAGATTCTGCAAGCTTAATTGTTATCTAATGGGGAGATAGATTCCTGGTGCTGCCTACCCAGCCTCTTCCTAGACTCCTTCTCTTGGCTTTCAGTTTCTTAGTCTTCTTATCCATGTCGTTTGATAATGGTTTAACAATTGCTGTGAGAATATGTGTACATATTTATATTTACTTATGCTCTTTATGATACTTCTGATACCTATGAGCTAGAAATTGACTTATGTAAAGTGGCTTACATATTTCCTTTGGAGAAAATAATATTTTGGCTCATTTCAAAGTGTTGCATGCTCTCTAAGGAAAAATGCAATGTTTCTATACATACTTTAAATGAATAAGAACCACAAAATTGTCTTACCTGTTCATGGAAATAATTGAATTACTAGTTATTGGAGTACTCTGTCCCATCAGCTTTTTTTCTTCTGAATTGTGAGAGGGCTTGATTTAATGGGCCTGACTTTAGACAGTGGAGAATTCTAATTCTGTTTCTCCTCTTACTAGTTTGGCAATTTGGGAGAAACTATTAATGTCTCTATATATCAAGTCTGTATTTGCTAAAATGGGAATAATAATAACTCAAGGGCATATTGTATACATGGTCAGTAAACATAGTAAACGAGATGAAGTATAAATATGCCTAGTCCCTAACTGGGCTTCAGCAAATGCCAGTTTATTTCCCTGCTTGAAACTGAGCTGGGCAGCTTGCTGTGCAGTACAGAGTTGCCTAAAATGATGCAATGATGAGACTTGATGACCAGGTCAGTAGTCTGCCAGGCTCTATTTTCTAACCCCTCCTACTGACTCTTAAATATGGCCCAGATCCAAACTTCCCTTCAGGAGCTGGTTTTTATTCACAACCCAATCTAGAGTGTTTGGGTCCTTAACTCGACTTAGTCTGGTTCCTGGAGAGGCTTACCTTGTCTGGCCTTTGTCTTTCTCTTTTAATCAGTAGGAGTTATGTTTTTAATAAAGAAAAACACAGCATATTTCAGAACAATGTATTATATGATAATTCCAATCACAGAGAGAAAGTTCAGTCCCTGTTTTATCAGTGATATTACTGTTTGAATGTTTGTCCTCTTCAAAACTAATCTTGAAATTTGATAGCCATTGTAACTGTATTAAGAGCAAGAACCTTTTAGAGGTGATGGGGCCATGAAAGCTCCACCTTCGGGGATGGGATTAATGCAATTATAAGAGGTCAAATTTTGCCCCCTTACACCTTTCTCAGTCCTTCCACCTTCTGCTCTGTGAGGATCCAGCCTTCCTCCCTCCAGAGAATGCAGAGTACTAGGCACATCCTTCTTGGAAAAGGAGAATAGCCTCATCAGACACCAAAACTGCCAATGCCTTGACCTTAGACTTCCAGCCTCCAGACCACAAGCCAATAAATTTCTGTTAATTAAAAAGTATGCAGTCTCAGGTATTCTGTTATAGCAGCACAAAATGAACTAAGACAAGTAATCTCTTTTACAAGACTCTAGACCACTCGTTTACAGCCAGATGTAGATTTTGTATCTGATGGATATCTGGAGACATTTTTGTTTGTCACACCTGCAGGGGGTGCTGCTGGCATCTAGAGAGTAGTACAGGCCAAGGATACTGCTAAACATTTTACAATTTGCAGGATGGGCCTCACGACAAACAAAATTATCTGGTCCCCCATGTCAATAATGACAAGATTAAGAAGTCCTGATCTAGACTGAGCTGGATATCCAGCTAACCCTGTTAAACTCCCTCCCAATAAACAAGGAGATATTAATCTCCCTGACAATAAGAGAAGGATGGGCAACATTCCATTGACATGGTCATCATACATTTATTAGGTACATGCCAGGGGTTCAACCCAATATGAACCCCTAAGACAAGATGTAGAGTAACTACAGTATATTAGATGAAGTGCCACATCTTGGAGTTAGACAAATTTTTATCTGGTCTTGGCTCTGTCACTTACAAGCTATAGTTCTATAATAAAATAACTTGTATTTCTGGAGCTTCAGCAACACTCAACAAAATGGTAGTAGTGGTATGCAGAAATTATGTTTATAATATCTTTAGAATAGTGTTTGGAATATGGGAAACATACACTCAATAAATTGTAGATGTTACCATTGTTGACATCTTCATTACCACCGTCATCTTCGTTGTCGTCATCATCATCATTATCATCATCATCACCATGTCTCATCTCAGCCTGGCTTATAGCTACCTCCATAATACAACTTAAGCTGTATGTGCAGGAAATTCTGCATTTAACAAAAACCATCTGTGTCAATTAACCTACACATGACACAGTCAGGAAGTCAACTTGAGGAGGGTGAAAGGAAATCGAGCAGTCAGAGAAAATGACATTTCATCAACTTGGCCCTACTTTCTATTAGCTTTTAGATTGATTTTCATGGAAATATATGATATGGGCTGGCACTGGAGGAAAACGTCAACTCACAAATGTGCTGGCTGTTGATGAGTACCCTATATTGCAGAATATTTTTATTCTTCTTTTCCTTTTTTTCCAATTTAATTTTTACATTTTTTTCTGGCTGTTTCTGAAACACTCAGGCCTTCTTCAGCTTCATGCATTTGTTCACTGTATCACTTTGATCCTTTAAATTAGAAGACATTGTACTGGTCTAAATTATAGAAAAGTCCAGAATTTCCTAGCTTTAAAGGGATCAATCTAAGGCTCAAGTTGTATCCTCAGTACTCAGTGTCTTTCCTTATTATCTCCTAACTCTAATCTCAACTATTTTAGTCTCAGAGTCCCCCAGGTGTCAAGTCACTTGTCAGTAGCTATGGTTTTATGTCTTTTCAGATTGAATCCAATGGCATGGGAGAATGTCTGTCTAATCCCTTAAGATCTTTAAGGGCAAAAACCATACCTCAGTAATCTTTGAAACTCTTACAGTCTAGGGTGGAATCTTACAAGAGTAGGAGTCTACTCACCAAATATATAGAAAAGACTGGTTGAATTAGATTTTCCCAGAGTTCGTATAGTTAAATGTAGGTAAGATACTCAAAAGGAAAAAAGAAAGAAGAAAGAAAGAGAGGAGAGGAGAGGACAGGGGAGGGGAGGGGAGGGGAGGGGAGGGGAGGGGAGGGTTGACTCCTAGAGAGAAAAGACACTTAAGTTGTACAACTGGTTAGTAGCAGAACGTGGGAAACACTATGGATTGCCTATAAGACAAGGTCATTCCATTTCCATTTCCAATAAATGTTGTCATGTGATTGCCAGTGAAATGTTAGGAGATATCTGCCAGTGGGACTTCAGAGAGAGGGTATTTTTGGCTTGTTTCTACCTTAAAAAGTGACCCATGAAAAGATACAGACTCCTTATTTGGCACAATGCTGCTTAGCAGTATATGCCGGATGGAACTCCAATAGACATTATTTGGCCATGGAAGGAGTGAGCACAGAGAGGCTGGCAGAGAAGAAAGTTAGGAGAAACCTAAGCCATGGTCATGTCATTAAGCTGTTTATTTAATGAACCAGGAATATCCTACTTCTACAGTTCTTATTATGCAAGACAATAAATGTATTTATCATTTAGGTCAATTATGTTAGGATTTCTGTTCCTTGCAGCCAAAAGTATCCTCCTGGGTACCCAGAGAATGAGGGCTTTTCCAAGAGGTCAATTCACTTATGCAGAAAGAATACCTTTGTTTGGAATGAAAGCAGCTTTGTTTGGCCTAAACATATGAAGAACATTGTCACCTGGTTAATAATTTCACAGATTCAAAGTCTGTAGATAGTCTACTGGCCCCTTTTGATGCCCTTGTAGTCAGCATAATATTGAAAATATAGCTTCTTCCCTCAAGGAGTTTTGGTCTCCCCAGAGAGTTGAGAACTGATCTGCCCAGCCTGATAAGGTATGTCATGCCAGCTTACTCTGTTTTTATCTCGGCGCTACCAGGGATGTTGTAGGCATACTCAACATAAAGGTTAGTTAGCAGATCCAATGACCTAGGTAATATGTATGTAGGAGATGAACATCTCTAGAAATAGATGAAAAAGAAATGTGGGAGGGAAGAAAAAAATATGAGTCACCTTCGTTTGTCTTATTAATACATTATGTTAAATTCTACTTTTAATTACTGGTAGGTCTGGTCTCAGGAAATGGCAGTAGAGCTGCATTTAGAATTCTGAGTTTTGGAAAAAATGAATGAGAAATATCTCTTCAATTAAAAAGCAGAAGCTATTCGTGACTTCTTCCAAAATATCATCCTAACATGTTAATTAATTTTTGTGGATCCTGAACAGCTAAAAAATAATAATTATGGTAAGATACATGTTACATAAAATTTACTGTCGTAATCATTTTGAATGTACAATTCAGTGATGTTAATTATGTGCACATTGTTGTGCAACAGAGCTCTCGAATTTTTGATCTCCTAAAACTGAAACTCAACACCCACTGAACACCGATTCTTAATTTCTCTTTTCCCCTGGTGCCTGGAAACCACCATTCTACTTTCTCTTTCCATGAGTGAAATCATATAGTATTTGTCTTGTGACTGAGTTATTTTATTTAGCAAAAGGTTGTCCAGATTTATCCGTGTTGCTACAAATGACAAAATATTATTCTTTATGGCTGAATAATACTCCATTGTGTGTATGTGTATATATGTGTGTGTGTGTGTATATGTGTGTGTGTACATATATGTGTGTGCATATATATGTGTGTATATATGTACATGTATATATGTGTGTATATATATTGTGTGTGTATATATGTGTATGTGTGTGTGTATATATATGTGTGTGTGTGTATATATTTATATAACATTTTCTTTACCCATTCTTCCATCCCTGGACATTTGGATTTCTTCCACATCTTTGCTACTGTGAATGATGCTTCAATGCACATGGTTGTGACGATATCTCTTCAAGATCCTGATTTGAATTTCTTTGGCTATAACTCAGAAGGGAGATTGCTAGATTGTATGGTAATTCTATTTTTAATTTTTCGAGTCACTACCATACTGTTTTCCATAGTGGTTGCACCATTTTACATTTTCATGAGCAATACACAGGTGACCCAATTTCTCAACATCCTTGCAAATACTTGACAATGTGTTTTTTTCTAATTGTGTGCATCCTAGTGGGTGAAAGTGATATATCATAGTGGTTATGATTTTAATTTCTCCAGTGCTTAGTGATGTTAGGATGTATTTTCATAAGCATCGTTTTTATTATACTTTATGTTCTAAGGTACATGTGCACAATGTGCAGGTTTGTTACATATGTATACATGTGCCATGTTGGTGTGCATCCCATTACTGGGTATATACCCAAAGGATTATAAATCAGAAGCATTTTTTAAATTGGGTCATTTCATTGTTGAGTTGTAGGAGATATTTATATATTCTGGATATAAGCCCCTTATTAGATTTATGATTAGCAAATGCTTTCTTTCATTCTGTAGGTTTCCTTTTCACTCCACTGATTGTTTACTTTGATGTGCAGAATTTTTGGAGTTTGATGCATTCCCATTTGTCTATGTTTGTTTTTATATTGCCTCCAAAATATTATTGACAAACCCAATTTCATAAAGCTTTTTTCCCAATGTGCTTTTTTCCAGTTATGATTTTGGGTCTTATTTTTAGTCATTTAACTCATTATTCGTTAATTTTTGTAGATGGCATAAAGGGTCCAACTTTATTCTTTTGCAAGAAAACATAAAATGTTCACAGCACCGTTTATTGGAGAGACTGTTATTTCCCCATTGTGTGGCATTAGTTCCCTGCAGATATTTTTTTAAGTCAGAAAGCAGATAACAAAATGGGCAGGAACATATTTTTGATATATAATACTTTAATTTATAGTGAGAGTTTGAGCTTCGAAGAGCTGCTATGTTTTGCTTAAACGTGACATATAACAAGACATGCCAATCTTTAGCCTTAAATTTCTCATTTGTCATGGTTTATTTTTTATTTACTATAAATGAAATTTCGTAGCAGAATTAATTCTGACCTCTAATGAAGATGGGCTAATTAAACATATTTAATGTTTACAGTTGCTGTACACTTTGTGTTTTATTTTCTGGAAATAAAGTGGAAATGTTTTATTTTCTGGAAATAAAGTGGAAACATTTTATTTTCTGAAGCTGGCATTTTCTGTAGTCCTTATGAAACCAGTTAAGACGTTTTGAATGCTCTAAATTAATTGTACTCTATCTTTCAGTGTGATTTTTATTGGTAGGCAGGTGGAAATCAACTAATTCATTGTGTGTTTCCTGAACTTCTACTTTGTGTTTAGCAATGATGTATTAGATGAAAGAGATATTTTTCCTCTTAAAGACTAGATGTTTTAGTAGGAATACTGTATGCATTTAATTATAATATATGCCAGAAGCTAAATATCAACAACTGCATCTAGGTGGAGTATGAGCTAGGAATAGAAGTGTATATCTGACCGAGTGCACTAGAAAAGTCTTCCTGAAGGATGAACTTTAGCTGATATTTGAAGGATGTTAAGAGTGAAAACTCTGTAATAATAGCATATATTTATTGAAATCTTACTATGTCTTCAGGTATTATTCTTAGGGCTTTAATATGTCTCCAGGTATTGTTCTAAGGTCTCTAATACTTTTTTAACCTTTGTAATAATCTTATGAATTAGCTATTATCCCATTTTATGAGTAAGTAAATGAAGTCATACTGGGGTTAAACCACTTGTCCAAGGGCCTACAGCTAACAAGTAATAGAACAGGGACAAAAAGTCCTGTAGTCTGACTGCAAAGCCCAGTTTCTAACCACCCTGTTACAGGGCATTCCAGGACAAATGAAGATGTAGCTGTAAAAGCAGGGTTAGGAATATATGAGGAGTTAATGGGAGTTCTCAGTGAGCTCCATCTGTCAAAGCTGAGAAGCTTGTGCTTTATTCTGAGGGCAATGAAGACCATTGAAAGGGGTGAGCATCAGGGAGTAGTGTGTTTAGAGCTATGATATATGAAAATTGAATGTACGTAGGGTATAGAATGCTGTGGACTCACAGTGTATCACCTGTGTGGTTTGATTATGCTTGTATTGCTGAAAGGGAAAATGAGATTCAGAGATGCTACAGTAAATAACATCCTAAGGTCTCCTAAATAGTAAGTAAAAGTAAGATAGCCCAGCTAGCATCAAAATCCCTCCTGCCCACCCCTCCCCCGCACACCTTTCTCTCTCTCTCTCTCTCTCTCTCTCTCTCTCTCTCTCTCTCTCTCTCGCTCTCTCTCTCTCTCTCTCTCTCTGTCTCTCTCTCTGTCTCTCTCTCTCGTAAGGAGAAGTGACTTGCAGGCAGAAATGCCAGTCAGGTGACTACAATGCCACAGAGGAAGAGGTAATGAAGGCTTGCATTAGGAAGAAAGGGAATGATTGTCAGGGACTTGAGACGTTCAGAATAATTTTATTTCCACTGTTAATTAGGACTAGGAAATTGTAAAAAAAGAAAAAAACAAAGTATTCTATGGGTTTTGATAGCAAAGTAGATATTGACACCTTTAACAACAAAAAAAAAAAAAAAAAAAAAAAACAATGAAATAAAGAATGAGGAATGCATTTTAGGGTGAAGATAAAGAGTCCAATTTTGGACTATCTTCCGGGTCCCATCCAGTCTCCAAGTAGATATGACTGGCAAGCTAGACAGGCATATCGGAAGAAGCACAGAAAGGAAGGTGTGGATCCGGAAACTAATATTCTCAGAGAAGTGATGGCTGCTCTTTTCTTTGGAACTTAATTGAAAAATGTTGTTATGTAAAGTTAACATGTCCCAATTTTTAAATATGTTTGCTGTTTTCTCATAAATCTTATTTCAAGGGGTTCTTAATTTGTTTTTTCTTTTTTTTGTTTGCTTTTCGAAGCTTAGGGAAGTATATGAATATATTTATACATATTTGTATTTTGTGCCTATGCACATGGAAAGATAGATATATAGATAAATGAATAGATGATAGATATTGTCACATTGGATCATATTAAAACAAAGACTGCAATATTTTTCCCCTCTGAAGCTAATGAGATTCTGGAATCTCAGTTTTATTCTGCCTCCACTCATTGGCAGAAGACATTGCAGCAAGGACAAGAAAGGAGAAGAAAAAAAATGGCAGAGGAAAAGAAAATTTATAAATACAGTCTGTCAAAGCCTAGCATCTGGAGTTTGGCATTTCAGGTGACACCAGAGATCTGTCAGGGAATGAGGACTGTGTTAAGCCTCTAAGTAGGTTAAGCAGGACAAGCATCTGGAGACAGGGGACAGAGTAGTCTAAGCAAGACTGCTGGAAAAGTCAAGGGGAAGATGCTAGAACCAGATTAAAATTTCAAAAAAAAGGTAGAAGTTCAGTTTTGGGTCCTCTGGGGTAGCTATCAGGTTTCACAGAAACTGCATTATGTGTACTGACATGAGAAAGTTAGTGGTTCCTGTTTTGGCTCTGAGAACCCCAGTTAATAAAGGATAAAGAACAGACTTATGAATGCCAATATTTGACTTTATGAATTGAAGTTTATTAAGCTTCCTATGAGAAATATCAGAGATGGTGTTTTTGTCTCCACCCTTAAATCTAGGGTGGCCATATGACTGATTGACAGCAGAACAACATTGTATGAATTCTGAGCCTAGGTCTGAAGAAGTGTGGTTTACTTTAGGTCACTTTCTTGGAACTCCTCTGCTCTTCCCTTGAGAACAAGTCCAGGCTAACCTGCTGGGGAATAAGAAAACATGTGGAGTAGAGAGGAGACAACCCAGCTGAGACTTGTTAGATTAACCAGCAGCTGCCAACAATCACAGGAATGAACCAGATCACACCAGCAAGTCCTGCACTCAAGAGCAGAAATACACAGATGTGTCCAGCACATACTGCTGACTCTCAAGATCACAAAATCATGAGCAGAAAAGGCATTCATGGAAAAACATGTAATATGTAAATTATTATCATTAGGGGAAGCTGGGGTATTCAGAGTCTTTGTATTGATTTTGCAACTGTTCTATAGTTTTAAATGATGTCAAAATAGAAAATACTTTTTAGAAAGGCCAATATAGTTTATGCCCAATCTTGCTGAGATGTTTGTTTTTGGAACACATTGATTCTGCTACAAAGAAGTCAAACAGCCCCATAGAAAGGATGTGTGTAGTTTTTTTCAGCCACTCCTTAACCTGAGGTCCCAGAGACATGTCAGACATGAGCAAGTGCATCTTCTGATGATTCCAGCTTCGAAAAATCAAACCACTACAGCTGATGCCAATGGAATAAAGAAGAACTGAATCCACATTGCCACCCACATTGCTGGTCTATGAGTGAAATAAACATTCTTATTGTCTTAGGTTTTAAGATTTTGCAGTGTTTCATTATGCAGCAATGAAAAATGGAGCAGACACAGAAGGTGTAAGGGGCCATTATATCTGATGAATTATATTTTATTGTTCTTACCTATGTTTCTATTATGATCTCTGAATTTCTACATGAATTTCTTATGTAGTTAAAATAAAACATTGGAAGAAAAAGCACTTACAGAGGCAGCTTTGTATTATCATTTTCTCTCTAAAATGTTGCAAATAGTTTGCTAGGCTAAGTCATGAATATATGTGTGAATTCAAGAAAAAAATGAATTCCGCAATAAGCAAGGGTTAAAATATAATAACACACATACACACATATATATTTGAAAAAATGAAAACAAATTCTTGCTGTGTTCCCTATCTCATTGTGAGGTGCTTAAAAATATGAGGGGAAATATGTGAAATAATTATAGTTAATTTATTTCAATGACTGTTGGTTATTTCGGCTCTCGCTGCTAAACCAAATTAGCCAAAAGGTTATATTGTATGATTTAACACACATTTCACATACATATTCTTATTATTTATTTATTTATTTATTTTCTTCTTTTGTTTGAAATCACAACCACAGGAATAGATTACTCTTCCACTCATTACACAAAAGCCTGTAAGTAATCAGCACAGATAAAACTTAATGGTATAATATAAAGACAAAATGGTATTAATGAGGCAAGGAGTTCATATGCTCATTAGGTTTGAGTGTATTGAAAAAAGCAACAGTATGTTAAAGATGGGCAAAATTATACTACAGAGCCAATCAATATAGATGTGGCATTTTTATTAGTGAATAATTAGTATAAATAATGCTGTCTTGATTTTAAATACCCAAATACTGAAGAAAATGGTGAAATCAATGGTAGGAAGCAGATGGATCATTTAATTTATTTCTCAATTGTAGCTGACACATTAGTTACAGGAATTTTCATGTCATCTATTTTTTATGGTTCATTTTACAGCTGTGTTTATTATTGTAATAAATAAATACATTATAGTTTCTTATTAGAGAAAAAAATTGAAATTTACTGTAGCAAAACACATTCTCACATGACTCAAATACCCCAAATGGAACCCCTATAAGGGAAAAGGTTTTTTCAACCCCAGAGTAAGGCCTGTGTGTGGTTGAAGTCAAATATAAGAAAAGATGGTCCAAAAAATGGTGACATTTTGTTTTTCAAAGGGTTATTGGTACTTAAGAAGATTTACATTTCACATAGTCTTTCTAATAATACAGACACACTCATAAATCTGTTTGTATATTTCCCAGCAACAAATAAATATTGTAAACTATCATCTGGGATGCAGATATATAATAAAGTTATTACCTCCATTCTAGACTTTCCCTACAACTCGCAGTGCCAAAAAGACTGAGGGGATATAGCTACACCAACTTGATCTTTTAAACCTTCACACTTTGGATTAGAAGAAGGGGATCTCTATTTTTTCCAGAGACTCCTTATGACAGTGGAGTGGGATAGATACTGAGTATATCAATCAAGTAGAATATACCTATCAAGCACCTACGATTTCTCTAGTACAGTGTTAGGAACTTGTTTGATTTACTAGTGATATAGTTTGCATCTGTGTCCCCACCCAAATCTCAAGTCAAATTGTAATCCCCAATGTTGGAGGTGGGGCCTCATGGGAGGTGATTGGATCATGGGGCTGGGTCATGAGGATGAATCATTCATGAATGGTTTAGCACTCTCGGTGCTGTTCTCATGATAGTGAGTAAGTGAGTTACCGCGAGATCTGGTTGTTTAAAAGTTTATACCACCACCTCCCCCTCCTCTCTCCTGCCCCTACCATGTAAGGCACTTACTCCCCATTTACCTTCCAACATGAGTAAAATCTCCCCAAGGCCTCCCTAGAAGTAGATGCTGCCATATTTCCTGTATAGCCTGTAGAACTGTGAGCCAATTAAACCTCTCTTATTTATAAATTACTCAGTCTTACTTATTTCTTTACAGCAGTGTGAGAACCGACTAATACACTTGTGTCCCATATTGACAGAGATTTACAGAAATAGAAGTGCAGTTTAGGAAATGTCTTCCTTGGTTATTTAACTATACTATTCAAACATATAACTATAACATTCTACTCATTATTTTCCTTGACTATTGCGGCCTTGATTAGCTGTCCACATGGATGTCCTTTTGTCTATGATTTTGACCTTGAAAAATTTTAGATAACCTGAATTTTAGCAGCTACTAAGTACTTGAACTTGGAATCAGATATATATAGAGAAGATGAAATTTGAAAGTAATGAATAATGTGATAAAAGCTCCAAAGAGGAGGCCCTAAGTTTCTATGTACAATAAGATGTATAATAGGCAAATTTAATATTTTTCAGGGTAGAAATATGTTAATACAATTTGAAAGAAGAAGACTTAATGTTTCATAGATCAGTGAGATGGCAATAGTTTATAATGACCTATTGTATATTTTAATCAAAATACTTAGAATAGTCATTATGTTTCTAGAATAAAGAAAAGAATAATATTTAAGGTAATGGATATCCCAAGTACACTGATTTGATCTTTGTAAATTATATGAATGTATTCTATTATTATATGTACCCTGAAAATATGTACATCTATTACATATTAATAAAAAATAAAATTATATTGAAATGAAAATAATGTGTTAGGTAATGAGCAATGATGAGAGAAAGGAGGGAGAAGGAACTCCATCCAGTCCTAGGAAACAGGATGTGCAAAGATCATATGTAAGTAGATCATGTTAGCTGGCAGAAACTTAAAGCCAGTATGTGTAAAATGGGGAGACTGAGGGATGTAGGAAATAATTTTGGACACATAAGTGGGGTTGCTGAAACATGAAATGAAATAACCCATATAACAGGTTTAGTAGAGAACTTTCCTAATGGCAAAATCAAACAAGTATTGTTTCTACCATTGACTGAAAAGTATAATGTCTGCTCACAAAAGTCTGGTAAATAACAAATCATTTTCCTTTTATAGAAGAATGTTAAAGAAGGAGAAACCAAGTAATTTTCCATCTAAATTGGAGGAGCCAAGGATTCTTCTCAGTGAGCTTTTCTGTGGTTCTGGACAATTCTTACCCAACATTTTATTAATTATTGAAGACATCAGATTCCAGAATAAGGTGAGCCTTTCCGGTTATCTCTGCACAGAAAGTGGCTGGACCAGCCTTTTCTTAATATTAAAAAATGAACTATTTCCAAATATCTATATCCAATGTCCTTGGCTCTTGAGAAACAAAGTTTGTTAAATTCTAATTTCAATGAACAGAGTCACGAAGATAAATACATGTTCTCATGATAAATGATCAGAATTATTTTCAAATAAGGTTTTATTTTACTATTTGTCTTCTGGACATTGCAGACTTTGTAAAGCACATATTATTCATTGCATTCCATTATCTGGGTGAGTGATTGTCAAGTGCAATGTCTCTGCAAAAAAGAACATTACTATGACTTAAAGCAAAATCTAATGAGTTCTGAACATGTTTGCTAGGTGTACAGATTATGTGTTTTCCACATACAAAAAAAGTTGAATACAATGCCATTAGAATAGAAATTGAAAGACAACTTGAAGTCTGTTACTGGAGAAAAGTGAATTGGAGGGATTTAGAAGGATATTGTTTATGAGTCAGGGGTTGGGGAAGAAAAGAGAAGGCTTAATTTTTACTAAAACCACCCCAAAGACTCTTACTCAGCTCCTGGTTATGGTACTTGGCTCTGATTCCTACTTTATTCATATTTTATTTGGTAGTAAAAAAAATCATTTTAACACTGACAGTTCTGTAAAGAAACCTTTCTTTAAATGCACATGCAAAAATCTGGCTAAATTATTCAGCAAATCTAACATTGTTCAGAATGCGTAGGAATACTTGAGAGAAAAGAGAGAAACAGAATTCTTGACTTGCACCCTGGGAAATCAACACAATCAAAAATCAGAAACTGCCTTTAAGTAAAAGAGTAGGTGGCAGGGAGGCTTATTATTGTTAATGTGAATAATTAGGTTTCAATGGGTGGTGGGGCGGGGGCGCGTAGAGTGGGAAACAACACTCTTGGGTCCATACCAAGTCTTCAGTTCTACAGTCACCACCTCTTACGACCTCCACATTCTTATCTAAGACATTGTCTGGTCATATTTCTGGTTGTAGAATAACCTTTGTCAACTATCCTGTTATGAAGAAGGATTTGCTGCCATTTTACACCTTTAGCTGTTTTTGCTTCCCGTCATTGCAAACAAATTGAACCAGCAGTCACTTTTGGAAACTGTCTGCCAGATGCACTGCAAATTCACATTGTGCTGCAGTATCTGGAAACTCACAAATATATAACTAATCTTCACTTCATACGTTTAAATCTTACCTGTTTTAGTTATATCTCCCCTATGTCGACTCCTCTGATGCCTTCAACTCCATTATTCTTATCTTTTTTGTTAGAGAACAAACTAACGGTTTATTCTTTAGGTATGTTGTATAGTGTCTTATATTAATATCAGGTTATAAATATTGCATTTTCCTGGGTATCTCTTGGTCATAAATCTCAACTAAATTCAATGTAAACCTTAGGAATTCCATAAAATTATAAAGCTATATCTTTAAGACAACCAAAAATTATAGACTTTGATAGCCACAATTTATGTTTAAAAAAATTCTGTGTGGTTGGATTTCTTAATGATTTTACTTTAGAAATGAAGACACTAGAATCCATGATTACATACCCAGCACTTAGAGATTCTGAGTCTTAATTTTTCCACTCTTCTTTAGTGCATTTTATATTTTATTCCCATCTCAATACCAAGGACAAAGATTGGCTAACACAGATGCACAGTAAATGTTTGTGACTGAATTACAGAACATGCATGTACATTAAGCTTTATTATAGTTAATTAATAAATTCTGCTTGCTGGAGATACAAAGATGAAATAAACAAACTCTGCCTTTTCTGCCATGTCAGTGTTTGCAGGTTGATGGAGTCATTAAATAACCTCTAGTGTTAAAGTAGAAAGGCAAAAAATGAGCATACAGAATGTTATGTGGATTACAGATAAGTGTAGTGATAATCTCCCCTACTCTAGGAGAATTAGCAAAGGCTTTACCAAGGACTTTACACTTTGCTGGGATTTGAAGGATTACATAGAATTGAAAATTTCGCCGGGCGCCGTGGCTCAAGCCTGTAATCCCAGCACTTTGGGAGGCCGAGACGGGCGGATCACAAGGTCAGGAGATCGAGACCATCCTGGCTAACATGGTGAAACCCCGTCTCTACTAAAAAAATACAAAAATCTAGCGGGGCGAGGTGGCGGGCGCCTGTAGTCCCAGCTACTCAGGAGGCTGAGGCAGGAGAATGGCGTGAACCCGGGAGGCGGAGCTTGCAGTGAGCTGAGATCCGGCCACTGCACTCCAGCCTGGGCGATAGAGCGAGACTCCGTCTCAAAAATAAATAAATAAATAAATAAAAGAATTGAAAATTTCATGATGTCCTATGAGAACAAAGAGAACATTATTGTGTCTTAAGCTTAGTTGCCTGATGGAGAAGTACTTTATAAGAGGAGACTGGAGAATTAGGTAGGAGCCATGGGAAAGAAATTATGCCTCGTTTAGTAATTAATTTTATACAATTCTGTAATTAATCCTACTCTTCAACAAGGTAACTATAAAACGTATTAACAAGGAATAGCCATTAATGATTGTCTTTTATGTTTCTAAACAATATGGTAAGTATTTCATAGATTATTTATTATTTGTTTATTTGTTGAGATGGAGTTTTGCTCTTGTTGCTCAGGCTGGAGTACAATAGAGCGATTTTGGCTCACCACAACCTCTGCCTCCTGAGTTCAACTGATTCTCCTGCCTCAGCCTCCCAAGTAGCTGAGATTACAGGCATGTGCCACAATGCTTGGCTAATATTGTATTTTTGGTAGAGTTGGGGTTTCTCCATATTGGTCAGGCTGGTCTCAAACTCCCGACCTCAGGTGATCTGCCCACCTCAGTATCCCAAAGTGCTGAGATTACAGGTGTGAGCCATCCCACCTGGCTGCTTCATAGATTTTTAAAAATTAAATTCATGTCCCGAAACCATGATCTGAGATAGAACGCTTTCTTTCTTTTCTTTTTTTTTTTTTTTTTTTTTTTGAGACAGAGTTTCGCTCTGTCGCCCAGGCTGGAGTGCAGTGGCCGGATCTCAGCTCACTGCAAGCTCCGCCTCCCGGGTTCACGCCATTCTCCTGCCTCAGCCTCCCGAGTAGCTGGGACTACAGGCGCCCGCCACCTCGCCCGGCTAGTTTTTTGTATTTTTTAGTAGAGACGGGGTTTCACCGTGCTAGCCAGGATGGTCTCGATCTCCTGACCTCGTGATCCGCCCGTCTCGGCCTCCCAAAGTGCTGGGATTACAGGCTTGAGCCACCACGCCCGGCCGATAGAACGCTTTTTAATTTTGAAGATGGCCCATCTGAGTCTAAAAGAACTTATAAACTTGACTTTTGTTACAATTCTGGTAGGCAGTCATACTTCATTCTCATCCAGGCTTCAATTCAGAAGATTCCCATGAGTTTGCTGATGATGACGAGGACAGACACACATAAATACATGCACATAGTCAAACACAAAGGTACCTAACTGTATAAGTACTTAACAAATTACATATTCAAAGTATATATTCCAAAGCTAATATAATTGAAATAAAAATAGTCTAACCCACAATAACAGTTACTGATATTTATACTTTCTAAATATTAGTAAAATTAGAAAATTAGAACACAAAGACTTGAACAATCCTATCAACAAATATATTCGTCCGTTTTCATGCTGCTGATAAAGACATACCCAAGACTTGGCAATTTACAAAAGGAAGAGGCTTAATTGGACCCACAGTTCCACTTGGCTGGGGAGTCCTCACAAGCATGGCAGAAAGCAAAGAGGAGCAACTCATATCTTATGTAGATGATGGCAGGCAAAGAGAGAACTTGCGCAGGCAAACTCCTGCTTTTTTTAAGGACATCAGATCGCATGACTTATTCACTATCACAGCATGAGAACAGCATGAGAAAGACCTGCCCCCATAATTCAGTCACCTCCCACAGGGTTCCTCCCATGACACATGGCAATTATGGCAATTATGGGAATTATAATTAAAGATGAGATTTGGGTGGGGACACATCCAAACCATATCAACCAACTAGACATAACTGACATTCATCAAGCATTTCACTCAGAAACAGAAGACTATACACTCCATTTAAGCTCACACGGGACATTTACCAGGGTAGACTCTTCTGGGCCATAAAAACAGAACAAACAAAAACAAAACAAACAAAAAAACGGATTTAATGAAATTGAAATAATACAAAGTATCTTCTCTTACCACAATCAAATTACATTAAAAATAGAAAGAAATGAAAATATCTGAAAAATTTCCAACTACTTCCGAGTGAAACAAAGTACTACTATAAAGCAAGAATAAAAAATAATCACAAGGTGAGAAAAGAATGAGAAAAAAGAAAACAAATGTTTAATTTGGGATGCAACTACAGCAGTTCTTACAGGGAAATCTATCGTCTTAGTTACTTATCCTGGAAAAAAAAAAGAATGGTCATAAAACAATTATCTAAGCTTCCACTATAAGACATTAGAAAATAAAAAATGAATTAAATGCAAACTAATCAAAAGTAACAAAACTATAATGACAGAGAAAAAGAAACAAAAACAAAAGACACAAGTGGCTTCCTTAAAAAGAAATAAATTGGAAAACATTTAACCTTATCAATAAAGTAAAAAAGACAGATTATTGATATCAAGAATGAAAAAGCTGACATCACTGGAGTTTCAATACACATACAAAAATAATAACGATATAATTTAAAACATAGTTGCCAATAACTTAAAAAATTTAGATACAATATAAAAAATGCTTAAAAGGTCCAAACTAATGAAACCTACTAAAGAAAACATAATTTGAATTGTTCTATGTTTATTTAAAATAATTGAATTAGCAGTTAAAATCCTCCTCATAGAAATAACTGTAGGCCTAACTGAACCTGCTGGGTAATTCCATTAAATATTTAAGGAAGAAATGATGTCAGATATTTACAACTCTTCTGCAATGTAGAAGCTGGAGAATAAATATTTCCAGATTCACTTTATGAAGCCAACATTAACCTAATACCAAAAAAGGGAAATAAATAATAAAGAAAACCATACAACAATGTTCATTATAGGCATAGATGTAAAAGTCCTTAACAAAATCATTTGTAGTAATTTGAATTCAGAAATATAGAACAATTATGATCAAGTGGAATTTATATCAGAAAGTCAAATGTGATATACCAAATTAATATACTGAAAAGGAAAAAAAAGGTGATCAGTTAAAGTAGTTCTTTCAGTAAATAATATGCATTTGTCAAAATTCAATCATTTGTGATTTAAATTAATAAAAACCCAACTCAACACACTTAAACCTAATAAAGAGTGTTTGTAAAAGCATTCTCCTGCTACCATCACATTTAATAAAGAAAAAATCTGTTTCCATAGTACCAAAAATAAGGCAGACATGTCTGGTTCTACCACTTTCATTCAACATTGTACTGGTTAGTGCATTAAAATGGGAAAAGAAGAGGAAAGAGATCGCAATTCATGAGAAAAAGAGATAGAAAAAAAATCTCTATGGGTGACATGATTTTCTACATAGAATATGAACCTGTGGAAAATTAAAAGCTGAAAGAAACATTATCAGAATTAATAACTGTGTTTGACAAAATTACACTGCAAGATCAGTATACAGCAATCAATATATAATTGCTGACAACAAACATTTTGAAAATGAAAATATTTTAAAAATAGCATTTATAAATTAGAAATATTTTGAGATAACACTTTACCATGCTCTTTGAAGACTCAATATTGTTAAGGTATCCATTCTATCCAAATTAATCTATAGATTCATTGCATTCATCAACAAAATTTTGCAACCTTTTTTAAAAACAAAAATAAATTCAAATTTAAGTTTTATTAACTGAAAAGTGATTGTTTCTAGTTCAGATTCATGTTCCTCTTCTTGGGGGAGGGGAAATATGGCAGAGGGTTAGGTTGCAGGGTGGTAGTAAAGGAAGCCTTCAGCTTTAACTTAGTATTTATTGATGAAGATGATATCTTTTAATTCTATGCATTTACTCTTCAGTATAATTTTCTTCCAGGTAGCCAAAGCTTTCTCCAGCATTTTGAAAGTCATTATAAGGTTGAACTGACTAGTCCCTAGAGGTAACAGAAGGATTTTAATGCAGCCATTGTGGAGTAAGGAGGAGACCTCTGTTTCAGGGTTCTTGGCTATTTAATCAGAGAGAAATAGTCAACCCAGCTCCATGCAGGCAGCAGGTGCTCTCTGACAGTTGGTCATAACCAACATCTACTATATTTGCCTCCCAAAGCCAACTCATTTACATAGAAATTCCAAGTGTCAGCCTTCTGCATTTTGCTATGGAGCTTTAAAATCACCTTCACAAAAGAAATAGCAATCCTAACTATCATTATTAAGCATTTACTGTGTGTCAGGGATAATGCTAATTACTTTTAATAAGTGGCTCCATGAAATATTTAGAATATTCTTAATACATAGTTTTCATTATTCCTTCTACTTTGAAAATTAGACAAGTTAAATCTAAGGAGTTCAAGTAATTTGCTCAAAGTAATGCACACAGCATTTGTTAAACCAGTATTTGAAACCCATGTAGGATTATCATAGAACCTAAATATTATCACATCTCTGAAAAGCATCAGCACTGGACCAGAAACACTGAAGTAAGTTTGCAGTCAGAAGGACTGAGTAGAAACCCAGTTCTTCTGTTTAGTCATGTGACCCTGGACAGTATCTCACAGGAGGTACAGTTTTCTTATCTGAAAGTTGGAAAAAATAAAATACCTGTGAGAATTAAATAAGCTAATATATGAGAGGCTGTTTAGCACATAGCAAAATACAGGTAAATTCCCCTTGGTTCTAAACAGTAGAGCTATACCAGAGGTTATAAATCAGGTATACATGTACCCTACATAGGGCTGTGTTGCAGCAGCAGAGCATATCTGTTTAAGTATATCATGCAAGTAAGCAATCTTATTTACAACATTATTAAAAGTGTTTATTTCTAGTGCATTACATAGGTGTCCAGCCTTATACATCTGTAAGAATCACATGATACTGCAGAAATATATTCAAAGGCAGCCTCACTTGCTATTGATAACACTCAGCTGAGAGGCAAGCATATAATGGTCATCATATATTTTTGTGTGTCTGAAAAAAAATGTATACTAAATTTAAACATTAAAATATTTTTAGGCTGAGTATCATTACATTTCACATTTCTTTGGATTTTCCTCTTCTAGGGATTCCTCCTAGAGGTTTTCTCCTACATTCTAATTTTCTCTGAATGTTGTGTTTAAAGTCAACGGCTTAGCACCAAGCCCTCTCTGTTTCATGTGTGATTATTTTGTCTTCTGAAACCTAAGCCCCAGAAATAGGTCTTGTGTCTCACATTCTTTCAATTCCCTCCTGCTGTGAAACATACCACACCACGCAGAATGCTGAAATGTTCACAAAGTTAAGGAAACTGTTTGTCTTTCATTCATGAGGCTCCAATGCCAGGGCCAGTGTTTTGTATATAGCAGAGACTCAATGTAAGTGTGGACCATCTGGTACTATGATTTTTCAAGCTCATATAATGAAAGATGACTTGTTCCTTGCAAGGATTATCATTCCTCAAGTTATAAGGTCAAGCACCATTTTATTCAAGTTCAGATAAAGGAGAAAATATAGGTCATGCAAGAGGCTGCAATATAAGAACAGTATTATCAATAATTTATTGACTTTTATTATGCATATGAACTAGTGTTTAAATTACACACCCCTAATGTTGTATTTGCTCCTAAGAAACAGGCAATTGTTACCCTTTTTATTTTATTGAAGAGATAAATATGGTGCAGAGTGCATCTTGCTGAAGGGGCAAGGGGCATCAAGTTTTTTTGTTTATTTGTTTGTTTGAGATGGAGTCTCGCTCTGTCACCCAGGGTGGAGTGCAGTGGTATGATCTCAGCTCACTTCAACTTCCACCTCCCAGATTCAAGCAATTCTCTTGCCTCAGCCTCCTGAGTAGCTGGGATTACAGGCGCGCATGCCACCACAACCAGCTAATTTTTGTATTTTTAGAGATTGGGTTTCACCATATTGATCAGGCTGGTCTCGAACTCCTGACCTTGTGATCCACCCGCCTCGGCCTTCCAAAATGCTGGGTTTACAGTTGTGCACCACCACACCCAGGGGGATCGAGTTTTTGCTTAGGTGCTGGTCATATCCCCATACTACATTCCAGTGCACGTTTTCTTTCAAAAGGAGACCCTCAACTCTAGAGTAACAAGTAAAGGCTGGCTTTTCTTCCTCTGGATTTGTTCCTGATTACTATTATATATTTATATAATGTACATCCTGTTCTTCTAGAGACATGAGGATCAAGGGATATGGAATCAAACTAACTGGAGAGGAAGAGTCTCTGTTTAGCCTTTAATAGCTTTTACTTTGTGCAAGTTATGTAGTATCTCCAAATAAGATTACTGTTTTGTAAAATGGCAAAAAATGTATACAATCTCTAAGATATATGTGCACTACCTGCTTGAGAAAATACCTAAGAAGTGCTTATCACAGAGCTTTGCAAAAAGGAAAGCTTCAATTCATACACATTCTTGTTATAGTTTTTTTATTAGCTTCATCATCATTGCTATTATTGCTATTATTAGCAGTGTATTCTTGTTCATAAAGCCCTGGAAAAATTTAGCTACAGAGGCTGGAAAATTTGGAAACAACCCAGTCATATATATTACTTTTACCATCCTAATAAATAGGTTGCTAAAGCAAAATTCTCTGATTATACTTCCTGTATTTTCCAAAATCCAAAGTGAAATAATGGTTCTGATAAAAGATTTTTTTCTGACTGTAAAATTATCTGCATTTGAAAACTTTTCAACCATTAGAACAGATACTTAGTTGTAATTTTCATTGAGCCACTCTTATTGAAAATAATAAAATTACATATAATGGGAACTTTCTTGGAAAATCCAGGGTGCACATTGGCCATGTCTATAATGCCACTGACTTCAAGAGGAACACCTGTCTCTGTACACAAAGGGGAAGCATATTTCTCTTTCCACCACCCTCAAAAACTATCTTCTTTCCTCTACCCTCGTATTATGTTGTGTGTTTTGTGCATACTTCATTAACCAATAGCAATGTTCTCTTTATTTTCTTTCTAGGTTTATGGTTCCAAATTGTTTACATTTTATTGGTCCTTGGTCCTTTTTATGCCAATTTCCAGGACCATATTTCCCCAGTAACTCATCCCAACTGTGAATAATATTATGACAGGGTAAAAAGTATGATACTTAAAAAAAAAAAACAAAAAAAACAGCTTTGATCAACAACTGCAAACTAGTTAAAGTTGTAGTTGTTTTTACATTAGTGAGGAATGTTTTGAAGATCTAGAAGCTCTTGTGGTCTTCTGAAGGAATTAATAGATCTGTATCTGGAGTTATACAGAAGTAGGTTCAAACTTTCTTTCAGTGAAGTTTATGCTCTGTGACCTTGAGGAAGTAATATAATTTTACTATTTCTCAGTATTTTCATGTGTATTAGTTTTTATTAGGAATATGACAATATCTGCACATGTTGAGCACTAAAATTACTATTAATATCTGTGTACCACTAAATGGAATTCTATTGCCTTTTTTTTTGCACTGGTATTGTATTTCATTGCATAGATCATAATTTATTTTTGATGCATATCTAGCTTATACTTTTATGTTTTATGAGCAACATTGAAATGAGTATCTTTTTGCATATGATTTTGTATATTTGTCTAGAATTGCTTTTAGAACTTAAACTTTTGGGTTAATGAAATTATTTTTTTCAATTTCTTACCAACCATTACTAATGTCTAGCAAGAAAGTGTTCTCTGACCTACATCCATTTTAAAATATTTAATATATGCAAGAAAATGACTCTCAGTTTAAATCGACCTCAAAGCAAAAGTGAATTGGCACAGCTGATAGGATATTGGTTCAAGCCTGGCCGCCGTGTTTTCTCTTGAGCTAAAAAACCTTAAACTGCCCACTAGGGTTCACCATCCAGCACCACTCCTCAGCCAGAGTAGAATGTAGAGAAAACTAGAAAGATTGTGTTGCAGCCCCCAGCATAGAGGGGCAATCAAGCTATAATGGATGACAAGCATAGATTTAAATGGGGAAAAAAGGAGAAGAATAAGAATGAACATTACCATTTATTAAATAAAACTTAAAGAATATTGCAGGCTCTTCAGGAAAGAAGTAAGTAATTTAAACCCCTGGGTAAAATTTTGTTACTACCTTCTCCTTGACATTTTCTTCTGGGTTTTTATTTTTTTTTATTTTTTGAGACAGAGTCTCGCTCTGTCACCCAGGCTGGAGTGCAGTGGCGCGATCTCAGCTGACTGCAAGCTCTGCCTCCCGGGTTCATACCATCCTCCTGCCTCAGCCTCCTGAGTAGCTGGGACTACAGGCACCTGTCACCACGCCTGGCTAATTTTTTTTACAAACACACACACACACATATATACATTCACATATGTGTGTGTGTATATATACATATATATACAAGTAAAATATCATATGTGTGTGTATATATACATATATACAAGTGAATATATACTTATATATGTATATATACACATATACATATACATATACATATACATATACATATACATATACATATAGAGAGAGAGATGGGGTTTCACCATGTTAGCCAGGATGGTCTCGATTTCCTGACCTTGTGATCCACCCGCCTCAGCCTCCCAAAGTGCTGGGATTACAGGAGTGAGCCACCGTGCCCAGCCTGACATTTTCTTGTGTTTTAAAATGAACCACCTGTTCCTTTGGTTTGAGGAAACCTTTGTTTCCTCGTTGTATTTGTTTTAGGCTGTTTTGAATTTTTTTATTGATGGGAAAATTCTCTAGGATTTTGAATATTTGTTGTGTCTAATGCTGGGATCAGGAACTTAAAACACCACTGAACCTAAGAGTCTGAATTGTAGAAAGTTCATGGGCAGAGGGTCACATGGTATTGACAGCTTCAAGTTGAATCAAGAAGGTACCTTCTGAGAGGTATTTCTGAGTTTGCACCTCCCAATTATACCAGGTTGGTCATTAAGGGGAATGAAGAGCCCTAGAATTAAAATGGGTTGTAGAATAGTGAAATGGGGTTTTCTCTTTCTAATAAATCCCAAGTTCAGGCTCCCCATTTTGGAGCTACGCTGAAGACATCCAAAGCTTGCTGCACCCCTTCTCCTCTCAGGCATGTGTTCACTATCCTCCCAATTGACTTCTGGAATAATAAGGATTAATGCACACACACACATACACACAAAATATCTATTTAATCGGAAGCATTTTCTGGTTCTGTTGTCTTTCTCTCTCTTTTTTTTTATAATTATGAATAGTTTGTAAACTCTACTTTTTGTTTGTTGACACAGACCAACTTCCATATAAAAGCTGAAAATGCCAGAGAGTTTTCAGGCTTCCTCAGCTTTTTGTGAAGTTAAGATTTCTCTTAGTCTATACAGGTTGCTGTAAGAAAATACCACAGACTGGGTGGCTTAAACAACATAAATTTAATTTTTCACAATTTTGGATCCTGAAAGTCCAATATTAACATGCCAACAGGATTGATGTCTGGTGAGGGTTTGCCTCGTAAGTTGTACACAATGAGTTACCTCTTTCCCTGTGTGCTCACATGGTCTTTCCTTGGTGCATGCTTACAGAGAGTGAACTCCTTCTCTTTCTCATCTTAGAAGGCCACCGATCTGATTAGATCAGGCCTCACCCTTATTATCTCATTTAACCTCAATTGCCTCCTAAATGCCCTATCTCCAAACATAGTCACGTGGCTTAGAGCTTCAACATATGGATTTTGGAAAGGATATAGTTCAGTTTACAGCAGGATAATAAGCAATAACTTTATCCAGGCCAATGGGACCTGAGAGGAAGACCACACAGCGATTTCTCAGAAAGACAGGCACAAGGAAATATTTTCTTTCCCACATTTTGACATATTTGTGTAAAAACTTGATAGCTAGAGTAATGCAGCCATGGTGTGAGCAGAATGACTAAGCCTGAGAGCAAAGGTTAATTTGTGGACAATGCTAAACAGAAAGATAAAAGCATCTCAGTTCCTGATGATGCAACCTAGCTGCCAATTTAACTAATCCTGGCCAGGTCTATGCCCTGGTATGTGAGAAAGGTAATGCACTAATATGCTACTTTATTTGTATACATTTTTATTTAGAGATAAGTGATTCTAGGCAAAATACTGAAGTCCTACATATTCTTTGCATTGTGTTTTCACCCCCTCTATTTTACTTAACATATTTTTGGTTTTAGTTTATGATCAAATCCCATGTGTGATATCAGAGACACTCAAGATAAAGATATAGACTCCTTAATTTCTGGGATTGGAGAGAATTGTAAAAATAAAACCAAAACCAAAAAACAGAAAAAAAAAATGAAATAAAACTTATACTATATATAAAATGCATTGCTTGAATTGTGAAAGATAAATCAGGATTTTGGTTATTGTGCAACTGTGTAAAAATAACAGGATTTTGGTTATTGTGCAACTGTGTAAAAATAACAGTAAAATATAAAAGCATAAATTAAGAAAAAAGAAAAGAAGTCTTGAGCCACAGGAGAAAATAGTTAAGAAACTCCAGTATCCCAGAATTCGGGAATAAAAGCATGTCCTGTGACAAAACAGCATTTAAGGACCAAGGCTAGCAACACTCATGCTTTATTTCTACCCTGATATGCTACTGTGCCTATGCTATGGATTGCCAACCAGACAGCATATGGAAAATTCAGACATGAATAAGCCTAGGAAGAAACATTTTCTCTTCCAGGTGGTCATAAACCAGCACACAAGCATCTAGAGAAATAATGAAAGTGACCTTAATCACATATTGAAATTGTGGACATATTTTGGTTTATATAACTTTTACTTGATTTCTTATATAATACGATTGTAGTTGTCAGTGATGGTCTGGAATATGACAGGTCTTTTTTCTCTTTAAAGGGTGCTAAACATGACTTTAAGATTATGCCTTTACAGTTTAAGAAAATACTTATTGTTATATAATATCTTTATCTAAATAATTTTATGCACAGCCCGAGTTGCTATTTGGGAAATATAGGTCTACATGAATTGCATGTCGATTATATGTTGTTAACGTTAGGAAATTATTATTATTTCACAAAAGTGCATATTTTCTCCAAATTTGCCTCTAAGTTCTATAGTTTTGCTGTATCCTTTCTGTGGGCCACCAGAGCACCTATCACCACTGTTTAAAATACTATTTTTGAGATCAAAAGCATTCTTTTAGCTAATCAAATGTATTTTTTAGAAATAAACTGATGAGAACACTGGAATATAGTCAATGAATTGTTTTACACAGATGTCACTAAATCCTTTTGTCTGGACTATTGTTTTCAATGGCAGCTAATCACCTTTTTCAGTACTTTAGACTTTGGTTAAAATAAGCATATTGTTTCAAAAGCTATTCCCACTTAATTTGTAGAGTCAGATTGCTTTAGACATTAACTTTAAAGGCATAAACATTGAGTGAATTGCGTGTCTTTGTACATTTTTCTGAAACAAGACATGAAACTCATCTTTATGTGTTTTTGCTAATCTGGGTTGTTATAGAACTGATCTCTTTTGCAATAGAGATATTTTCATTCTTGCAATATCAATGAAAAATAAAATCTAGATGCTGAGATTATGTAACTTTTTAAACGTTTTCTCCTGGAAGATTTATGAAACACTTATGGATTTAAATATATTACAGAATATGTGGTGTTTTAATAGCAGATATTTTGTACAGTCATCAGTGATTGAGTGATTAACGCTTTCAGTTGCTAATGATTATTTTTTCACCTAGAAATGTGATCCAAGGTATTCAGTTTAAGAAATACTTATTAGATATTTACTGTGATTAATTAAAATCTCTTGTTACAACAATCAACAAGTTAGGGAAACATTTGTTAATATAAAATAAATAACTCCTGTTTATTGAAGTTATGTGACATAGATTTAACATATTGCAACACTATAGCTTATATCATCCCATTTTACAGTTGACAAAAATAATTTGGCTGTGGCTCATGCCTATAATCTCAACATTTTGGGAGGCCGAGGCTGGTGGATCACCTGAGGTCAGGAGTTCGAGATCAGCCTGGCCAACATGATGAAACGTCGTCTCTACTAAAAATACAAAAATTAGCTGGACGTGGTGGTGGGCAACTGCAATCCCAGCTACTCAGGAGGCTGAAGCAAGAGAATCACTCGAACTTGGGAGACAAAGGTTGCAGTGAGCCAAGATCTGCGCCATTGCACTCCAGCTTGGGTGACAAGAGCGAAACTCCATCTCCAAAAAAAAAAAATAAAAATAAAAAATAAATTGTCGACCCTCAAACTCTGGAAGTCATGAATCAAAACACAAATCTGTTGTATTTCATACCCATAATCTCAATTACTGTACACCGCTCAATACACAGTCACACACATGCATGACATACACACACACACACACACACACACACAATCATTTATATAGACACACACTGTAAGAGGAAGATTTTAGCACTGCTCCAACTAAAGATAATGGGAGTAGGACAAAAGAAAAATGAATTCTTAGTAGAGGTATTAATGAGAGCAGAAGCCTAAGTTTTAATTTTCTTCTACAACTAAATCCTGCAATACATTAATGTCGTTTGACTCTCAAAAAGAAAAGATTAGCTCATCACTGGTTTATATTTAAAACATCTATCTGACGCTAAATTTTCAGTAACTGAATGGAGATATGTTCAGAAACAAATTATGTAAATATAAGCAATCCCTCAGAATACTGATCCTATCAATATTTTGTTAAATAATGCTTATTTAATAACTGTAACAATAATACGACATCCATACTGTGTAGTATCATGGATATTTAAAAAGTTTTAAATACATATGAATACTAAGTAAATATACTGTGCCCAAAGGAATCATCCAAAGCAGTACAAACTTTTTAATCTTAAATAATTTTTTAAAAGTATCATTCACGTGAGTTGGGATGAGAGAAATAGTTGCTTTTGCTTGAAAAGAATAGTTGTATAGTAACTTGTAAAATTAGACATAATTGTAGAATAAATAGAACCTATTATATTCCCTAGCATAAAGTAGGTGCTTAATAAATTGATAGAAACTCTAACAAATGGTTATGACAGTATATTTTGCTACTATTCTGTGGCAAGTTAAATATTTACTACGATTAAAAGATAATTGTGCAAAGGCATAATATCCATTTCATGAGATTTTATTTTGAAATGCAATTTCTAAGGATGCTTTATTTCATAAGCCTGACTACTAAAATAAACCTTTCATTTTATTCAGTAAATACTAATTTTTACCATACAGTACTGAAAGTATTCTAATAGCATATTCCACTTTAGATTGTTTGTGAGCAAAAATAACCACAAAATCCCTCAAGAACGGTCATTATTGTCTTTTTCCCTGTGGAAGATTTGTATGAAAATAGAGTAATTCTTCTCTCTCCTTAAAAAACAATCCCTTTAGAATATCATTTAAATAATATATTTTTAGAATATTATTTTAAAATAATACTATAGAAAAAAATATTCTTCTAACTCATGTTCCAGAAATGTCTAAAGTTTTAAATGTCTAAAACATTCCAGGTGGAAAAAGTATCTTAAATTGAATTTTGCCAAGACACTGTGGTTTCATTAACATGGATAAAAGATAAAAATAAAAATAAAAGAAGCAGTTACTTTGGAGAGATTCAGAATCAATCTTGTTTTAGCAGTAATGCTCCAGGACTTGCAGAAAATAAATTGATCATGTTTTGGAACAACAGTAAGTACATAAAAGAAAATAAGGTTAAACTTGACTCTCAAATAAGTCAGCAATGCTGCCTTCCTGGAAAAATAATGAAATGCAGCTGCACAGATTTGTTATATTATTTATCGGTTTCCTTTTTATAAAATTATTAATATTTGTGACAGAAAACAGGATGTCTGAGTTCTGTTGTGAGCAGCTGGGTTGATGAATGAAATTACCTTTCCTTAGAATATGATGGTTCTTATGTTGCTTGTAGTGCAAATAAGTTTTACTTCTCATTTCAGTTTGAATATTTTTAGATCAAATACATAAAAAGCATTTTAGGAATGTAACATATTCTATTCTCTTATAATTCTCAAGTCATCATTCTATTTTTTTTTTTTCTAAGCGAGTCAACATAAGTTGCAGGAGCTACAATTCATTTCATCTGCATAAATTTTCACAACAAAACTGTATTGCTTTTCAATGACATCTAAGGCATCGTGCAGGCTAGAAATGGGAGTTACAGAAATAGCCTGTCCATGAGGGGCATCTAACCTAGCCAGGGAAAAGCAGTATGTGTGGAAAAAATAAATAGCAGTTCCAGGCAGTGAGCACTGAGACCCGAGTTAAGGAGGAGCCTGTGACCTCTGCCCTGGGGAGGTGAAACTTTCCCACAGTGGAGGGGTGTGTCCTTTGAGGTTCCAATCAAGGGCACTCATTCAAATTCTTATTTGATCAGAGTAACTCTCCTGTCTCCTGCATATTTAGTTTGTATAATTCCTCTCAGAACTTTATTTTGGTGTCTTGGATGCCCTCCAAAGAATCCATATTTACTCCTGAGAGCCCTGGCTTTTCTCTCTGCAGTACACTTGAATGCAAGTTTGGATCACAGTCCAAGTGATATTGGCATATTACTTTGGCTTCTGAATTTGATTGAGAATAAAAATATATTAGGAGCAAGAATAATTATCTTTAAAGGGCAATTAGAAGCAAGAATAATTATCTTTAAAGGACAAATTAAACTTTAAAAAATGAAAAGTACATATAATTATACCAAAATATATGAGATCCTAGCCATTCTCAAGAATTGGATATTTAAAAGATTAGGGACAAGTAAAATGAACAACCAGAATAAAACATGTCAACAATTATATTAAATATTAAGATGAGCCAACACAATAGTCAATTCCAAACTTTCTTACTGATTGTAGAAGAGGCCCATGAACTTTCTTAAGTATTGTTTGGAGAGAATTGGATAGTTTAAACGGATTCCTACCCCATGAGCTTCACCTTATCTTTAAGAAATCTTTGTGATTCCATGTGCCTCATGCTAGGAGGATGCTCCTTTCTTTATCAGCCTTTGAGAATTAGAGTTGATTATCGTAAGGGAGGTGGCAGGATTCTTTATACTTGGTTATGTCTTTTATATGAAGGAGTAGTAAAGCACTCAGGAGCCAATTCACGAGAAAAGCTGGAGAACAAGGAAATGAAGAATCTCCTTATTGATATTTGCGGAAAATGGAAGGACTTTGTATTGGAAAATTAATTTTTAAATGTTTAAATGAGTTAAATGTCTCTCTCTCTCTCATCGTCTGTCTCCAGATCATGCCCACAGAGAGCTCCATGTTTAGGAACATTGCAAAAACACATGAGGGGAAGGACAAGTGTGATTTTAATTCCTGTGTTTCTTTGTTTTTCACTTTGCCATGAGGAAAAGTTACCTACTTAATGGCTTCACACTGGAGTCATATCCTTCTCCCTGCTGTGAAATGTGACAGGATAGAGATTTTCTAAAACCCCATTATTTTTTAAACACACACACACATACATCAAGAGACAGTCACCTTGACCCTAGAAGTCTTGGAACACCTTAGCTTGGGTTAATGCAGCTGCTCAGTGATGCCTTTGGAGACAGTTTTCTCTCTTTCCTTGTGTCCATCCTTCCAAGTAGATTTAAGAAATGTTTCTTTCCCAAAGTTTTAATTACAAAAATGTATTAACAAACTCAACTCCTCTGAAAAAAAAAATATATTTACTTGTCAAAGCATCTCCCATTTCTAGCTTATAACTTAGATGAAAAAATTTTAAATACCTGGGTTCCATCAAAATGACATTTTCTCTCAAGTCTGCTTGTCTTTATGATTCCAAGTTAAATTTAAAGGTCAAGTCTAGTAATTTCACATACATAAGTAGATTTAATTGTTTGCAATTTTAAGATCTGTTTATCTGTTAGGCTATTTTCTCTCTGCTCTATGTCTAATTTTCAGGTGTGTGTTTCTAAGTCCTTGTCCTTTATGTATGCTCACATTGGTCAGAAAACACACATGCCCACGTGTACCCCTTCAGTGAATTCAGGTTGATCAAAAGTCTGGATCCCACAAAAATGGGATTTGCTCCTGCTCGTGAGACTGTCTTCATGTGACAGATTGACCTCAGCATTGAAGCTGCAGGTCATCTGTGGTTACTGGTTATGCCTCTCACTGTGAAACAACGTCAGGGATGAATTCAGTCTTTGAATTGACTAGAACACATTCCTGCTGTCCTTGCTACATTTAAATTCCATCCTTTGACCCTTTCACTATGCACCTCTACTTCCAGCTTCTCTTCCTGTGTTCTCTGTTGGGGTTTCTGAGCTTGATTAAGAATGGACTCCTATTGTTGCTGTTCTACTGTCTAAAATTTAAATGTTGATAAGCATCCAGTGGTTCTGAGACAGTAGGAAGAGTATGTTTTCTCCCACTGGTTAGATCCTTTTATGTTTCTGATTTCTTTTATGTACAAGATACAGAGGGAGAAGAATTCTGCTATTTTAATACAAGATTGAACACCATAAAAGACAATATAAAATTGTGAAGGATCATAGAATATCCTATGTGAACATTTAAATAGCTAAAGGTTGTTAGAATAAAAAGTTTTAGTGAAAGAAGTTATCATTATTATCATCATTAATATTATTGATCAGCAGAATCAGAGGTTAAGAGCTGGGGTAGAGAACAATTATTCCTGTGGGTGATATTAAGCTGATTCAGAAAGTCAGGGTACAGGCATCCTCGATTTTCTTTGCTGATTCCTTTTATCCATCTATCAGCTCTCTCACCAACACTCTACTGGCTCCATGACATTGCCTCATGCTGCAGCTCTATGACATCCACTCTCTCCAAGACTTCATTTCCCCAGAGGCAGCATATTAGCAGATCCTGTTTGTGACTCCACAAACAGTGCAGTCTACTGGTTAACTTAAAGCAACCAACCATCTACTATACTTGCCTCGGAGAATGTAGAGCCTGGGAATCTCTTGTAATTAGCAGAGGTAGAAGGTGGTTACAAGAGAGGAAGCAGGAGATGGTAAAAAAGTAAAAACTTTGGCATTAGAGTTACCAAATTCTAATCCTTACCGCACCACATGTTGCCTGAGAACTTAGAGAAGTACCTATCTTCTGCGAGCCTCAATTTCCCATCTCCAAAATGAGGAATATAATACCTACTGTATAACTTTCTTCATGAGGATTAATTAATGTAAATGAAGTAGTGGACTTCACAGTACAAATCTATTTATCTGTGTATCTCTCTAGCTCAACAGTCATCATCTGAGTATGTATGTATGTATATAGGTGTGTATGTATGTCTGTCTCTCTCTCTCTCTCTCTCTCTCTCTCTCTCTCATCGTCTGTCTCCAGATCATATCCGCAGAGAGCTCCATGTTTAGGAGCATTGCAAAAATACATGAGGGTAAGGACAAGTGTGATTTTAATTCCTGTGTTTCCTTGTTTTTCACTTTGCCGTGAGGAAAAGTTACCTGCTTAATGGCTTCACGCTGGAGTCATATCCTTCTCCCTGCTGCGAAATGTGACAGGATAGAGATTTTCTAAAACCCCATTATTTTTTAATGTTTTTGATTATTCAGTAAACAACATTTCCATTACTGAATTATGCATCTTATTTTCTTCATCTCATTTTTGCCCATAAAGTCTATTGTTTGATTTGACTATAATTACTTTCTAATTGCTGTGTTATGGCACTAATTGATTTCACATCAAGCAACTAACAGTTCTTTTTCTGCATAAAACTCAAGACTCAGTGACCACACATGGCCCATAGATAGCTGATGGTTGTCTCTCTTCTTTGGCTATTATTATTGTTATATATTTTTTCTAACAAATTTGAGAGGACTTTTTAACAGCCTAGATACCCTTAACTTATTTCCTGAAGACAATAATCATCACCTACCTACTACTATCTTGAGCATACTTTCTTGTCCACAGCATTCTGTCTCTCAAAGGACATTTAGTGTTCTACTCCCTCTTACTAATAGACCAGACCAGTGCTCAGGAAACTGCTCTCTGTGGCTTAATCTAGCCAGTAGCCTATTTTTGTGTAGCTTTCAAACTAAAAAGGATTTTTCTCCATTTTTAAAGAGTGATAAACAAACAAATAGAAAAACAAAACAAATAATATGGGACGGAGAGTATCTGTGGTCTGGAAGGTATACAATGTTTATTATTTGCAACATTCCAGAGAAAAACTTTCTAACACCTGGCCTAGAATCCAATCTTAGCCTTTCCATTCAAAGGAAGTCAGAGAGAAAATAGAAATTGCAGAGCCATAGTTCTATTTTGTACCCTCCTTCAGGACTAGCCTCTTGCTACACACTGTTAATCTCCGTGTTTGTCATTCTATTAAATGGTTTTGGTATCTGCATCTGACTTTCTCTTTTTTTTTTTTTTTTTTTAGATTAGATTCACATTACAGCAGCAATGAAAAGTAGAAAGAAGATAGGATTGAATTCAAAGAGACTTGGTTTCTCAGTCCATCCTCATTCATCCAGTGACCCCACTGAATCCCACTAATACCTCTGATCCTTAGTTTCATCATCTGTTAAATCAAGAAGTTTGACTGCACGGTGTTAAAAGGCCCTTACAGCTCTAACACTCTGGAATTAAATTATATAAATGCAAGAATATTTAAATTTCCTACAGGCTAAAACAGTTCTGTTGCTGTACTGGATGACATATGAGAACTTTTGGCCTTCCTTGAGCAGCTATAGGAACAGAGAACTCAGACTTCCATCATCCCACAATTATAATTGTAGATCATCTCCTTTTTTTTTTTTCTTTTTTTTTTTTTTTGACTCTGTAAAACTGAGATCAACCTCTCTGTGAATTCTAACCAACTGGCCCCAATTCTATTTTTTCAGGACACAAAATATTAGGATAGATGTGCAGAAATATTAGAAACCAGTCAACATGTCCCAACAGATTTTTCTTTTACATGTGAAGCAATTTTAATGTCTTTGAGCAATTCAACGAACAGGTGATCTAGAGACATTTTTATTGCTCTAAGTACACTATACTATATCTCAGCCTCGTGAAAGGTGGCTCAGAAGTCAGCATTCCATATGAGAGTCATATAGGTCTAGGATGTTTAAAACAACATTCAAATATAATAGAGTGGCTAGTAGTAAAAGTATGTCAAGTTTACTTTCCCTAAGGTAATATTCTTCTACCGAGTTTGCTGAAATCCTTGGCCTATTATGGCACCACCAAGCAATCCAGTCCTCCTAGGAGCACCTACTCCTTAGGTTTGCCAATACATTTCATACATTTTGTAATAAATGAAAATCCTAGAACAGAACACAGGAAACATTGGTAGTTCATTTTTCCAGTTCTAGAAAGGCAGTTATTTAATTTTCTGTAAAGATTGATGATGTCTCTTACTTTGTCATTAGAAAAATGTTAAGAAATTCAAAATGATGATAACTTTAAAGATTTTAAAGATCAACATTTAAATTCAAACTAAAATATTTATCGTAAAATAGACTGATGCTTTTCACCTTTTCAAATTCCCAAATTCAAATTCCCAGAAGAAACATGTTTTTAATTATTGACATACATCTATAATGCTATATCTTGGTGTTCTTGCTTTATAAATGTATGCCTGTTGATATCCTGTTGTGATAGATGGGGGTTTATTAATATTACTATCACATAATACTGCATCTCTAGTTCCTATTTTTCTCCTATTTTCCCAATGGATTTAATACAAATTATTTAAATAACCAGCCAATAATACTATCAATAAAATAAACTATGTTCATATTTGTTTGTTGTCACTTGTATAGTTTTAGCATATCCATTATAAATTATTTCTATCATTACTATTATATGGCTATCAGCATTTTTCCCAAAATCGCTCAAATAATTTTGAAAATGATTAATTTTTATTTTCTCTGAGATCTCTCTTTTGAAGTTTCTGTTTTCCATCCAAACAGTGAAATCTCTGTCAATTTCTTTTTGGATCTGTTACATATCTATTATGTTTTAGATGTTGGGTTCTCTTTCTCTTTTAGTCAGCTAACTTACCCCGTTTTCTGTGGGGTTCCTTCCTCAGTAGTAGTTTCTTGAAAAAGATGCTTTGGAAGCAAAAAAAAAAAAAAAAAAAAAAAATCAAAACAAACAAAAACAAACCAATCCACAAGAAGAGTTCTTTCGGGGGCGGAGCAAGATGGCCGAATAGGAACAACTCCAGTCTCCAACTCCCAGCGCGAGCGACACAGAAGACCGGTGATTTCTGCATTTTCAACTGAGGTACTGGGGTCATCTCACTAGGGAGTGCCGGACAATCGGTGCTGGTCAGCTGCTGCAGCCTGACCAGCGAGAGCTGAAGCAGGGCGAGGCATCGCCTCACCTGGAAGCGCAAGGGGGAAGGGGATCCGTTTTCCTAGCCAGGGGAACTGAGACACACAACACCTGGAAAATCGGGTAACTCCCACCCCAATACTGCGCTGTAAGCATACAGGCATTCCAGGAGAATATATCCCACACCTGGCCGGGAGGGTCCCACGCCCACGAAGCCTCCCTCACTGCTAACACAGCAGTCTGCCGCGATCTATCCGCAGGGCAGCAGCGAGGCTGGGGGAGGGGCGCCCGCCATTGCTGAGGCTTAAGTAGGTAAACAAAGCCGCTGGGAAGCTCGAACTGGGTGGAGCTCACAGCAGCTCAAGGAAGCCTGCCTGTCTCTGTAGTCTCCACCTCTGGGGACAGCGCACAGCTGAAGACCAACAGGGGAAGTAGCGGGAGCCGGTGCAGACGCGAACGACTCTGTCTGACAGCTTTGGGGAGAGCCGCGGATCTCCCAACGCGGAGGTTGAGATCTGAGAACGGACAGACTGCCTGCTCAGGTGTGTCCCTGACCCCTGAGTAGCCTAGCTGGGAGAAATCCCCCACTAGGGGCAGTCTGACACCCCACACCTCACAGGGTGGAGTACACCCCTGAGAGGACACTTCCAAAGGAAGAATCAGACAGGTACACTCGCTGTTCAGCAATATTCTATCTTCGGCAACCTCTGCTGCTGATACCCAGGCAAACAGGGTCTGGAGTGGACCTCAAGCAATCTCCAACAGACCAACAGAGAGTCCTTCTGACTGTCAGAAGGAAAACTATCAAACAGGAAGGACACCTATACCAAAACCCCATCAGTTCGTCACCACCATCAAAGACCAGAGACAGATAAAACCACAAAGATGGGGAAGAAGCAGGGCAGAAAAGCTGGAAATTCAAAAAATAAGAGCGCATCTCCCCCTGCAAAGGAGCGCAGCCCATCACCAGCAACGGATCAAAGCTGGTCAGAGAATGACTTGGACGAGAGGAGAGAAGAAGGCTTCAGTCCATCAAACTTATCAGAGCTAAAGGAGGAATTACGTACCCAGCGCAAAGAAACTAAAAATCTTGAAAAAAGAGTGGAAGAATTGACAGCTAGACTCATTAATGCAGAGAAGATCATAAACGAAATGACAGAGATGAAAACCATGACACGAGAAATACGTGACAAATGCACAAGCTTCAGTAACCGACTCGATCAACTGGAAGAAAGAGTATCAGCGATTGAAGATCAAATGAATGAAATGAAGCGAGAAGAGAAACCAAAAGAAAAAAGAAGAAAAAGAAATGAGCAAAGCCTGCAAGAAGTATGGGATTACGTAAAAAGACCAAATCTACGTCTGATTGGGGTGCCTGAAAGTGAGGGGGAAAATGGAACCAAGTTGGAAAACACTCTTCAGGATATCATCCAGGAGAACTTCCCCAACCTAGTAGGGCAGGCCAACATTCAAATTCAGGAAATACAGAGAACGCCACAAAGATACTCCTCCAGAAGAGCAACTCCAAGACACATCATTGCCAGATTCACCAAAGTTGAAATGAAGGAAAAAATCTTAAGGGCAGCCAGAGAGAAAGGTCGGGTCACCCGCAAAGGGAAGCCCATCAGACTAACAGCAGATCTCTCGGCAGAAACTCTACAAGCCAGAAGAGAGTGGGGGCCAATATTCAACGTTCTTAAAGAAAAGAATTTTCAACCCAGAATTTCATATCCAGCCAAACTAAGTTTCATAAGTGAAGGAGAAATAAAATCCTTTACAGATAAGCAAATGCTTAGAGATTTTGTCACCACCAGGCCTGCCTTACAAGAGACCCTGAAGGAAGCCCTAAACATGGAAAGGAACAACCGGTACCAGCCATCGCAAAAACTTGGCCAAATGTAAAGACCATCGAGGCTAGGAAGAAACTGCATCAACTAACGAGCAAAATAACCAGTTAATATCATAATGGCAGGATCAAGTTCACACATAACAATATTAACCTTAAATGTTAATGGACTAAATGCTCCAATTAAAAGACACAGACTGGCAAACTGGATAAAGAGTCAAGACCCATCAGTCTGCTGTATTCAGGAGACCCATCTCACATGCAGAGACATACATAGGCTCAAAATAAAGGGATGGAGGAAGATCTACCAAGCAAATGGAGAACAAAAAAAAGCAGGGGTTGCAATCCTAGTCTCTGATAAAACAGACTTTAAACCATCAAAGATCAAAAGAGACAAAGAAGGCCATTACATAATGGTAAAGGGATCAATTCAACAGGAAGAGCTAACTCTCCTAAATATATATGCACCCAATACAGGAGCACCCAGATTCATAAAGCAAGTCCTTAGAGACTTACAAAGAGACTTAGACTCCCATACAATAATAATGGGGGACTTCAACACTCCACTGTCAACATTAGACAGATCAACGAGACAGAAAGTTAACAAGGATATCCAGGAATTGAACTCATCTCTGCACCAAGCGGACCTAATAGACATCTATAGAACTCTCCACCCCAAATCAACAGAATATACATTCTTCTCAGCACCACATCGCACTTATTCCAAAATTGACCACATAATTGGAAGTAAAGTACTCCTCAGCAAATGTAAAAGAACAGAAATTATAACAAACTGTCTCTCAGACCACAGTGCAATCAAACTAGAACTCAGGACTAAGAAACTCAATCAAAACCGCTCAACTACATGGAAACTGAACAACCTGCTCCTGAATGACTACTGGGTACATAACGAAATGAAAGCGGAAATAAAGATGTTCTTTGAAACCAATGAGAACAAAGATACAACATACCAGAATCTCTGGGACACATTTAAAGCAGTGTGTAGAGGGAAATTTATAGCACTAAATGCCCACAAGAGAAAGCAGGAAAGATCTAAAATTGACACTCTAACATCACAATTAAAAGAACTAGAGAGGCAAGAGCAATCACATTCAAAAGCTAGCAGAAGGCAAGAAATAACTAAGATCAGAGCAGAACTGAAGGAGATAGAGACACAAAAAACCCTCCAAAAAATCAATGAATCCAGGAGTTGGTTTTTTGAAAAGATCAACAAAATTGACAGACCGCTAGCAAGGCTAATAAAGAAAAAAAGAGAGAGGAATCAAATAGATGCAATAAAAAATGATAAAGGGGATATCACCACTGACCCCACAGAAATACAAACTACCATCAGAGAATACTATAAACGCCTCTACGCAAATCAACTAGAAAATCTAGAAGAAATGGATAATTTCCTGGACACTTACACTCTCCCAAGGCTAAACCAGGAAGAAGTTGAATCCCTGAATAGACCAATAGCAGGCTCTGAAATTGAGGCAACAATTAATAGCCTACCCACCAAAAAAAGTCCAGGACCAGATGGATTCACAGCTGAATTCTACCAGAGGTACAAGGAGGAGCTGGTACCATTCCTTCTGAAACTATTCCAATCAATAGAAAAAGAGGGAATCCTCCCTAACTCATTTTATGAGGCCAACATCATCCTGATACCAAAGCCTGGCAGAGACACAACAAAAAAAGAGAATTTTAGACCAATATCCCTGATGAACATTGATGCAAAAATCCTCAATAAAATACTGGCAAACCGGATTCAGCAGCACATCAAAAAGCTTATCCACCATGATCAAGTGGGCTTCATCCCTGGGATGCAAGGCTGGTTCAACATTCGCAAATCAATAAACGTAATCCAGCATATAAACAGAACCAAAGACAAGAACCACATGATTGTCTCAATAGATGCAGAAAAGGCTTTTGACAAAATTCAACAGCCCTTCATGCTAAAAACGCTCAATAAATTCGGTATTGATGGAACGTACCTCAAAATAATAAGAGCTATTTATGACAAACCCACAGCTAATATCATACTGAATGGGCAAAAACTGGAAAAATTCCCTTTGAAAACTGGCACAAGACAGGGATGCCCTCTCTCACCACTCCTATTCAACATCGTGTTGGAAGTTCTGGCTAGGGCAATCAGGCAAGAGAAAGAAATCAAGGGTATCCAGTTAGGAAAAGAAGAAGTCAAATTGTCCCTGTTTGCAGATGACATGATTGTATATTTAGAAAACCCCATCGTCTCAGCCCAAAATCTCCTTAAGCTGATAAGCAACTTCAGCAAAGTCTCAGGATACAAAATTAATGTGCAAAAATCACAAGCATTCTTATACACCAGCAACAGACAAGCAGAGAGCCAAATCAGGAATGAACTTCCATTCACAATTGCTTCAAAGAGAATAAAATACCTAGGAATCCAGCTTACAAGGGATGTAAAGGACCTCTTCAAGGAGAACTACAAACCACTGCTCAGTGAAATCAAAGAGGACACAAACAAATGGAAGAACATACCATGCTCATGGATAGGAAGAATCAATATCGTGAAAATGGCCATACTGCCCAAGGTTATTTATAGATTCAATGCCATCCCCATCAAGCTACCAATGAGTTTCTTCACAGAATTGGAAAAAACTGCTTTAAAGTTCATATGGAACCAAAAAAGAGCCCGCATTGCCAAGACAATCCTAAGTCAAAAGGACAAAGCTGGAGGCGTCACGCTACCTGAGTTCAAACTATACTACAAGGCTACAGTAACCAAAACAGCATGGTACTGGTACCAAAACAGAGATATAGACCAATGGAACAGAACAGAGTCCTCAGAAATAATACCGCACATCTACAGCCATCTGATCTTTGACAAACCTGAGAGAAACAAGAAATGGGGAAAGGATTCCCTATTCAATAAATGGTGCTGGGAAAATTGGCTAGCCATAAGTAGAAAGCTGAAACTGGATCCTTTCCTTACCCCTTATACGAAGATTAATTCAAGATGGATTAGAGACTTAAATGTTAGACCTAATACCATAAAAACCCTAGAAGAAAATCTAGGTAGTACCATTCAGGACATAGGCATGGGCAAGGACTTCATGTCTAAAACACCAAAAGCAACGGCAGCAAAAGCCATAATTGACAAATGGGATCTAATTAAACTAAAGAGATTTTGCACAGCAAAAGAAACTACCATCAGAGTGAACAGGCAACCTACAGAATGGGAGAAAATTTTTGCAACCTACTCATCTGACAAAGGGCTAATATCCAGAATCTACAAAGAACTCAAACAAATATACGAGAAAAAAACAAACAACCCCATCAAAAAGTGGGGAAAGGATATGAACAGACATTTCTCAAAAGAAGATATTCATACAGCCAACAGACACATGAAAAAATGCTCATCATCACTGGCCATCAGAGAAATGCAAATCAAAACCACAATGAGATACCATCTCACACCAGTTAGAATGGCAATCATTAAGAAGTCAGGAAACAACAGGTGTTGGAGAGGATGTGGAGAAATAGGAACACTTTTACACTGTTGGTGGGATTGTAAACTAGTTCAACCATTATGGAAAACAGTATGGCAATTCCTCAAGGATCTAGAACTAGATGTACCATATGACCCAGCCATCCCACTACTGGGTATATACCCAAAGGATTATAAATTAGTCTACTACAAAGACACATGTACACGTATGTTTATTGCGGCACTATTCACAATAGCAAAGACTTGGAATCAACCCAAATGTCCATCTGTGACAGACTGGATTAAGAAAATGTGGCACATATACACCATGGAATACTATGCAGCCATAAAAAAGGATGAGTTTGCGTCCTTTGTAGTGACATGGATGCAGCTGGAAACCATCATTCTTAGCAAACTATCACAAGAAGAGAAAACCAAACACCGCATGTTCTCACTCATAGGTGGGAACTGAACAATGAGATCACTTGGACTCGGGAAGGGGAACATCACACACTGGGGTCTATCATGGGGAGGGGGGAGGGGGGAGGAGGGAGGGATTGCATTGGGGAGTTATACATGATATAAATGATGAATTGATGGGTGCTGACGAGTTGATGGGTGCAGCACACCAACATGGCATAAGTATACATATGTAACAAACCTGCACGTTATGCACATGTACCCTAGAACTTAAAGTATAATAAAAAAAATATATATATATATATATGACCAAAATAATGTGTAAAATTAGGATATTCAAACACAAGGCAGTTAAATTAAAAAAAAAAAAAAAAAAAAAAAAAAAAAAAAAAAAAAAAAAAGAAGAGTTCTTTCAACTAGAAGCTGAAATCAATTGCCCTGCCTAAAATTTCATAGACGTGGTTCTATTGGCTTTATCATTTGGTGCTGCTTGGAGAAAATACTGATGACTTTCTGATTCCCATATTGTTCTCACTGTCTCAATGCATGTGGATATTTACTTCAGCCCGAGCAGTTGGAAATTCCACAAATATGTGCCTTGGTTTGTATCCCTCTTACTCGTTTTGACAAATGGTCAGTGGATGCTTTAAATCTGGACTTGAATGTCATTCAGTCCTGAAAAATCTGCTTGTAAATGTTCTTTTGAAAGCCATCATTTTCAGTCAGGAGTCGATGGTAAATTTTTTAAAAATATTTTCATTATGTTCATTAAAAATCATTTATATTTTCATTCAAGCCATTTTTCCTGGTTTAATGATCTGGAGACACTGCTTGGTATGCCGGCAATGGTCCACTGAATAGATCACTAACTGCTCTCCACCCTGTAATATACTCAGCATATACTGTCTTGTTTCAAGCACTCTCTGTTCTCCCTTTCACGCACCCACATCCTGTTCATTCAACAAAGACTAACTTAAACCATGTTTCCTAAGAAGGTCTCTGACTATCCCAGTCCTTCTCTCTCCCTTTCCTGAAACCTTGGAGTCAGTTTCTCACACTTGATCACATGGCAGTGAAAAGCAGGTGCTGTAAGTTTCTTGGTAGCTGCTCCTTTGAGCTCTTGATAGCTTGCTCTTTCTAAACAAACTTTTTAAATGCTACAGGTTGTGTGATGAGCCATGTCATGTTTTAATACTTAAATTCCTGGCAGCTGAGGGGCTACAAGCTCTTGAATACATAATGGCATATTATTTATTTTGTTAATATTTAATCTCCAAAACATATAAACACCTTGTTATTTTGTAGCCCCATAGAATATTTTACATATTCTGAGAAAACATTTTACATATTTTGGAAATCCCCGATGTATTTCTCTTGCTCTCATTTCTTTCACCTTGTTTCCAAAAAAGTTTTAGGTGCTTTAAGAAGCAGAGAAACTACTGACAATAATAATGTTAATGAAGATTATAATACTCTGATATTTTAATGTATTAAAAAATATAATATTTCTCAGGACAAGTTTACTTGAACTGATCCTTGAGCATTTTATTAAAGAACAACTAATTCCAGTTATCTCAGACTCCCCCAGAGAAAAGTGCTGTAGCCATTTAAAAAGTCTTTGAAATTAGAGGACAGGTGAAATGGTTTTAAATACCTTAAAAATTGCAAATAGCTATGCTCTTGGTTTCCTTGTGATCTGCAATAATAAGGGAGGCAGTTAAAACCATCAGTGTTTACATTGAGCTGAAAGCTTTGATATGTCCTCTAGCACAATATAAATGCCATAAAATTTCTGCATACACGGAAGACATTTAATTCATTTATTCTTAGGGAAGGGTAAATGAGACTTTGTAAGTCACTGTTTTCCTATTTAGTGACAATTATTTAACTGCATTGTAAAATTGGTTTATCAAAGTCTAATTTACATGCACTAAAATTCACCAGTTTTGTGGGTACTTTAATGCATTTTGACAATAAATATGATTATGTAACTATTACCACAATAAAAAAAAAAATACCATCACTACAAAAAATACCCTTATCCCTGTTACAGTCAATGCTCTCCCTCTGCCCTCCTGTGAAAAACGTCATAGCTGTTTTCTGTCACTACAGCTTTATCTCTTCTGGAAGTTCATATAAATGGAATCATACAGTAGGAAGTCTTTTGTGTCTGGTTCTTCTCACTTAGCATACTGCTTTTGAGGTTTATCCACATTATTTCATGTAACAATAGTTATTTTTATTGCTGAGCAGTGTGTCTGTATAAATCCATCATTATTTTTTATTTATTTATCAAGTTGAAGGATACTTGGGTTCTTTGCAGTTTGGGGTCATTACAGATAGAGGTACTGTTACCATTCATTTATAAGTCTCTATGTGAACATAGCTTTTTGTTGTTGTTGTTATTATTTGTTTTTCTTACATAATTACCTAGGAGCAGAATTGCTAGATCATGCAATAAGTTTGTGATCAACTTTATAAAAAACTGCAAAACTATTTTCCAAGGTGATTATTAGTATAGTATTTTGATTTCCCATCATTAATGTATGAAAGTTTCATTTACTCTGTTTTTTCTTTTTAATCGACACTTAATATTGTCAGTCTCTTGAACTTTAGCTGTTTGACTAGGGGTACAATATCATGTCACCATAGTTTTCATGTAATTTCCCTAGTGGCTAACATTATGTATCTTTTTCTTTGCTTATTTTTCATTTGCATATTATTAGTGAAGTATCTGGTCAAATATTTTGCACATTTTAATTTGAAATGGATAATTGATCTAAATACAAAAACTAAAGTTTTTAAATTTTCAGAAAAAAAAACGCGTAGGAGAAAAGATTTGTAACTGAAGTTAGGCCAAGATTTCTTAGGTAGGACATAGGCAAAAATCATTGAAAAAAACATTAAATAATACTTTATCAGCAATTTTAAGACTTTATAAACACTTTTGCCTTAAAAAATCTCTTAATAAAAAGACACAGGCTAGGAGAAAATATTTGCAAGACATATATGTGATACAGTACTTATACCTACAATGTATTTAAAAATCTTGTAACTCACTGATAAGATACACAACTTGATACAAATACACAAATGCATCACTTTTAAACATAGCCATAAAAGTTGTTCTCACTAACCAAAAAGGCTTAATTTCTAAAGTAACTTTAAAAAATCCATCTAAAATTTTTTTAGGATTTAAAATATTCAATATGTATATTAATTGCACTGGAATTTTACTAAATTTTAGAGAAGTGGGCTATGTAATGACACTCAAATTACATTATTAGAAGATTACATGACATGATGTAATAAGCAAATTTTAAGAGCAGAGAGAGGCCTTCGAGTAGTTCTTAACGATGACCTTGGAGACACATTTCATCACATACATATAAGTAGGACACACAAAGGAGAGTGGAGGAAGAGGCATTCTAACAATCTTTTTTTTTTTTTTTTGAGACAAGATCTTGCTCTGTTCAGGCTGAAGTGCAGTGGCACAATCATGGCTCACCGCAGCCTTGATCTCCCAGGCTCAAGCCACCCTCCCGCCTCAGACTTCACAGTAGCTGGGACTACAGGCGTGCACAATCATGCCTGGCTCTTTTCTTTTCTTTTTTTTTTTTTTTTAATTTTTGGTACAGATGAGGTCTCACTATGTTGTCAGGGCTGGTCTTGAACTTCTGGGCTCAAATGATTCTCCCACCTTGACCTCCCAAAGTGCTGGGATTACAAACATGAGCCATCATGCCCAGTCACAAGGCATTCTGATTTTCACACAGCACATCTGAAGATAAAAGATCTGAGAGTAAATGCCAACTGCCTAATATTCGTACTCTCAGCAAATCCTCACATCCAAATAACTTCATTTTGAAGAACTAAGGGTTGTGCTGCTGAAGAGGGAGGGAGAGGAATTATTTGCTCATTGTTAAGAGGTGAAAAAGAAATATCAGGTTTCTAGATTTCTATGGTAAGGGCAGAGTGGCTGGTTCTCCTAAGGATCATGTGACCCTGGATGAAAGTCATGCTTTCAGTAGAAATAAATCTCTTCTCAGTGCAGCCCTCCTGTGGAGATCAGACACTTCGGTTCCATGGGCCTGTCCGGGAAAACATCAGACAAGACAGCAGAGAGATGACGTGCAAGAAAGCGTAAGGTAGTGACATTAGGCAAGGCCTAGAGAGGGAAGGGATTGAGAGACTGAGATTAAAGATAATACCTAACACTTTTTTTGCCCTTGTTATGTGCCAAATTCTTTACATATATTAACTTATATACCAAGTAATTTACATATAATAACTTATTTTGTCCTCACAGATACCCATAATGTAGATAGCTCACTAAAAGCCCTGTTTCACATAAAAAGGTAACTAAGACAGAGAAAAACTAGATTTTTTATTTCAGGCTACCCAGATGGTAAGGGGCAGAGCCAGGATTTCACACAGGAACTCTTAATTCAGCCTCCTGTGTTTTCTTCAGTTATGGAGTGGGCTGCAAGTAATTTGTTACTAATCATAGTTAAAATAATGAGTCTGTCAAGGATTTACATTATAATGCTATCTCAGAAATCTCTCCCACTGAATTGCATTTTTAAAAATTAATGTCTGTGTATTAAATACATTAAAGAGGAAGTAAGAATCAAACTTAGCAATACTGGTTATCCATGTCTCCAAACATATGTCAATTGATCTGCTGCGGTGGTTCTCAGACTTCACTGGGCAGGAGAATCACCCAGAGATTCTGATACATTAAGTTTATTTTTAGAGTCCTAGAACTGATATTTTTAACAAAATCCTAAATGTTTTCTTCCCCCCATAACCTTCTGGTTTTGACCATTTTTATAAAATTGGCCATTGGAGGATGTTGCTGACCACAACTGCACCAAGACAGTATTAATTTCTCCATATATTAGACACAAAAAATTTTCCTATAAACTCATTCCAATGCTGACCACATAGTATGCAATTATCTATTTGCTTCTCTATTTCTTTACCTATCTATCTCTCTCTCAGTTCTGGAAGGCTCTTGAAGCCAATTCTTATATATACGTGACTACTATATTTCTAAAATCTTCCACACAATTTACATATAGTTGGAGCCCACAATGGGAGTGTGGTTTAATGAATGATTATAGAAATGAGCAAATAAAAATAACATGGTTTGGATCATGCATAACATTATCAGATGGCTGAATTCAGTATGCAGAAATGCTACATTTAGTTAAATATTTGAAGAGAGTACATTTTTAAAAAAAGATATTAACACATGAAGAATGTTATGAGCTTCCTAGAAAGCAGTTTAATATACGCAGACATAAGCACATATTAAACATAGCACCAGAAATGGTAGATGATGCCTGGGCCTTTGTCTTACTAGCAAGATGGTCAGCAGCATGAGACTAATATTTTGTTTTATGTCCACTTTGCACCATTCTTGCTGATTAATCATAAAAGCAGGCACATCTATCAAACAAAAGCCACGTACTGGTGACTTGTTGACACCTTAATGCTGCTACTTTATATACCTCCCCAAGATTTGGTTGACTTTTAGTTCTATTTATTTTTTTAGCTCAGTATTCTGTGCGCAGCAATTTGAGCTGGCTTCGATGAGTGGTTTTGAGCTTTCCTTGTTTTCTTCCTGAATCTTTTGTCAACTGACTAGTCATCTTGAGGTCGGTTGCTCCAGGATGGTCTTACTCACAAGTTTGAAAGTTGGCTGGCACCTGACTGGGGTTGTTCTTATGATGGAAGTAGGATTTCAAAAGGGTTAAAAGAGTGTTCAGAGTCTGTTGTGTTAGATTAATTATTAAAATGACCTCAGTTATCTATTTATACATATTTACTACCTTTAAAATGTGAATTTGTAGCTCCTTCCATCAAGAAGTAGAATCTGTTTCCCAGTCCCTTGAATGCACGCTGACTCTTTGAATTGTGTTGGAAAACAGAAAGAGTAAATGTGCTGGTTCCATGTCTAAAGATTAAGAGGCCTGTCATACTTCTCCTGACTCTCTTTGAAATTGGAACCACCATATGAAAAGATATGGGTTTGCCTGCTGGATGATGAACAGGCCCTGCCAAGATCAGCCACACGTGACACAAATTGGCAGAACCACTCAACTAATCTGTACATTTCCAAGCAACAAAAAAATGCTAATTATTTTAAGATATTGGGTTGTGAGTGGTATGTTATACAGTGAGAACTAACTAACATTCCTTTTGCAGCCTTGGTTAGAAAAGACACAATGTCACTTATACCTCAATTTACTGGCCAAAGCAAATAAAGCCCACCAGGATTAAAGTGTGGTACAATTAATTCCAGCTCTTAATGGGACGAGCTACAAGGTCATATTGCAAAGAATTTTTATACAGGGAGGCATAAAAAATTGGAGACATTTTAAAAATCAATCTACAACAGCTTGAAACATTTCCCTCCTTCCCTTCCCTTCCTTCTTTCTCTTTCTTTCTTTCTCTCTCTCCTTCTTTCCTTTCTTTTCTTTATTCTCTCTTCCCTCCCTCCCCTCCCTCCCTTCCTTCCTTCCTTCCTTCCTTCCTTCCTTCCTTCCTTCCTTCCTTCCTTCCTTCCTTCCTTCCTTCCTTCCTTCCTTCCTTCCTTCCTTCCTTCCTTCCGCCTCTGTGTGTGTGTGTGTTTAAAAGAGGGAGAGTGAGAGACTTCTCTTTGCAGTTTATACAAATAGCCTTTGTATGTAGTGTTTCAAAACAATGGTCAATTTCTTAAATTAAGCTAATTATATTCATTTAAAGACAGTTGCCTACTGAAGTATTTCTTCTTTTCTTAGAAACACCAAGCCTCAGTGCATATGTACTTTTTTGACCACATCTTTTACACAGAAGGAAAATGAAGTAAACTTGATTACAGTGTTCTGAAACAACACCGGTGATGTCAGTTCTAAGCTTGCAGTGGCACTATGTTTCTTGAAATTTTGTCTTGGTCTGTGACTGACACTGTTCCCTTTATATTAGATAATATAGTGAGGGTTTGAGTTTTGAAGCAGTATTTTATTTGGAACACTCAGTGGTAGTAAGAATTAGAGATGTGCCTCCTGCCTCTCTGGGCACTAGTATTAATTGTATTATCTTTGGCATTATGGAGGAATTTCACTGGGTAATGGGATAGGTAGTAATTCTTATGGGTATACTTATAACAATTATGCACTTTTAGTATTTTTAATGAAGAGATTATTTTCTTATGTATTTTTAATATTTTTAATAAGAGATATTTTGTCCCAAAAAGGCTATCTTCATTTTAGCTTTTCCAGTTTCTAAATATACACATGTGCATATGCACACATGCACCCATATCTTAGTTTTTTGTTCTGATGTTCTTATTTATGTTTGTGAATCATGGATTTTGGCAAAGACCAGAAAGTACTAAATTTAAAGCAACCCATAAGTATGCTCTATGAAAGGACAGATAACTTATTAGGAAATGAAAATGATAAGCCATGCTTTACGGACATATCAGAGCCACAGTATGTGTGGGAGCCGACTTTTCATCAGGAGTGCGATATTATGCTGTAATGTCAGAGCACCACTATCACTACACCATTAGTTACTTATTGAGAAACTACGCCAAGCCATATGAACTGAGATTGGTGGATGGATGGGTTCGGAAAATCAAAGATATTTTACAAAATAATGTATGTTGGACAAAGTCAGTAGGTATTTACTACCAGGGGTCTCTATTTAGAATATTTAGTGAAACAGGTGTTAGATGAAACAAGTTCCTAGACTCATTTGTTTAATTTTGTTATTGTTTCTTTGAGGAATAGAGTGTGGTGACACAGTAACCACCTTACATTTGCAGGTGGAGAGTGTATCATTTAGGACCTTATAATGGTTGCCCTTTGTGTTCCATGTCAAGAGAGCACTATAATTGAAGAATCCTGCCAAGGCCTGTCGCAGTGACATTTTAATTTTATTTCCGTGCTGTTCTCCATTCTCAGCAGTATGAGTATACATGTCCCGGATTTCTTTCCATGTCCACAAGTATTACAGAGACTGCTACGGCACTGGACAATTGCTTTGCTATTCTGGACTTATATGCTTGCTGACTTGGAATGCTAAACATCTGTAGATTTCCTTAGAAGAGGAGATGTTTCATGATGCAGTCTTCGCCAATTACTCTCTGGTCAGGAAATGTGGACCAGTAACTAAACACCTTGGACTTTCACATTAATGTGATTTTTTTTTTTTTTTTTTTTTTTTTTTTTTTGCACAGATCTTGATCTACTACTGATTCATTCCACTTAATTTAACAAATCATCTTATATGATGAATGATGTTTAATGATAACGTAAGTTGGTACAGTGCTTTACTATAATGTATCATTTTTTATTTATTAACTTCTTTGATTTTTCACATAGTGCTCCAATGTATATGGGCATGCCCTGCCATTCTCATTGCTTTTTAAGTTAGTGAATGGGTCAGTGACTTACTCAAGGCTAGAACCTCCTTTGTAACCTTTAAAAGGTAACAGAAACTAATTCAATTAATTCAAAAAACTTTATTTGATCACTCAGCCAATGCGGAGAGACTGGATAAGCACTAAGAAAATGAAAATAAGTGAAGAATTCTTGCCCTGGAGTAACTGAAAGACTATTATTGAAAATAGATGTGTGAAAGAATATATATAATATTAACAATGATAGATAATAAAAATAAAATGATGTGAACAAATACATGGAGGATACAAAACAAAGAGGAATTCAGTGCCTGGGGCCTTAAGGAAAAGCTCAGTTTGTTACTGATAATGAAAATATTCTCAGGAGTGGAGGAGAGGGAGTGAGAGAATGGATGGTCATTCATGACACACAAAACAATGTGGGTAAAGGCACAGCAATGTGAATGCCCAGTATATCCAGGGTACAGGGAAACTTTCAGAGCAAAAGTGAGAAGGGCCAGACCTAGCCAGATAGGTGAAAGGACAGGATCATAAGAAGGAGGTTATTTAAACCAATGTTGTTTGTTTCTGTGTGTATGCATTTATATTTACTTAATTAGAGTTGAATGGCTTACGAAATGGAGTAGTGATCACTAAAGAGGACACCTGGGAGGCTACTCTGCCTCTGATTATTCTGATCAGTTCACTTCTACACTAATATCCCCTCTCAAGAGGACAAAACTTTTCAGGAAACCAATCACACTCACCTTAAAAAAAAATGGTTTGTTGTGATTCATTCTTGACTTTTAGAAGTCTAATTCCAACTTCAAGTGGTATACCAAAATGTTTCTTCAAATCAATTCAATATTTTCCCCAATGCAAACTTTGTACTAGTGAGTACAAATTTATCCTTCATAGAACATTTTAAAAATAGTTTAAAGATTAGCATTTTAAGTAGCCGCCCAGCAGGTATCTTTGGGTGATGTCTTGGTTAGCTTTGGCTGCTATAAAAAAAATCAGCCTGAGTGATTTATAAACAGCAGTAATTTATTGCTTACAGTTCTAGAGGCTGGAAAGTCCAAGATCAAGGTATCAGCAATTCAGTCTAGTGAGGGTCTTCTTCAAAGATGATGCCTCTGTGTGTTCTCACATGGCAAAGGAGGAAAGGGAGCTCTCTCAAGCCTCTTTTATAAGAGCACTAAATCCCATTCATGAGGGTGGGACCCTCATAAATTATTAACTTCTCAAAGGCCCCACCTCCTAATACTATCCCTTTGGGTATTAGGTTCCAGTTTATAAATTTTGGGGAGACACCAACATTCAGACCATAGCAATTGGAAACACAGCACTCATAGGGAGGAGGAACAGGCTTCACTGGCAGCGGGGGAAATGTGATAATTGAGTGTGTATGCCTAATATAATGTGTGTAGGAAGCCTGTAGGCTTAAGGGGTTGCTATTTTTAGAATGACAGATCTGGAGACAACATTTTCTAAACTGATTTGATGGACTAAAGGAGGAAGTAGGAAGGAGAGGGCAAACTACTGTAAGAGTGAAAGAGACCATGAGGACCTGATTTAGGGAAATTACAGTGCCTAAGCAAGGCGTGTCTAAATTCAGGAGACAGTGCTGTGGTACAACCAACAGGATTTAATGACTGATTATTTGATATTAAATATTGATTATTGATTAGTTGTGTTGGGGGAGGATAGTAAAAGAGAAGATGACTTTAAGGGCAAATCCAAGAATTCTGATGATGGAAACTAGGTATCTGGTGATGTAAACCATGACTGAGAATTCAGGAAACAATGTTAACTTGGACAGTGAAGGGCAGAAGAGCTAAACTGATGTGGACGTACTCCTATTAGGTTCCTCTAGGGGAATTAAATAAATTATCTAGTGTTAGCGGTAAATTTGGGGAAACTGGATGTGGATTCAACCTCTAATGGCTAAAATTGGTATTTTGTAATAAAGTTACTTGTGCAAATTTCATTCTAGAAATTTTCAATAAAATTCCACAAAAATAAAATATAAATGAGAGATTATTAAAAATGCCCATTTACATTGTTAAAGTAATAATCTGTTATGTGAGGAAAGGCGTGGCTAAATCATTAAAGCTATCCTACTGTATTAACTACTATATTGGAAACATTTATTTAAAGATTAGCTAAATAAAAATGTATAAATACAGTTACAGAAAAAGAAGCTGATAGTGATCAAATCCTTCAACAATAAATGATACAGCCTCAAATGATTGTTTTCTGACTTTTTGTACACTGATAAAGAAGTTCACCATTAGCTAGAGCCTTGATTTGATGGGTTGAAAGAGGACTAGATGAATAGATTATATCGAAGTTGGTTGTTTTGTCATTTCCTCTGAGAATCTTAACTGGCATTTTCGTGAGTTTTCTCAAGCACTACCAGTTACAGAGAGTTTACGCTTTTGCAAAACTACAAATTATATTGTACAGTTTCTGAAGTTATTCCTTCTTGTTTATACTCAGACAAAATTTGCCTTTCTACAGCCAAGAACTATCATCCCTTTTCAGATTCCCAGAGCATATCAAGCCATAGACGGCTCTATGTCTGTATAATGACTACTTATTATAGTCTTCACACGTCAACTTCTCTAAATGCATCATTCACCTTTCAAAAGAATTCAGTTTAAAAAATGTTAAACTTTTTGTGCATGCACCAATTTTTGACCTGCTTTATTATTTTTGTTGTACTATGCTGGTCGTCATATATATATATATTTTTTGCTATGAGGTTATTTGAAATTCCCAGAGCATGGTCCTTTGATAGACATTGTGGGGCAACAGTGTAACACAGAATTAATAGCAGGGCTTGAGCATCAGCTGACCTACATTTGAATCCTGGCTACAAAATGAGGATAGTAATATTAACATCATAAAATTAGTTGTGTGGGCTAAATGACATATTTTATATTAAGTGTATAGCACCATACTTGATACAAAAGAATGATGTAACTGAGAATAATGAGGCTAAAGATGTCAAAATCATATAAAACTATTTTTTTCTTATTATTCTTCTGGTTGGACTACAAGTTCATAATCAGCCAGAGGTTAATGATCCCTTCAGGGTTTTCTACAAAGTGAATTGCTTTTAAATTTTAAATTTATAGGTTCACTATCTTACACTTATGGATTTGGGTTTTTTTTTAAATTTAAATCTTAAATCTTTCAATGTAGCAATAATAAATTTATTCAACTTGTTTTTTTTTAAGTATTGGTATTCATTCTCCCTTTTAGCCGGATGCCCTATGTATGATCTGAGTGTTAAAATTTGTTCTTCCTCTGCTGGAAGTTATCTGCATACTGTTAAATGTACCTTCTATGCCTTCAGTCATGAAAAAGAAAAGTTGTTTTGAAAAAGTCCTATAATTCAGCTCTAGACTTCTCATCAAATTGACATTGGACCTTGAATATCAGGTGAAAGAACCATGTTTAAATGTTCTGTGACATTAGAGAATAATACAGTCCAGAAATGCCTGAGGAAACACAAAAAAGAGTATTCAAACAGTCTTTTTTTCCTGAAGTTCATTGAGGTTTTGTTTTCTCTATTTTACTTGTTTTATTTATCTCCACCTCTTAAGGATTCCTACCTCATTCCCATAGTCTCCCCACTCAGCCCAGGACTCTTTTTACAGTGCCATAGTAACACCATTTTTATTTTGCACTTCGGAAGTGATGAGATCATTTCACAAGTTAAATCAATAAATAAGCTAAAATACTGTGATTTCTAAAAATGCTTCACTTGTGGAGGAAGTGACTTGAATCCCTCAAAGTTATTGCATCACATTTGTGAAATCTCATGCGATGAACCAAACACAGTGGAAGACATAGAACTGGTGCTGTCTCTCTCTATATATATATAGATGCATGTTATGAAACACTTCATATCTCTCATATATATATATATCACATAGATATCTCATATATAGATATCTCATATATATATATATATATATATATCCTCTTCCATGTTATATTATGGTGTAATTTTCTGGTTACTCTACTGTTGGAGTTTTGGTATATTGTAATGCTGAAGGCAGAACTGAAAGATTAAACCAGGCAGCTCTTAAAAAGCAGATTTAAACCCTTAGGAAAGTTAGAAAGACCCTTTTTAGACTTAGCCACAAGATATATATATATATATAGATATATATATATATGAGAGACATGAAGTGTTCACAACATGCATCTATATTATAATAATTCTGTGTCCATTGCAGGAAGACCTGAACACTCAACCACAGAAAGACTTTGTTGTACATTGCCCCTTGGTCATTCTTCTATTAGATTTAATAACTTTTTTTTTTTTTGCCTTCTAGAATATTTTTCTTCCTTCAGAGAAGATATTTGATCTGGTGTGGTGGCAGCTCACACCTGTCATTCCAAAACTTCGAGAGGTCAAGGCAGAATTACTCAAGACCAGAAGTTTTAGAATAGCCTGGGCAGAATAGTGAGACAGTCTCTATGAAAAAAAACCAAACAAGCAGCAGCAACAACAACAACAAAAACAATGTAAAACTTAGCCAAGTTTGGTAGCTTGTGCCTATAGTCCCAGCTACTGAGTAAGCTGACTGAGGATTGAGCTCAGGAGTTCAAGAATGTAGTAGTAAACTATGATCATGCCCCTGTATCAGACTGGGTGACAGAGCAAGACCCTGTCTCTAATAAAATAAATACATGAATGCATAAATAAGTGTATAGGTAAGAAGAAAGAAAAAATATTTACATGTTTTATTCAGTCAAGAATTCTGTGTTCATTGTTTCTAGAAGAAACTATGGTGCATAGGGCAGAGAAAAATGCATTACATTTGACCAGTTTCTTTCTAAAATTATTTACTATCATTGTAACCACTGATGACACATTTTTATGACACAAAATTCATGAGAAGATGTTAAGGTTGAACATCGTTCCTGCAGATTTAGTAAAGACTGGTAATTTTCTGATGCTTAATAGCATTTGTAGCCATTCTACTTAAGACCACTTTAAAAACATCAAATAATTTTGTTTAAGTGCCAAAACAAATGCTTGGAGGATCAAGAACTAATCTCCTCTTCCATGTTATATTACAGTGTAATTTTCTGGTTACTCTACAGTTGGAATTTTGGTATATTGTAATGCTGAAGGCAGAACTGAAAGATTAGACCAGGCAGCTCTTAAAAGGCAGATTTAAACCCTTAGGAAAATTAGAAAGACCCTTTTTAGACTTAGCCACATGATCTATAGGTACTGTTTTTGGAAGAAACTTTAGGGATCATTTGTTCTCATGGTTTACAAAGTTCTAGTATTAGCTAACTTTCAAAACTATTAATCAGAGGCAGAGTTTCCTATATATAAACTCCATAAAAACCAACTATTATTATTGAAGTTTTAACTTTTCATCTTGGTTGGTTTAGTTAGTAAAAATAAGAATACGAAACCATTCTTAACATCTTTCAGCCAGACATTTTACTTCTTAGAGTGGGGAAAAAAATACCTGCATTACTTATATCATAGCATGTCATAAGCATCAGAAGTAATAATTAATGTGAAAGAGTTTTTATAAATTATAAAACACATTTTCAGCTAAGATAATATCACTACAGGAAAAGATAAACACTCAAGGTAGTACATGACAAGACAAAGTTATGAATGAGGGGTTAGACAAGAAGTACTCTAACAATGGAGAGACAGAAACATTCTATGTATTTTATCCAATGACCCTTTTCTGCCTCTTCATAGTGTCCCAAAAGATTGGAGTATATTACATTTAAGGAACTTGACATAACACTGATTATGTCCGTAGATCATCAGAGATGACAAATAAGATTGTGGAAGTTTGAGAGCAGCTTCACAGAAAATTTTCTTCATCAATGGGTATATACCCAAAGAATTATAAATCATTACATAAAGACACATGCACATGTATGTTTATTGCAGCAGTATTTACAATAGCAAAGACTAGGAAGCAACCCAAATGCCCATCAATGATAGACTGGATAAAGAAAATATGGCACATATACACCATGAAGTACCATGCAGCCACAAACAAGAATAAGTTAACGTCTATTGCAGGGACATAGATGAAGTTGGAAACCACCATTTTCAGCAAACTAACACAGGAACAGAAAACCAAACACCTCATGTTGTCACTCGTAAGTGGGAGTTGAACAATGAGAACACGTGGACACAGGGAGAGGAACATCACACACCAGGGCCTGTCATAGGATGGAGGGCAAGGGGAGGGAGAGCATTAGGACAAAGACCTAATGCATGTGGGGCTTAAAACCTAGATGATGAGTTGACAGGTGCAGCAAACCACCATGACACATGTATACCTATGTAACAAATCTGCACATTCTGCACATGTATCCCAGAACTTAAAGTATAATTAAAAAATATAGCTTTCTTAGTATTCAGAAAGAGTTTTATGATAATTTTATGATTTCTGCCATTTGTGAGAGATAACAGCAGTGGCATTTGTGCCCTATATTTCCTATCCATGTTATAAATAATCTAACTTCCTTTTGCTTTCTCCTCTCATGTCTTTGACTGTGGGTCCTCGGTGTTAGGACTCACACCATTTCATAGAACAACTGAAATTCTACAGTCCCAAAAGCTTTATTTGAGGATGGAACTACATGTTCACACTTCTCATTATACAATATATTTTGATCTTCTGGGTCTTATTGCTTTAAATTCTGGCCAGTCTTCCAACTTAACAGGATCATTTATTTCTTATACTACTATATTCAGAAAATAACATCAGATGTGAAAGTTTCATGGAAGCTCATTTCTCTTAGGAATTTGCATACTTACTAATAAAGTGTTTTAATTGTCTCTTCTGTTTCTCTGGAGCATTCTGTACATGCATTCAAGTGTTCTTTATAGGGACAGAAAGATCATACTGGACCATACCTAAAAGGACCTAAAATTCCTCCTCTGTATGTTGATCTGCTGATTTCAAACATCATTTGGCTGCTTAGGGAATAATTGTGCCTAAAAGTCAAGGGATAAGAGGTGAAGTGATCAACTTCACAGGTTCCTCGTGGCTGGATGAGAAAACCAGTGTGCACTAATGGGGACATTGTTGGCTCCCAATATCAGGTTTTTCTATCCTTGTGCAAAGTCAAGGGCTACTAAGACATCCAGAAGCATTCCGCTACCCATATCAGTAATTGTAATTATACCAAAGGGGAGATGATAACCACAGCAGCTCCATGTATAAATCCTGCTTTTTAACTTCAATGGCTCCTGTATACACTGACCATAAGTCTATCTTTGGAATCAGCAGTAAACAGCAGTTTTGCTTTATGGAATAGGCAAAATGATTTGAATAGGTATAAAATTCTTTATGATGCATGGATTAATGAAAGTATAAAATCATTGTAATAATATATAAGAAATTACTATGGCTAAAAGATAAAAAAGTTCTATCTCAAGTTCAAAAGTTCTAAAACTGCAAATTCATCAAAAATGTACAAACAACAAAAACGTCTAAATTTATAGAGTATTATGAAATACCTTCACATCTCAATATTTATCTTGTTTTTGCTTTATTCTCATGTTTTCAGCCTGCTTCTCAACAAAGTAGATATCTGAGACTCTAATTCATGTTTTGCCTTTTTAGATCCAGACTATTCTTTTATTGCTTTCCTGGGCATAAAGTTGACTTTATCTCACGGATTTGAAAGGTGCTTTTCAGAGCTAGGGTTGGTAAGTTTCCATACATTCTAGACTGGAGAAAGGTATGTGTATGCATGATATCAGGGAAATGATAACTGGGTGAGTCCCTGGAATCAGTAGACTAAGCCAGACCTTGCTCAGTACTTCATTTATTAGATGGAGTGGAGGTGTCAAGGGGGTAATAATGCTTTAGTTATCTGGGTAATAATGTTAACCCTATATCCAATGGTCCTGAAATATCTAGGTGTTCCCATGTGCCTGTATATGGTCACCAGAGTAAATGCCCAATAGAGTAAATGCCTCTGTGGAAGATCTGAAGAAATCATTAATCTGTACGCTTCACAGACTATTGAAAGATTATTCCTTCTGAAAATCCAGCCACCTCTTAGTCAATGAAGTTTTGGGTTTGAAACCTAAAAAAGAAATTAAGATCGTTCACTGGGGTAACCACTCTCAGCCTCTTCCTTGTCTATTCATGTCTTCTGCTGCTGGTAAACCTGAAGGGTACTCTTGTCAACTGCCAAACTATTTTGCCCAAGGAATGTCATGTTTTATCAAGCATCTCCATAACTTTCTCTAGGTTAGACTCCATTGGCATCCAACCCAAATTTGGTGGTCCATATGATAGTTGTGACTCTCTGGGTTTCCATGGTTAAGTGACATCACCTTCATTTTACTATATTGGCATCTTATCATCCCTGTTGCTATCAGAGAGATGAGTTTTACAGCAACCTACATCATTGTCTTTCCTGGCATACAGAGGGGAACCTCCACTAAACTCTTCCAGTATGCCAGTGTCCCTCTCACTCCATTTCTTATGGTCTTGGTAAATAGTATATAGTCTGGCCTTTACCCTGGAACCTAAGCTATTAGAAATAGTTTATCCGTTTCAACCTACCCACTTTCCCAAGACTTTGATTTCCTTCCTTCTCTAACTGACACCAAAAGTATAACATTTCAAGTTTACTCTGCCTGGGCTGTTGTATTTTCTATGCTTCTAAAAGCCATTCTGTTAGTGAGTATGTATTACTTACTGGGGGCTTTCCAGGATGTTAAATCTTAAATCTAGGAGAGATGTTCCCAATTTAATATATGCTTCCTTATTTAAATTTATGTTTCAACCTCCTTGCTCAAGTCCCCTCATAATACAGACACAGTGTACTCCGCTGGTATAAGAACATGCCAGGGCACACTTAGCTCTGTTATTCAGTTCAGTGTATCCCCTGTTGGAGTATGCTGTGACTTTGGTCTGTCATGCCTACCTTTCTTTTGCTGTTGGATTATTTAGAGCAATCCAGTTACACATGCAACACCCCCCTTCCTCCACCAAACTCCCCTGGCTAGGACTAACTGTATAAGAAGACACTGGTCTGAGTGCAATGGTTCACACCTGTAATCCCAGAGCCAGCCTGTGCCACATACTTAGACTTCATCTCTACAAAAAAATAAAAATAAAAAAGTAGCCGAGCATGGTAGCATGCACCTGTGGTCCCAGTTGCTCAGGAGGGTGAGGTAGGATGATGACTTGAGCCCAGGAGATTGAGGCTGCAGTGAGCCATGATGGCACCACTGTACTCTAGACGGTGACGGAGTGACCAAGACTCAGTCTCTAAAATTAAAAATTGAAAAGAAAAAAAAAAAAAAAAAAAAAGACACTGGCCCTGTGGTTTCAGAGCCCTGGAGCAGTAGTCAGGATAAAATGAAGCTTGATCCTGATTTCTTAAATTCATCTTAATGCTGGTCATCATCTTGATTTCATTACTCTAATTATAGTCCTAGAGGTGGTAGTGGGTCCTGATGGGACACAAGATGTCTTGTGGGAGGCCTCTGGATTGTCTTCCAGAAGAGTAGGAATGCTAGCTTTTTAAAAAGAAAGGTGCACCATTTCTGCATGTTCAGAAGTATTCAGAAGAATCTGCAAAATCCAACTCTTTAAGGTCACCTATCCACGTATTCCCATCCTATGTATCTGGGTCCCAAGTGTTTCCAACCAAACCCCTGAATGCAGTATACCAACTTGTTCTGGTTGAATATTAGCTGTCATTTAAGTTCAGCCATGAAATTAGGGCCTGATCTTGGTCCTTTTCTTTCTTTGCCCATGCAATACAGGAGATGAGAGCTTCTTTAAATCCAACCAAAGAAGCCCTCTGGCTGTTAGTTCCTTGGTTGTTCATTATCTTTCTGTAGACCATTCATATTGCTTAGCAAGAGTCATCCAAATTCATTATATCTACCATTTCCTCCATACATCTCAAATATCTGAGACACTGAGCACACCAGTGTGACCTCTTTCTTCAGTATACCAGTTCAATACATCAAGTCACCATTCATAAAAATTGTAACAATTTATCTTCTACTTTGTTGCATGAGCTGTCTGTGCTTCATCTACTCCCAGTGGTGGCGTTTGATTGCCAGAGTAAGGATTAATCTACACTGAAATCCTATTGTTTTTGCCTGTTTTATCTGGCAACAAGTTGAATTAATATTGAGGTTGTGTTCTTCAGAACACATGTTCTTCAGGCACATGCTGAGATGGACTTTGGGGTGCCAGGTATTTTTAAAGAATGATAACTATGAAAAGAGAGACAGCCAAACTGATAACAGGAAAAAATTAAGCTACGAGTCAGGTTCTTACATCTCTTTCCATTTGGCAAGGATTTTTTTGAGCAAATATTGCTGAGAAGAGTTATCCCATGTTGGGTCAAATGACTTGGCATTTATATCCCACCTTGCCCAGTCATCGGACACTTTCCTTATCAGGGAAGTGTCAAGTGACTCTTAGCAGCTAGAGAGGGCTCTGAAGGAGCTGAAAGGCTGGAGGCTGCTTACTGACCTTGCAACTATGCTGTTTGCTACTCTTTGAGGGGATTCCAGAGGGTGG